>NC_060213.1:28588833-28903166 GCF_021130785.1 Homalodisca vitripennis | reverse complement strand
ATTCTTTAGATAAAATTCTAACTGTATATGTTCATAAATAACGATTATATGAATCTTTGTGTTAAAAATCTGCAAAATGTCTAAAACTGGATTAGCAGTTTGAAGACTAATCTAAGGTGAAAGGCTTGTCAGTATGAAAACATATGGTAGTAAGGGAATTGCTTGGCAGCAAAATGTTGTCTCTCTTTCTTAGCTATATATTGTAGTTTTTAACTAATCAGTAGTGGTTTTAAAAATCCTACGTGTTTAGGCGCATCTCCACTCTGAACAACTGGTTGGAGAAGAAGCACTATAATGTAGAGCAGATCTGGGCGAGCATCGATGACATCATCATCAAGACTGTGATTGCTGGACACCCGACCTTGAAACACTCATACCATGCCTGCTTCCCCTGCCACGACTTCACCTTCGCCTGCTTCGAGATTCTTGGGTTCGACATCATACTTGATTACAAGCTCAAGCCACACCTGTTGGAGGTAGGTTTATTTTAATATTTTTGCGTCACCACCAACAAGAAAGGTTGAATATAATAGAAAAATAAGGAGGAATGGAAGTTAGGAAGAGTGCTGGTGAAGATATCTGGTAGTCTTCAAAGGTTGTGCATTGGCACATTAATCTTTCCATTGTTTTGTCTGGATGGTTCACACAGCTTCTCTACATTCCAATACTGTTCTATTGTAGATTTTTTAAATTAATGAATTAATTTTATACTTTATTGCTAAATACATAAACATTTATAAACAATAATCAAAATACATAGCATTTAAAAATGGGCTCATATCGTTGTTCTCTGCTTAACTTAATGCTGCGTTAAAATAATTTTAAATGTTCAATGGATAAAACCGGTACAACTGCATCTATTAAAGGCAGTGAGTAAGAAGTAGATTGCAGAGTTATTGACATAGACAGACTGGATTCTACTGTATTTGAAAGAAGATTCAAATATCCAAAGCGAGTTTGAGAAGATTAAGTAAAAGATTTTGATTGGAATATTTAGGCCAAATGAAACTGTCGGCTAGAAGAAACTCAATAAGTCCGAAGATAGTAGAAGTAGTTCTCATCAGCTCAGACAACATGTAAAGATAAAATTGGTTACTCAGAGTAATAAAAAATATCTTTTCTGGCAAAGACGGAATCTGAAGAAAATTTGGAAGCGGAAACTCGTTTGACTGATTTAACGTATCTAGCCACTTGAGCTTTTTGGTGATACAGCTGAACTGAAGAAGATGGCAAACGGGAGACAGAAGACTACGAAATCTGAATTTACTACAAAAAAAAATAATAGTGAATAGGCTACTTTGATTCATACAAGAACAGGAAGAATTGTGAAGCTACCAATGTGACTTCTCGATTAATTGAGTTTGACATGACATTTGAAGAGTTGGTATGGTGAAGCCTCTCCAAGGCTTCAGGTGTTAGGATGTTGTAAATATTGTATTTTGAAAATTTACCTTTATTGATTCATGTTGGCAATAAACTCTTAATGATTTGATTTAGCTTAAATCAACATTAACCCTTTGAGTGCCACAGCGTCGCTAATTTTGACGGTACGAAAAGTGCATAAAGTGCCAGCGTCGCCAATTTTGACGTTTCGTATTTCGATAATATTTTATATAGTACACGATTATTTTGGCCAAATAATCAGACGGCTGTATTCAATAGGTTCCAAACTATCAATAAATACGAGTTTTATGTTCTTTCTCTACTATTTTATCTGCGAAACTTACGTTGTTTGGGTACTTATCAAGAAGCCACTATTTTTGGACGAGTTTTCCTTATCGGGGACAAAATATATTACAGTATTAAAAACAACTGACTTTATTTAACCTATTTTGGAATTTACAAGTTATTACGACAATCAATTAAATTAAAATTATAAGAACAACGTTTCATTATTCGAAAATGTCAGGTCATTCGTGTGTCTATTTGGAGACGATTTGGAGATAGGAAGTATGACTCATCGAGTATTTGTCGATTCATTATAGAAGAAGGAAAGTATAATGAAGTTTATTTTTATCTCTGATAGGGAAAACTCGTCCAAAAATAGTGGGCTGTGATAAGTACCTGTAAGATGATTCTGTCTTCCAGTCACGCGACGTAGCGGACGAGTACCGTGTTGCGTAACGGCCTTTCTTGTTGTTTATGTGCCGATAACCAAGCATTTGAGTAAATACAAAATAAATAGTAACTTATACAGTATTTTACTGTATTTCTTTACAAAAGTAATGTATGATTTGATTTGTATTCAAGCGAAAAGCGTGAATTTTCAGTGTAAATATTATTAGGGTTATTATTTAGTAAATGTAAACTTTTATGTAAATATGCTAGCAAGTATTTGTTTCTAAATCTACTAATCATATTTATTTGTGTTGTATTAATGTTTTATTAGATTTATTGGGAAAACTACATCATTACTAAGTAATTTCTAAACTCTGACAAATGAAGTACAGTTTATAAAATGTCGGTACCGGGTAGCATTTTGTTAATACATATAATGCTATGTTTTTAGAATTCTAGAATAAGATATTACACATGGGTTTTATTTATAATCATATGGCCTTTACCATGGTATAAAGATAAAAAATCTTAAAAATACCGTATAAACACAAATTAGGTCAAAACTTAACTTTTTATACACAAGTAAAAAACTTTTTATAAATACTAAAATTTTTATATTTTTATAAACCAAATTTTATTTGTAACGATATGTATCATATTTTGCATTTAATAAGAAAAAAAACAACAACAAAATGATGGAAATCTGTTTGGTAGTTATTTTACAACAGCCTTTTTCCCAAAAGCTTACAAAAGCCCAAAATGCGAAAAACAGCGTGGCACTTTATGCATATGCCTTTGGAAAATACCCGTGGCACTCAAAGGGTTAATAAAATACACATGTTCCATTCGCTTAGAAATTGTTAGTTAAAATGTAAACACATGGTTGATCTGTTTTTGCTTTTGTTTTGTAAAATAGTTCATGTAATAGTATTTTATTATTTCAAAAATACCATTAAAAACAAGTAAGTACTTATTGTTAATGATGTTTTATTGAATTGCCTTTTCTTTTTAAGTAGAAAGATCCAATGTCGATTGAAATTCTAATAACAGAACATTTAGTCTTCTTTACATTTGAATTAAAATGGTTCTGTTTCCCAGCCACAGAAGCAAAGAACTAGTCTGGATTAAGATAGTAGTTTTTAAAATTTCCCTTTTTTTATTGGAAATGCTTGGACAGTGTGGAAGAGAATGATTGAGACAATTTAATCAAGTCATCACATGTTAGATATCTTGACTTACCTTGTATGGATTGTCACAGGTGAACCACTCTCCCAGCTACCACACGGATGCGGAGCTGGACAGAGATGTAAAGGAGAGCCTACTCAAGGATACGTTCACCATCCTGAACCTGACGCGCTGTGATAGGAAGCGAGTGATGGAGGAGGATCGGCAGAGAGTTCGAGAGAGACTCATGCAGGCAATTGTGACAAAGCCTCAAATGCCTGATATGTGAGTTTCTGTTGCTTTTTAACAGGGCTTTCCTCATTAATTACTCATAAGTTACAGTTTTTTTTGTTCTCTTAGGACAAGAAGCTTTTAAATTGCACTTAGTCCTATAAGAACCTTAGCATTGCTCCTGGAGTGACAGGATATTTAGGATAGGTAAGGTTGGGGGAAGGGGCCGCCTCCTATCAAGATCCACGAAGAAGAATTAGGGCACTAATCTCAAAGTCATGTTCCCCTGGAAGAAGTGGAGGCCAGCTCTGAACCAACCTCTCCCTAGTTCATTGGTGACAATCTTAATTAAAATAAAATCATGACATACAACATGGACTTGGCATGACCTTATACGCATACCCGCATTAAGAAGAAAAAAAGACAACGGATGAAATATGACCAAGAAACAAAATATAAGCGTGAACAATTTCATATAGCTCAAGAAGAATACCTGCTAACTGGTACAGAAGAAAACAAAGCTACTGCAACAGAAAGAAAGAGGACCTATGACCTTCACCTCAAGGCCCAAAGAAAACATCTGACATCCATGTTCATTAATGATGCTGACAACAAAAGCAGAGCTATATGGAATGTTATAAATCAAGAGAGGTGCAAAAATAAGTGTAAAAATGAACCAATAAAACTTAAAAACGATGGTACACTGACATCAGACCCCATGATAGTAGCAGAACAACTCAACGAATTTTTTGCAAGTATCGCCAACAACACACTTGCTCAAGCTGTCTCCTACATGCTCTGTACATCCTAGAAGCAGTTATTTATGCCAGTCAACAAAACCTGACAAGAGGAGCTGATGTACATTCCTACAACACAAGAGCGGCACAAAATTATACACTTCCAACCCATCGACTGACCCTGTTTGAAAAACAACCCACATATACCGGAACAAAATTTCTAAACATCCTACCACAAGAGGTCAAAAACACCACAAGACAACAGCAGCTCAGAAGAAAACTGACTACCTGGCTTCTTCACCGCCCTTACTACTCAATTGAGGAATTCCTGGACTGGAAGAGAAATGATTGATGAATCAACACCTTTTCAACCAACCTGAAGTAATACAAATTTACATTATTTGTATACCTATGTAATGACACCATTCTAGTCTCAAAGATTATGCATAAAGCATATTGTCTATTGTCTATTGTCTATTGAAGTAAATGAGAGCATTAGCAACAAAAGATAAGATATGTTTTTTAACCCTTAAAAACTATTATTATTGTATGATTTAACAGCAAATCCCTTGCAACACATAAAATAACACGAATTGGTTGGGTATATTTTAGTAGTAAAGACAAAAGTGCAAAACCGGTGTTTTGGGCCTAGTACACTTATACAAAATACACTGATCCCCTCAACGTCCACCCAAGCCAACCACCGTTAATTTAAGGCTCAGCCCTCCCACTGGCTTTTCCACAGACTAGTGACTTGTTAAGTGTACACCAGACCGCAAAAAATCCCTAAAGTTAGATGCAGGAATTAAACCAGCAACTCCAAGGCCAACTCTTGCATCCGAGAGTAGCACCTGACTTGATATCTTGGGTTTGCAGATATCGCTTGAGCGAAAACTTGAGCAGCGCTAACTCACATCACTTAGCAGCGTTGTAATGTGTTACGATTGTGACTTGTAGCACTTGGGTTACAAAACAACATATGTTCTTAGTGATCAGTAATAATTTAGTCTGCTACCTAGAAATGTGGATTATGTATCTAAAAGTAGAATTTCATCTGAAATTGGCATAAAAACAAGGTCAAAACCAAGGTGTAGATGACCAAATGATCAAATGTAAGATCCATCATTAATGTAATGGAATCTGCCAGTAGTCGTGGATTAGTGATATCCACTGGATATGCAATCTGTTGGATTTTGGAGGAAAGAGTATTTGGTGATGAAACTGTTTCAAGAGTTTTGAGAGCGTGCTATTACAAGTTTAGTTTGTATGTTCAAGAAGTGCTTCAGATGTTAGTTTATGTATTGGGCAGAGGATTATTTGCACTGCAATAGACAGCTAATTGGTTGTATCACAAATAAAAGATCATGATCTCTAAGAATTTAGGGAACTAATGAAATTATAATCAGGTTGATGGATTACACAAGTTTTGTAGGAACTTTGGGGTGAGTGGGGGTTGGTTGTGGCAAATTCGTTCAGGTCAGGTTGGGATGGACAGAACAATGATATGGTTGAGGTTTCTGTCTTCTCAAAATATAGTGATAAGATTTTGAGTATGGAAGAGGTTTTGGGAATGTTGAAACCCTCTTTTAGTGTCTTATTGGAGCTACATAAGCCAGGGGGGAGGGTGGTGTGGAGAATCATGTTTTTGTACAATTTTAGATAAGTCTAAAGAGTTTACTATATTTGGCCAGTTTAATTTTGTTTTTTTACAAAATTGTTGGGGTGTCCCCTCTTGTGTTTTTTGTGAACAAGTAGTTATCGAGTTGATATCTTCAGTCAAGTGACTAGACTTTAGAAAAAAGAGCTTTTAGTGTTGTTGGGTAGAGGAAATAAAAAACAATTGGGGGGGGGGGGGGGAACAAACAAACAATTTTTAAGGATTTGAAAGAAACCTTTCTCAAACTGAGTTTCATTACCCAAAAATGTGATATTTCTGACTGTTACCATATTAGTTCAAGTAAATATTAGTCTCCTTGTGGATTCTCTTTTTGGAAACAAATTGCCTTCAGCCATTAAACTACGAATTATCCGATAAGAGCTGCCACAAATTGTTTTGTTTCTATGGACAGGAACGATACGGCCAGCACTTTAGATGCCCTCACAAGCCAAATCAAGTGGGAGGAGAGTCACCTGGGCAACTACCGCCAGATCTACCCCTCAGATAGGGATTCCAAGTATCAGCTGTTCTTCACACAAACCCAGAGCTCTCTGTTCCAGGAGACATTTGCGTCCCGTGCACGCGAAGAAGCTGGCCGCCTTCACCGTGAGGAGTTTGAGGTATGACTTTCATGGTTTCATTCAATGTTGTCATTTCAAGCTCTTAGCAAATCCTTTTTGTATAATAAATAACAGTGGTATAAAGATTGATCCTAGGGGAATACCATATACAAAATAAGATTAGTGAGAGTAAATCCTCTTATAAACACACTTTATATTTTCTGCTTTTGGATAAATGAATTAAATATAATTAATTTGTATTAATTACCAGATGAAGCTTCGAGGTGAAGCCAATTTGCGGATCGGCAACAGATACAAACAGCCACATCCTGAATCTCCGCTCACTAAACCTAGGATCAAGAAACTGCCTTCGGTATGTATTCTCATTCACAGTAATGTTCTGTTTGTTAGTAATTTCAATTGTACCAACAAAGATCATTAAAATATAAACAAGAATTTGTACTGAATGGAGAGTAATTAATTGTAATTAGGAGATGGTTTTATATTGTGGTTGGCATTGCACACATATCTGTAACAGGTTACTAATATTTGCACAATGTGTTGTGTATTTAAACAAATTCCTTGGAATTTTACGGATAATTTGTAGTTGTTACAAGAATCAAGAAAGAGATGTGTTTCACCTTATGTGGTACAGATATCATGTAAAAAATTTTAAATTATGTTTAATATTAGATTAAAACTTAATACTGAAATAAATAATAGCAACAAATAACAATAAAAACAATAACTAAAAATTGTTAAAATCATGGAATCATTAAAATTTAAGATCACTTAATCCATGTAAAAACATATCTTCTACAGAATACAAAAGCCTTCTGCTTTAGCCATTTCACAAGGCAATATCTGAAATTCCTTAAAATAGTGGTAACTTCTTTATTCCTTAAAGGGTTTGTGGCCTACTTGAACAAGACTGGTAACTTTGATATACAATTATTAGTGAGGAGAATACTGCTCAGGACTGTATGCTTTCTAGCATCAAGAACGTTTCAATTTTCTTAAAGTTTGAAAATGATGAGTTGAGCTTGTCACCTTCTCAAAACATTCCATCAACTCATCAACCACTTTTGTAAGTTCTGTTATGGATATGATATATCTGTGATGGATACCACAATAATGTTCAAGGAACGAAGCACCATCTTCTACACACACCCTCACAGCCAAGTTCCTGTGCGTCACATTTATATTTTGATGAATCTCGGTTTTTTTTTGTAAAAAGGCGCTACTAGAAACTCAGCTGAGTGTTTCGTTCAGGACCCAACAAGGCCTTCTTAAAATCATGCAGTTTGTCCATCAGTGTGATAACTCTTAATAGATATAACTGTGGATATTTCTTCATAAATTCCTTTTGGTCCAGAGAAAACGTTATTGATATTGGGAACTAAAGATCAAAATGCATTTTTGTCCATTAGTGTGATAATTCTTAATAGAAAGGTCCTAGAGACTTCTTCATAAATTTATCTTGGTCCAAGGAAGAGCCTATTGATATTGGGGTCAAAAGATCAAAGTGCACTTTTTCCGTCAGTGTGATAACTCTTAATAGAAAGGTCCTAGAGACTTCTTCATAAATTCCTTTTGGTCCAGAGAAAACCCTATTGATGTTGGGGTCAAAAGATCAAAGTGCACTTTGTCCGTCAGTGTGATAACTCTTAATAGAAAGGTCCTAGAGACTTCTTCATAAATTCCTTTTGGTCCAGAGAAGACCCTATTGATGTTGGGGTCAAAAGATCAAAGTGCACTTTGTCCGTCAGTGTGATAACTCTTAATAGAAAGGTCCTAGAGACTTCTTCATAAATTCCTTTTGGTCCAGAGAAAAACCCTATTGATGTTGGGGTCAAAAGATCAAAGTGCACTTTTTCCTTCAGTGTGATAACTCTTAATAGAAAGGTCCTAGAGACTTCTTCATAAATTCCTTTTGGTCCAGAGAAGACCCTATTGATGTTGGGGTCAAAAGATCAAAGTGCACTTTGTCCGTCAGTGTGATAACTCTTAATAGAAAGGTCCTAGAGACTTCTTCATAAATTCATTTTAGTCCAGAGAAGACCCTATTGATGTTGGGGAAAAAAGATCAAAGTGTAGTTTGTCCGTCAGTGTGATAACTCGTAATAGAAAGGTCCTAGAGACTTCTTTATTAATAAGTTCCTTTTAGTCCAAGGAAAATCTTCAAGAAACCTTCTTCATTGAAAAGATTTTGGGTTTAAAGAGTCAAATAGGTGTCTGTCCATCTGTTTGTTAACTCTTTCTTTACATTTATTATGATCCTTCTAATCTGTTGTCGCGTTTTATTCAAAATTGCAAACAACTTTTTCTGAGTTATAAAATAAGTTACTTAGTCACTATTTTAAGTTGTTACATATTTGGAACTTTCTCATGTAAAATAAGATTGGTTGTCAACAGAGGAAGAAAGATTCATCCAACTCGTTTGAACCTGTGCCAATTGTTGAAGCCGAGGAGAAGGAGAGGGTAGCCCTCATGGCCCAGAGAGATTTTCTCATTCGTAGTTTCCGAGTTGTAGACCAGGTTAGACAAACAATTCATGTAATTACATCTATTTAAATAACTATATTTATTCATAAGCATCACAGTACATCATAATTTTATGACAGGTGATTTGTCATGAAACTTGAAAGACTAAACTATATTAAAATCCTTAAAATATGGGTTAAATTCAAATAACGATAAGTATAATAAATATAACAACAATTTTAAAATATGATATATTAAAAACTATAAAGGGCTATACATTCAATAATTTTTGTTGTTGAGTTAAACAATACAATAGAACAATAAATTGAAATTTGTCAAATACAAATGTTAAATAAATATGATAAAAAGTCAATTGAAACATATCGGTCTATTAATTAATTATATTAAGTATAGGACATTTTCTTGTTGATATTCTAACATTTCTGTTAAAAAATAGAATGCCCTTTGCTCAAGCCACTGATGTACATTTTTCTCTGAATTTACTTGGGTAAGTAGTGTCTCGAAGATGCATATGTTACGTGTTGTAAACTTTCGGCCCCACATACTGAGGCAAACGTTCAAACAAAGTTATACTGTACCGATTTTATAACATGTTCATGTGTTATGGCTGTGGACTGTTTGAGTCTCCTTGAATGTGTTAAGTTATGACTTTCTGAACATGCTATCTCCAAGATATAGTGGCTGTAAAGCGTTACAATTTTAGATTGGTGAAAGTGATTTTGCGATGGGCACATGCCTGGTAGAATTCTCACAGCCTTCTTTTGCAGGATGAAGACATTATCAGCGTGTCTAGAGATACCACTTACTGATAAGCCATAATTCAGGCGAGGAGAAATAAGCATGGTAGACAGCAAGTTGAGTTTTAATGTTGTATTTTCAAGCACTCTTAAAAAAATATGGAAGAAAGCTTTTTTTGTTAAATTTGAAATACGTGAATACCAATTTAATTTATAATCAATTTCAAAACAAAGAAATTTTACTGATTCTTGGACTGGTATTTCAATTCCATTAGAGTTTATAGATTTTATGGTTTAGATGAGAATTCGCTGTTTTAAATTCAATTACTTGGGTCTTAGACACATTCATAGAGAGGTCATTGACAGAGAACTAATCCCTCAAACAATTGTGTTGTCTTTACAATGTTTTTCATAGAGGCAGTCCTCTCAGCCTTGCAAATCTTCAGCATAGCCTACTGGTTAACCTCCGTCCTCCATTTGTGTTCCATCAACCAAATCATTTGCATATATTATGAAAAGAGAGGGTCCAAGAATGGAACCCTGTGGTACGCCATGTTTGAAACTGCTCCAGTTTGGTTTTATAATTTTGACCAAATTAAAAAAAAAAATTCTTTGTTTTATAGATTTTAAATAAGAGATAAATCAACCCAATTTTGTATTTTTTTAACCCAGTGCTTGATAACTTGCATTGTAGGATTTCATGAATGACACAGTCCAAGGCCTTAGACAGGTCACAGAGAACACTTACAGCCCTATTTAGCAATATAATATATTAGCAATTTATTTCAGGTATCCATTAATCAATAGCTTTTAATAATGAAATATATCTTGTATTTTGTCTTAGGTTGCCTCGGTGTTGAAGAAAATGTCTAACGAGAAGATCAAAGTTGGCGAAACGAAGAGCGAAACCAAACCACAACCACCTCCTCCACCTATGCCACCGAAGAAGCTGTGTTCTCTCCCGAATACCACCTGTACAGAGCCTTTGAATAAAACTGTTCAGGTATTACACAACATAGAGTAATAAAACGGTTTTTAAGAATTTGTAAGTAAAATAATGTACTGTGTGTTTTTATCACTACATACCACTACAAAGTTGAACCATCTGGCTGCGTCATTGACTGATTTGCTTTATTTGGCACTTCCCACTAAGTCATAAATGTAAAATTGGAACATTTTGAACATTACAAAAATTGGATACATTCATCACTTATTTAAGGGCATCAGAGCTGAAGGGTTCCTACGTTTTGTTATTGGAAAACAATTAAAAAATTTGTTTTTAAACCCATCTTCAAAAGTTCTGTAGTGAACCATACCTGTAAAGTTAGACTGTGTAAATAGGCCTTATATTAATTTAGGGATTTACGACTCAAAAATCCGGACTACAGAGTAACCACACCACAAGTCACGTAACAGACTTTGCTGAAGTTTCAAGTCAAATGTTCAGTTTGTATTTAAATGCTTTAGCAAGATAACTTGCAAAAGACAGACAGACAAAAAGATGAAATGAATTTGGCCAGCCTCTCGAGTTATAACAAACTTTGCAAAAATTCAAGTTTAATGCTCAATATGTTCTCGAAATATCATATGGACAGTTAGGTTTTTACCAACAATCAGTCAGTACATCTAAAATGTCCAAAATTAATTTTTGTTTAAAGATATTCTAAAAAATCATTACATTGAGATTCTTGCTACATTAGGATTAAATATATGTAGCCAATATTTGCTACTAAAGGATTCTTGAAGTTGAACGAGTATCTCTGCATAAGAATGTTTAGTTCAGCTCCAGTTCATCTTCCACTTAGTGCGGCCTCTGAAGTCTAACCCTGTGACAGATTTGACTCCTGGTATGTGGAATCTACATCCATCTGAAGAGATCCAAAACAGTCGGCGATGAAGAAGCTTAACCCTTTCCACTCGGATTTTTTTCACCAGTTTGCCCCCTCAGCTCGTATTTATTTTAGCGTATTTTTAGTAAAAACCCATTTTTAGCAAACTGGAAGTCAATAAAGCATATACATTATTATATTGTATAATAATTTAATTTTCCTTTCTAATTTATAGTATAGAGATATAAAATTTGATACTTACACTAATAAGTTTTATATTTTAGCATGGTATGGTATCGTTCAAAACACTCTGCAAGATGAAACCAAGATTTTTTGAACAGGTTTTACAATAGTAAAGTGTTTCCTTTCTTCCTCCTGGCACCTTTCTATTGCTACAAACAGCACAGTCTTTAGTTTTTTTTGTTGGATGAGCTGCAAGAAAGTGAGGGTGTTTTGTTTAGCCTTTCTTCTTTTTATACTGATGAAGGACGACCCCGCTTCAAACTCATAGGGTTACGGACATGGCCTACAAGTTCATGGATTTCTCTGAAATTCCTGTGTTGAATTGTTTTTTCTCCATGGTTTTGTTTATTCATGTTGAACAAGAGAAAGCTATTTACTATTGCCACTACCAACATCCGGAAAAATAGCTTTCTCCACCACTTCAGAGATTTACGGGAAAATTTGTAGGAAGCAATATAGTGGTCTGCTTGGTCCACGCCCCCATATATTTGTTATACTGACAGATAACTGTTGGCTTTTGTATGTTTATTTGATGATCCTTGCCTCTTCTTGAGATGGTGTCAGTATCATTGTTGTAGAAATTACTCAACATTACTACATCACGCTTATCCCGCCAAGCTAAAACTAAAGTGTTGTTTGTATGACGATAGGTCTTAGTTTCATATTTTTTCAATTTTAGTTTGCCGACCAATCGTAGTTCAGCTGTCATTTATTAGTTCCTGAGAATGCCGTGCGATCGCAGCACCAATCGGAAACATCGTAGGCCGGCTAAAAATAAAGTAAAGCTGACGTCATTGCATGTTGGGATGGCGTCAGACATACGAGTGGAATGGTAAAGTAGCAATGTCGGACGACGTCCGACACACGAGTGGAAAGGGTTAAAACGAACTCTACATCGTTTCGACATCAGAGACTTCTTGACTATAAACAAATGTAATGAAGATGAAGTGGTGTTCTCATTGTATCATCAGGTACACAAAAATTGTCAGATGGATGTTGATTCTGGATTCCAGGAGTCAAATCCCTGACAGCGTCAGATTTCAGGTGCCTTATTAAGTGGAAGGTGAACTGGAGCTGAACTTAACATTCTTATTGAATCAACCCTTCCCACCATTGCTCTACATTATTTGTATTTCTGCATAATGAACATCTCAGAGCTTAATCTCTAGTTTACTTTTGTAAGTTTTTGAAGAGAAGTTCAACCTCACCCTTTACTTCTCTTTGTACTTAATTATTGTAGCTAAATAGGAGGAAGTAATATCAAATCCCTTAGCAACATCTAATATCTCTTTCTTTGGTTGTCTTCACTAACACCTTATGTTTAAATCCCGCTGTAAAAGAAGGGGTAAATGGAGAGGGTAATTTGAAGGGAAGTTTTAAAACTTGTTATTTTTGGGAATCCTTTATATTGGGACTCGACTATATTTCAAAATTAGTTCTGAAACACGTGAAAAGGACACATTTCAGAATGATTCTACGGTGAATAGACCAAATGGTTGGAACCCATACTCGTTTGCTATTGCTAGTGTTAGTGTATGTTTTAAAACCTCTCAAGTTGTATATGTTGTTATGTTTTCCCAGTTGTTAGAATTTATAATCTTGTTTCAGAAACTGCCACCGAAAGAAAACCAAACAAATTGTCAATCTGTTAAAGGAACCGTAATTGAACCTCCGACTACATTGCGTAAGTATATTTATAGAACTAAAGCCTTAAAATTGTAGTCAACTCCTGATTTATCAGTTAAGTTACCTTGGATGGCCTAAAACTGCAAGGAATTTAATCCATTTTCGTCTTCATTACATTCATTAATCATGTACGATTTGTAGGTTAAGTACTTATTAAGCTGACAGTGTATTTTCAAATTACGTACAGATGTTCCTTGAACTTTTTGATCAGGTATGGGAAAAAATTCTTCCAAAATGTCTCTATAATGATTAAACTCTCAGGCTAGAACTAACATGGATTCTGTATTATCTTTTTCTCTGGCACAAAGTTATTTATGTTGGAAACAACCTCAAAAAAATCTGGGTAAAGCATTGGAACAGAAAATGGACTCCCAAGAATTATCCAAAGGTAAACCATTTTATGTTCTGTACCAGGTGTGGATAGTTATGAGTAATTGATTTGTTGTTCCAGAAGCAGCCAGTAAGGCGGAAGCGTACTTCAATGATCGATGGCACACACCGAAAACTCTTAGTGCCAAAACCTCTTCCTCTGTCTTCCCGAACAAAATGGCTCTGGATCCTCCTGTACCCGGTGAGAAGTAGCGGTGTTTGGTTTGGTTGTATTGTTTTTGTTTTGTACTTGTTCCTTCTTTTGTTTTCTTTTGTTTTCAAATCATAATAAATTTAAAGATAGTAAATTTTCATGGCCATTTGTTATTTTCAGTTCATCTATTACAAATTTTCATTTACTAATAGTTTAATGAATAGTGTTATCGGTGGCATAGTTAAATAAAAGGTTGTTTATATCAATCTTTAAAATCTTTTCATCATGAAATGAATAAATCATTTACTTTTTGGATATTGAAAGTTTTCATTGGATCCAAATCATTTGTTCACTCCCTTAAACGAAGCCAAAGTCAATCAAGATTCAGAGAATCATATTACAGTCACATATGAGAGAAATTAAATTGTCAATTCCATTTTTTAACATAACTCCTGGGTAATTTACACACAGCATGTGAAACACTGATGACAACATTTAAGTATCTTAACCTACGTCACAGTTGGAAGGTCCTGAAATGGCTGGTTGTGTTTGAGTGTTGTACATGTGTACTTTAAAAATATCTCTAAAAGTATACATTTATTACAATCCTAAATATGTAATACATCTTTTTCCAAAAGATTTGTAGTCTAGATAATTATAATGTATAAAACTCAATGTTATTAAAACATTTGGTTTTCATATTGGTGCGAATACACTTGACAGTGCATTATGATATGACAAAAATCAAAATATGAAACAATCAAAATGTTCAATAGTTAATTTTAAGGTGACATTTTAATTTGTTCTGTTGTGTTTATTTTAGTACTTGTGGTGTGGGCATATACATTATTTTTGTTTATATAACTGTGGATTAGAGAATATCATAATCGTGTGTAATTTGTCAAAAGAATTTAGCGTTTTCAAATCGCTCAAAGGTGTAACTGCAAAAATACAAAACAATATCAGCAATCCCAGAACCAGACCCAGACTGAAATTAACATTGTAAATATAGGAAAACAAAATACACCATTGAAATCAGTAACTCTTTGTTTTGCCTGAGCACCTTCTATGTTTGACAGGATTAGATTTGACCATTGCCTTCAATATTTTTTCCTAAGACAAACATCATGTTGATGCTTGCGAATCAAGCATGAATCGGGAAGGTTTTCAACGTAATTAAAAACATTATTTTGGTGTGCTCCTGATGAGACAGTGGTACCACCTTTTCATCTATATTACATGGATAGTTGCTGGGTAAACCAGACAGACTTCTTTGGTAGTCTAGGTGTCTCTGGAGTCGAAACAATGTAAAGAGTTCGTTTTGAACGTCTTTGTGACTGACTTTTTTTATCTCTTCAGACAGCTGACGTGGACTCCAGATTCCAGGAGTCAAGTCTGTGATAGTGGCAGATTTCAACGCTACATTAAGCGGAATGTGAAATTGAGCAAAAACTGGACATTATTTTAGTCTCATTCTGTTCTTTCCCATGAGTCAAAAGCTTGTGTGAGGAGAAAGAATCATAACAGTAAGAGTTAGACAATACTTACAAAAAGTGCTCTGGTAGAAATCAAAATGGTTAAAAGATTAGAGTAAAAAATGTCCATGTATCTCCTCCATGTTTGTAAGTAATCATTGTTCTTAGATGAAGTTCAAACCATTTTTAAAATTTTTTACTTAAATAAATAAAAAATAAGAATTTCTAAAAAATGTTAATTAGAAGAAACAACTGTTATATATGATGTGATTCCTGAAATGAATTAAGGCATGATAATTTCAGTAGTGCATAAAATATATACCTAAAAGGCAAAATTATTATAATTAAAATTGGGGGTAACATGTATTGTGATTGATGAACCTAAATTAATCATATTATTTTAAACACGGCTTATAAAAATGTTGAATGTAAAAGACATCAGTACAGATCTTATAAAAACTGTGTGTTTCATTAAGAATTCGTCTTCAAAATAATACAATAATAATTTTTATTTTTTATTTTTATATTTACAAATCATTGACAATGTCAGAAATTACAGCACTCAGCTAGGTCACACAGCATGTTAATTACTTCTTACTACTGAGAGAACTGAAGGAAAGAAATTTTTATTTTCAAACCATAAAAGGTATGTTTTGTGTATAGCATACTAAACATACTGTAATGATATGTTTGAAAGCCTAAGGTTGTTCATAGAGAAGGAAAGTTGTAGCCACCAGTAACTTTCTCTTTTTATAAAGTTAAACGCAACAAGTATCTGATCCACCTGTCTCCTAACAAGAATGTGCATAACAAGAGAAAAGTGTTGTTTACACTTTTGTCAAATGCCATAATGTTATAACTCAGTGGCTCCAGGTTTATCCGAAGTTCTTGAACCATTGCACATAAGTAACATTGGTAAATGACAACTGTATGCCCACTTTGACCTGTAAAAGATTAAACTTCTTGTGAGTCCTTGTTTAAAGCCTGTTATTGACGATAGATGATTTAAAAGGATAATAGAATTTCGGATATTTGCCAATGTTATTTGTTACTAAAAAGCACTATGTTTTGAGGATTGAGATGTATCGTCGTCCTCTGGTGTCAAAAACCTTAATACGAACGGTTGAACACGTGCAAAATAAAAACTCAAAATTAAAAATTGAGAAAATAATTTTGCTACACACTAAAATGAATTTGACAAATTTTTTTATACCAAAAACTTTGGCTGTACCTAACTGGTACACAAACGGCATAAAGTCCAGACTGGTTACAAAGAACTCAAGTGATGTGACTTCACATAAACAAGAGCAGTACACAACACACGTCACATGCACCAGAGAAGGTGAAATACTGACTTGTGACTCTTTGACACTCTGCTAGGTGTAGTGACTTTGGTGAGTGATTTGAATGCAAAGGTAGGTAGTCAGGTGTTGAGACAGCTAGTCATTAAAGATGGTTATGAAACTAAAGAGCAACGTTCAGACCAGTAACATTGTAATGTACATGATCACTCACTCAGTTGTATCTCGTAATTTTAGAGTGCAGAATTCTCAGTGAGTATAGGCCTGACATCTCAGCTGGGTCTCAACTTAGAGGGTAGCTATATGACCTTAAGTAGATGAAATGATTACAGAAAAGCTGTGAGGATATGCGAGGTCATTCACCTACCCCATGTTTTGAAGTTGGATAATTTCCACTAATGATGAGCTTACCTTTTCTTTTGAGTGAATTGTGATAACCGTTCCTGCTGTAAACATGTCATTCCGTTGACAGTGAAAATAACCTTTGATCACTATAAGGGGCTGGTGTTACTACAAAAGTCATAATGTATACATTATTTGTATTTATTTATGGTAATGACCTTCAAAGATGACATCTTTTAATGCACACTATAAAATGTTCATAGCACAAATTCAATACAGTGGTTTTCAGATAAAAGGAAATTACAGGAATTAGGTTCAGTAACGCTACAACGTTGCTCGACCGTGCAGTGAGGAACGATAACGTTCAGTTCAGTTGATTTGTGTAGTGATGAGCGGTATCAAACAAATCACTGTAAAGAGCTGTTCCCAACTGAACCCCTGACCTCAGGTCAACCTGTGATTTAAGAAGAGTAGTGATAAAATCACATGTAGTGATTTAAGTTTTATCAGTAATTTATAATCAGGTAACTGCACCTATCCCTCTAGGAATATCCTATCCCATAAGAACACGTTTTCTATTTACATCCTCTTTTTTTGATTTCTGATTGTTACTGCACATAATGTATTTGTATGGTACGAAGGGTTGATTCAATGTGAATTTTGAGTTTAGCTGCGAATCCCCTTTCTCTTAGTGAAGCGCCTGGAATTTTACGCTAACAGACTTGACTCCTGAAATCTGGAGTCATGTTCGTCTGAAGAGATTCAAATAAAAACTGGTGAAGATGAAGCACACAATGAACCCTTTACACCATTTCTATGCCAGAGACACCTAGACTACAAAATATAGTGTAAGGTGAAGAGGTATTTTTATTTAGATTTATTAAGAGGAAGATAAACTGGAGCTAAACTCAAAGTTCTCTTCTGATTGTTGTCAGCAAATCAAAGAATTAAAGGTACTTTCTTAAACATCAACATTCAAAATCACAAAGTCTTAATAATGTTTAAGGTATTACATACCTTGTACTTATTTGGTGTACTGGTAGTTTGAACCTAGATTTACAATATCAGTGTTTTATTCTTTACTTCATCTACTAGGTTGTGGTTCAGTTACATTTCCCATAGGTTATTTTCGGTAATAGTACTTTAATAGTTGTGATTAGAAGTGTTTGATTTTTTTTTAATGATTGACACTTAAAAACTCAGCTTGAACTAGCCTACCATGAGTATTGTTGTGAATTTATCAACTTATATATATTCTAGTAACGAATTGGATTTGTAAATCCATTTTGTTTTGATAAGCTAACCTGGAATATCTAACAATTGGATTATTCTTTTAGTGATGTAATCTGTGTTATAAAAAAATTTGCACTGTAATCTGCATTTTTTAACGTTAAAGGACAGCAATGAATTGACTATCAATATAATGATGATGCCATAAATAGTCCTTATATTTTTATGGGACACAAATTCCACCAATAAAAGTGGTGTCTGTGTCTGTTTGGAATTTTAAAAATATACAATCTTTTGTGTATAATTAAGAAAAAATGGTTTAAAATAAATCAATAAAATAAAAATACCTTTTATTGCTAGGATTTCTTAGATACATCTGTTTCTTAGAACAAATTTTATAATTTAAATCTAATAGTATCATTACTTACTATGCTAAAAAATATTATTATAAGAAGACTCTGAGTGTCTTTATCTTGTCGCAAAGAGACAAACTCTCGTCACTAAGCTTTACCAATTAGAAGGATATTATAATGAAACAACTGTTTTGTTACATTAAACAATGATAAATAGACACAGAATTAATGTTATCATTTCCCATCATCTAACAATAGTAAAAATAGTATTTTGCAATGATACAAGAACACTGAAAAATATTTTTATTTAAACATGTACAAGTAAGAAAGGTGTGTAAATGAAGTTTTTCTTAGTAATAATAGTTTTATTTAAAACAATAAGTACAAATTTTTAAAGTTTTATAACAAACAAACATAACATGAAAAGGAGTTGTTATACTCATTTGTTTAATACAAATTTTACATCAGTGTTTTGGAATATAATCATCAAATAAATCACGGAAGTACAATTTCCATTTTACTTTTGTAAAATAGTTTTAGAAAACGTTTACATATCCAGCCTTATTCATTTTTAGTAGAAGACCAAGTGCAGCTAAAAAAGAAACTCACCTGTTTGGTCAATATTAAGAACATCAGAGATATTGAAAATTACCTTGTTTAAAACTGTTAAGTTAAACCATGTAAGTGAATTAAACTGTATTGACATTGTCTGGCGCTAAATTTATTTTGACACATTGAAAAATCCAGACTCAGCAAGTATGTGCCATTAACATTCCTGTACCAAATTTACCCTGTTGTCCAAAGAATATCTTAAGTATAGTAAAAATAGCGCAAATTAAAAATTCCCCCTTGATAACAAGACCAATCTGTCGCGCAGGGTTACAAGTGATGTGTAATGAAGCAACGATACGGGTGCGACCAGATCTGCCTGCGTCTGCGCAGTGGCCCACGCTCGGTGCCAAGAGTACCAAGGCACACATCGCTCGGCACTTCTCCAACACCGTCAAGATTCACGGGCTCGAGCGGCGACTCAGCAGTGAAAAGTTCATCTCCTTTCATTGAATATTTGCTCAATGTTCAGCCTTGCTCATCAAAGACTCTGTACGGTTTTTTGTTTCTATGTGAATTTTAGTATTGTATTGTTGAAATTAAAGAATATACAGTTTTGCAGTTGTTGCATTATTCGATTTTTGTTCTTTGTCATTACATATTGTAATCCAGCAGTGTTGGATGTTTAACTTTTTTCCAAGTATTCATGACACCCAATCACTTCTGGTTGGTTTATACCTTCCAGTTGAACCTACCACTGGGCACAGCAAAAACCAATGTGTCACTTAAATCAGGGGAACCTTATGGATGTCCAGGAGTGGCACATCACTAACCTCAAATTTTAAGAATCTGGGGCACAAGGGTAGTTCGATTGGTCTAGTCTACTTTGATAGATGACTGTTGGAGTTGGTGGAGTTCGTTCCTTAAGAGTCAAAGGCTCTTGATAGCCTACATATAAGGGTGTGCCACCTCCTGCCTGCTTTGACTGGAGAGGCTGGTTCAGAGCTGGCTTCCCCTTCTTCCGAGGGGCCATGACTTGAGATTAGTGCCCTAAGTTCTTCCTCATAGATATCAACAGGAGGCGGCCCTACCTCCAACCTTACCCATCCAGAATACCCTTTCCCTCCGGAAGCATTACAAAGGTCCTTATAGGGCTAGGTGCTATTTCTAAGCTTCTTGTTCTAAGAAAACGAAAAAAAAGTATTGACCACTCACTGTAACGGTCACACCCAAGTGTGTATTTGATCCACCACAGTACAATGAGGAGTAAAAATGCACCAAACTGTTACAATTAAGATTTATCTGGATGTGTTACTGGTAGATATAACCATTATACAGAAGTAGGATGTGTACAGTGACATTATCAGGATAACAAGTTCCAAAGATCTCCACTAGATGTCACGATATGTCAGTAAAAATACTGCTTTCCCTTATAGGACCAATCAGCATATGCCGTGCACACTCTTCAAATGGTTAAAGAAGTCCAATAATAGAGCAACTGTTTGGGCCACTAGTGTAATAAATGTATTTTAAATTATAAAGAATATTACTTTTTGAGAGCATGACTCAAAATTCGTGTATGCATGCACCCATTTCTTTATATGAACAAATAAAAAGTATCTGTTAATAAGATTAATTATTTTTTAATAACACAGTTTTTATATAAATATTCGTTTAGTTAAAATTTAAAACTAACTCTTAAATAAAGCTTTTATTAGTCAAAGAGAGCAAAAGCTAAATTTCAATTTGAAAAATTGGTTAGTGATAAATTGGGCATGGAAAATTCAACTTAGGCTATATTCAAACGTATGTCGTTATAGTTCCATTTGATAGAATTGAGTGAGTGTGTGAAGTTAAAAAGCCTTTGTAATATTACACGAGATTGTGAATTTAATTGCCTTAATTCCTGTTACTCAAAGTAAACTTGATAAGAAAATAGTCCTTATACGTTGCCTTGGATAGGTTCATTAGATGTCCTCAACCAATAATAAGCTACAAGATAAGAGCAGCTTAAAAGCTTATCCTGTAAATTACATAATATAATGACATGTCTTTTACAAACTAAAAGGTTTCTTGCAATTAAATTATATCAAAACAATTATTTGATATTTCATTATGTTTCGTAGTCAAGGCTGTTTAAAGTTTTAACAAAGAATAATCAATTATATATGCAAAGCAAAAACAAGAGCTTATAACTCTCAAATAATTTACAATAACTTTTTTCTTACAAGTTTTTTTATATCTCGTAAACCCTGATAGTTGTTGTACAAAGTATGAGAAGTGTATGAATGCAACTAGATCTTGATTGAATTGAATTGAAAGTCTCTTTATTCATTGAATATACATTTTTCACACATTGAGTAGCATCATAAAAATTATTTAACTAATATACTTATAAATTAAGAGGTTATAATGTAATCAAATACCCTAATCCTATAAATAGGCAATCAATTGTGAAAGATAGTATATATATATATATATATATATATATATATACATATATATATATATATATATATATATATATATATACATACATATATATATATATATATGTATATATAAACATATATGTGTGTGTGTGTGTGTGTGTGTTTCTCAGTAAGTTTACAATACAGTATATTCTATTCATTTTAAAGATCAAACTTGCAGTCATACATTTGTAGGTTATGACATGGAACAAAAATAAACCGATACGGTACGTAGGTATATTGAAGGTCCCGACAGATCGTAACAAAAGAGTTAGTGCACAAACAGACAGATTGTCCTTTGAACTTATGACTCCAAAATGAGTAGGGTTCTCCTTGGACAAAGAGGAACCTATGTACCAAGTTTTAAGTCTCCAAAACTTTTCTAGCATGAGTTACCAGACAGACAGACAACACGATTTTAAGAAGGCCTTGTTCAATCCATAATAAATTGTTTAAAAACTACTTTTAAGGAAAAAAACAACAATATACTAGATCTTGTGAGGTTGAAGGTGTTGCAACTTCTAATTGGTTAAAAAGAATTTGTAAGCTGCTAAACTGATAGGTAGTCAACATACTATGAGTATTATAATTCTTAAAAACTATTAAAGAATCTTCAATTTAATTTTTCAAGATGGCAACCACTTATGAAACCTACCAGTATTTCAGAAGACATATTTTATTTCAAAATCAAAGTGCCTTGAATTCAGAAGGATGAACGATTTAATGGTATTTTGTTAAAGCAGTTAATTTAACGGAAGTCTTTTTTATAACTTGTTTTATAAATATCATTATACTATTTAATTTATTTAACACTTATCCAAGGCATGAAAGGGGTCATTTTTAGGACCAGAAGTGACAGAGTTGACAAGGATAAAAGCCCATTCAGGTTGGTCAAAGGATACTGAGTGGCCGGCATTGCGTACCATCACATCATACAAATTGCAATTACCCTTCAGGTACCCAACCTGTCTTCCATTAACACACCACTTCTGCCTGGTTGCGTTTTTGAAGCATTCTTCTCCACTCCAGTTCAGATTGTTCTCGAAGTTCTCAACGGTCGGATAAGCCGTAAGGAGGTCTAGTTGGCCCGTGTAGAACACTATAAAATAATCCTCTAGAAGCACCTCAACCCACGGTTTCACTGATAGAACAGGATCGACTCCCAATCTTTCCTCCACCACGCTGTTGTAAAACGAAAAATTTGTGTTTCCAACATGAAGTGATCTACGAATTTCCGGTCTTTGTATGAATTCCTCGTAAGGCGTTGGTAGTGTAACATCATCCTCGAGAAAGTTAGTTATACTGACATTTCCCACGTAAGTGGTGTACAGATCAGTGAGTTCGGCAATTCGAACTTGAATTGCTTGTTTATACTCTCTGTTCTTTAAGTATTCAGAAAACCTATCCTGATAGTCATAATAAACGTCTCGTCCGTTTGTATCAACCAGTCCCAGCTGATAAAGTGAACTACCTAAATCATTTTGGTAGAGAGCATCCATCCAACCATTCCCGATCATCATTCCTCTCAGATTGATCTTCACCTCAGCATCAGGGTTGTTTTTGTGAATCGTGTAACCCAAAGCCGGGATAAAGTGACCTGCATAGGAATAACCGGTGATGAAGAACTTATTTCTTCTGAAGTAAGGAAACAACTGAAAGAATTGGACGATCGCATAGTACAGTTCCTTACCAATTTCTTTTTCGTTTTCAGCGTAACATCCTCTCCTGGTGAAGCTATAACCTGTACCAACCGGTTGATCGATGAAGAGAAGGTTGTTCTTGACATTCCAGGAAAACCGTCTTCGTCCCAACTTCTCTTTATAGGTCAAGGGCCCATTTTCCTCGAACAAGCTGTAGATTGAAGAAACTCCTGGGCCTCCTTGGAGGAAAAGTACAACAGGAGCATCCTTTTTCCTTTGTTGGGCTGGGAAGAACCAGAAGAAAATATTCGACCCACAACCCTTGTTGACAGTGAAGTATCCGGAGAAACTCGTGGTGTTTCCGATGTCAGGTCTCACCCTAGCTCTTCTCCGGGCCTCTGACACATTTCCTGCTCGTATCAGTGGGGTCAATATTAAAGGCTCTCCCACATCAAAATTATTAACTGCGCTAGAATCTACAAAATGTTCATCAAGTAACAATACCTTTGTGCACAAAACCACTGACACTGTTACAAAGATCCACATCTCGCGATATCAGACATGCAACTGATAACAACACAGCATGTGCCTTGAGTTTGTACGCTTTATTTGTTACGCAGCAGTTTTCTGAGAGGCTAAAATACCGTAATAGATTGGTATCAGACATGTTTTCCTTATGTCACTGTGTAAGTTTACAGAGCACACTGCTATATCTAGAATGCAAAGTGTACTGTATTTGAACTAAAATAAGCATGTAATACATTAGTTGTAATTTGTTCATATTTATTGCATTTAGTTTTATTATATTATTATTGCCATTTATTTGAAAATTTGAAAACATTTTTGATGGTAATTATTTGGCTATAAATATAGCTATTTGAGTATTCAAATCCTGTTCCTCCACAATGTAAATAAAATATAATATTATATAAAAACATTTGATGTACAAAGCAATTTACTATGATTTTAATGTTATGGTACCACAAAACTAGCACAATAGTTATTCTATTCCTAACTTACAATATTTGGAAAATTTTTAAAAATAATTGTGTTATTTTCTTTAATATTAACAAAATGGCACCTAATAAAAATTATTAAAGTCAAATAGCAAAAAAAAACAAGCAAACAAAACAGTATAGTTATAAAAAATTTATTAGGTATAACTATTTGAACAATTTCATTACAATTCCAATACAAAGTGATAGTATTAGCATTCCAAACAAAAAATGTCCTATAAACATAGTTTCAGGAATGTGTATTTTGTATTTTTACAAAATACAAAATACACGCCCCTGTTGCCATTTTCTATTTTTTATAAAAAACATTAATACTTAGAACTACTAAAGTATATCAAATTTTTCAAATAGATATTAATAAATAAGAGAAAACTTTTAAAAAATTAGTGTAATTTTCTTGAATATCAACAAAATTGTGTCTGTTGAAATTTTTTAAATTCAAATAAAAAAACCAATATAGTTATACAAAAATTAAAGATTACCAAGTATTTTGTAATATTTTTCAACAATTCCAACAGTATTTTTTTCAATTAAATCCGTCAACGCATAAGCGAGCATAATCACTTAAATTTTTTTTTTTTTATTTACAAAATGCTAACTATTTTTCAATATATTTATAACAATTCAATGGTAATTTTTCCATTAAATCCGTCATACTGACATGTTTAAGAGAAAGAAATTACTTTGCGATGTTGTAAGTAATAAATAAAGGTAACAATACTCAGGATTCAGTATGCTTATACTTGCTGTATATTTTCTAATTGACAATGGATGTAAATAAACTTGAAGACACAAAATAAATATTAATGGTGTCCAGTTCAGGTAGAAAGCAGATAAGTTTTGCTGTTATAGATAAGGCAGTTACAAAGTCTCCAGACAGATAACAAGGAGTTGAGCAGGCTGGAAAACAATCAAGTCAGTCTATTGACAAACAAACAAGCACTGATGATATAAGGTTATATTCCTCAGACACATTGTTTATTCAATGACTTCTGCATGAATTGTTGAATCATGAAAAACAGGAAGACAATACTCAAATAGTTACAGTACTTCCTGTTACCAAATATTAGAGGTTACTTTGTTCATTAAATATCCCCTATGTAAAAGTTGTGATAGTTAGAAAACCCTTTCAGTGCAGATTTCTATGTAGTAAAAGCGAAAATAATGATTGAAAGCAATTGTTATTCAGTGTCATATAAGCAAGTGCTACTAGTCTACGAAACAGTAAGTTCTTTTTTGGTCCACACATTTTGCTAGGTTATTGAAGGGTAGTAGAATCTAATGTTTTGTTACCACTATTGTACCTGTCCAAACTAGTACAACCATTTTTACGCAGTTAGCACTTTCTAATTCAAATTGTTTTAAATAAACAGAGGTCACATTTATAGAATTCACCAAAATAGCAACTCACCCACTTAATGTCTAGTATAAGACATAAGATATTTATTGCCATTGATCACATATATATACACAATGAAATAGGCATTGTCAATACACTCTTAGTATAAAACATACTAATATAGAAACAAACCATTATTGAAAACCACAAAACAGATTTAAGAGACTCAAAAACGTTTACCTTACAGTTGTTAAATAAACTTATATTTTAAAATTAAAATCCAATGATTTAAAACTGAATATTGACATCCATATTTAAAAACTCATCAATTGAATGAAATGGATTATTTAAAGTCACAAATAAAATTTTCTTTTAAAATTAGTTATGGGAGTAAACATGAGCAATTTCTGGAAGCTTGTTAAAAAAATCTTACACAATTATTTACCATATGGGATGTTCCAAATTTGGTCAGTCGATGTTGAGGAATGTCAAGCTGTTTTATTTCTGGTGTTGTGTGTATAAAACTGATTTCTAATGAAAAAGTAGAAAAAGTAATAATAATATCTATTTTGAAAATATGTTTCCCTAACAATCAAAAATTTATTAATTTAACTTTTAATTTTAAATTAAGCATAATCTTTCAAATAACACTTCATCTGAATTATAAGTAAATTGCACATAACCAAGTATGGTTAGTTTCTCATTTCAGATTAACTAATTTTTCATTTAATAATATGTTCCTTGCTGCCTTCAGAATATTGCCAATATTCATTGCTCTTGTCAAAAGTTGTAAAAATATATTAAAAATTTTTACTTTTGAAGATCTCTGACCTCTGATAAGATTTATTATTAGGCCTAATGGTCCTCCAGTCCATTGTTATAGGCTCCATAAATAATTGTTAACCCTGAAACTAGCAAAAACCGTAATTTACAACACACTCTTCCCCATCGTGAGTACAGATTTGTACACATTACAATTTATGTAGTTTAAATAGTTTTTTTAACTCTTAAAAGCTAAAAGCTATTATTATGGTCATGGTTTTCTTTTTAATAGTTAAGACAAAAAAATGCAAAAGGGGGTTTATCATTTTGAAACTTGTTAGGATGAATCAAGTAATTTTGGCATTAAAATAGGTTTAGAATCATTTTTGGACCTCTTACTCAGTTTAAGCTCTACCCCCTCTTACAAATGCTTTATACTTTCTCACATTACACCAAAAATGAAACTTGTAGCTTCTGAGTATTTGGTTACGAATTCCATGCCATGAGAGCCTATCATGTAAACATTTTATCCCTTGTAATATGTAATAAAGGTCCAATGTGCGACTTGAATAGCTTTTATTTTTTAATAGTTCAAATGCTGAAAGCCAATTTTCTACGTATAAGCAACAAATGTATTTGAATTGATAGAGAAATTTACCCTAACAAAGACATCAATCATCGCATTGCCCACTATGGATATCAAAAGGGTTAAAAATAAGAAACAAAAATGTTTTTCTCAGATCACATTTTTCTTAGCCTGACACACATAAAACCAACCAGATAACACATAAATAATGCTAAATCAGTTTCAGGCGACTATATTGGTTAAAAGTGATGACTTTGTCTCTTTATCTAGTTGTTTAACGGTTGTATAATAATTATTTATGTGTGTGTTGGTTGGTTTTATGGGTGTCAAGCTAAAGAAATATGATCGAAGAAATATATTACAGTATATTTTTTATACGCTTCTATTTTGATCTCCACCAAAACTAGCGTGGCTGATAATCTATTTATTTCCTAGGAAAAATTCTCTATCAATTCTAGGAAAAACCAAATTGTGTACTTATGCAATCCAAGTTGGCCCTTGGTCTCAGATGAGAATATCTGCAATCACTTATACTCACATTAAATTTCTTTTCTGTAAAATCCACATAATGAGTTTCTACTCTTTGAGAAATGAATTAAAAGTGCCATTATTGCTCATGAATAAAACAAATGTTATTAAAGAGGAAATATAGGTTTAATCTATTCAAATAATTGTGATTTATTCAGTTTTAAAAATGAGAATAAGATTTCAAGAGTATGTATTAGCTAAAAACTTTAGCTATAGTAATTAATGATGTTCTTACATCCATGAGTGTCCAAGAGTTATGAATTGTCTATCCACCAATTCTTCTGTGAGATCAGAGATAAGTTCTGTACCTTCCTCTCCTCCGATTGCAAGATGGAAGTTTACAATCTCCTCTTTGCTCCACGTCTTCAAACCGTTCTCATCTATATGAATATCATATTTCATCACTGGCAGGAAGAAAGAGCAGTGCATAAACCCCCATATAGCTTTTTGTCTCATGGCTTCTTTGATCTCTTCCAGCGAAGGCACTGTTATCCCGGGTACAGCGCTTGAGAGTGAGGTGTGGTAAGATTGCAGCAGGTCATCCCAATGAGCATGCCTGACCTCTTTGGAGCAGTTGAGGAAAAGCAATAGTGAGATGTCAATCGCTACAGATGAACAACGGGATGTGGCCATGTCGAAGAATTTAACATCTGAAGGCTTACCATCAGTATATTGAAAGAGCATGTTGTTCCTACAGAAGTCTCCATGACAGATGACTGCAAGAGGATCATCGGCAGAGGTCAGATTTTGAAAAATGTCAAGGAAATTGTTGTCGATGCGCTTCAAAAACCTCTCTAGCACCTCGATGTGTTTACCTTTTTCCAAAAGTGGCTGAACAGCTCTATGTACACAAGCTTTTGACACAAAATGAAACAGTCCATTATCCTTATGAAGAGGCTCCTTGAAATTTGTAGCCATCATCGTAAATTCCTCGAGTGACCTTTCTTTTGCAGCGTACGACAAAGCATGAAATCTCCCTAGCTTGGTGAGTGCAAGAGATAAGTGATCAAAGTCCAAATTTAAGGTGCTTTCTGACAGATGGTAATTCTGAGACCTCAAATCTTCCATGATAATAACGTTGTCAGATCCCGTAATTAAATCGTTCCCATAATAAAAACCTGCAAAGCTATCCTCAGCGATGTTCTCTTTATTGAGGTAAGGTAGCATTCGGGAATACATGAAGACCTCATTGTAGAACATGACGTTACTGTTCAATGTCTTCTTCACTGTTTCATCGAATGGCTCGAACTTCACTAATACAGGCATTTCAACTTTTTCATTATTCTTACACACAGTCACCATGATGAAAACAGCATTTGAACAAAACTGATCCTTTGGCATCGACTCCGTATCAAATTTGAAACCGATATACTTGATGCCGTCCTTGTTGAATGCAGCAGGAAGAATCTCCGTTTTCAATTTTTCAATTAACATCTTTTGCAACCGAGTAAACTCACTAGGAAATAGTGAAATGTAACAAGTGAAGACACTGTGTTTAACTAGTAAGAATGAAGTTTTGCCACCACTACTATCACTAATGACACTGTGACCTCAATGATAAAATACATGTGACACAGATAATTGGAAGTGGTTACCCTAATTGGCTTGGACAGGGATTTAATTACAGAGCATTATCCCCCTCTTTCTCCAATACATTATAAGAAAATGTGACAAATTGATAACAAGTTATGGTTTTCGTTTAATAGGTTGTTTCACGCTAGTTCTTGTTAAATTGCATAATTTAGTGATCGTACAAGTACGGTCGGCATACAATAATATTATTATTTAATTACCTTAAGGATACCTCTGTGGGGTTAACTTTCATTTGTTATGTTCCACTTTGTTAACTTGCGTTGACTCGCTTTTCTCATAACTATAAAAACGTACCTTTAAGAACAGCTGTAATGGCGGCCATCTTGATTGTAGTCCCATAAAAACAATGTTAATGGTCTCAATTTTAAAATATATTTTTAGATTTTTTAGTATTTTTATTGGTTATTCAAAAAAGAACGAACCTTTTTGAGTATTTTAATGATGTAGTAACATCGTTAAAATACGAAAAAAAGTGCCAAACTACAAAAACTAAAGAGTGTTAATCGTGAATGCGTATTAACCGTATCTTACACATCTCCCATAGCTCTTTGTTTAAAGATACGGGAGTAAAAAATGTGTATTCCAGTATGTGAAGAGAATCACTTCAACTCTAAACACCTCAAAAGTATGTTTTAAAATTTTCTTCAGAACTGTTAGATATATTTTGGCTATTTTAAATAGTGATTGCTATATGTTTTAGCTCATTAAAATATCCAACTTTAATTTATTGAATTCCAAAAAGAATATAATGGAATCTTTACATCCTTAAAATCTTTCTACCATTAGTTATATCACACGTATACAACACATGTACAAATATCAACATGGTTTTAAGGTAATGTTGCGTTCTTAATAAAGATTCATGCAAAATTTCAAATCTGTATCTCAATTCATTCCTGAGATTACTTTCTGAGTAACAGGCTTTCTTAACACAGCCAAATAGCATGGACGTACATGTGTTATCATTAACCCAATCTTTTTATTTAGAAATGGAGTTACATACAAAATTTCAAATTCGTAGCTCAGTTAGCTCTTTAGATATTCTGTGGAAAACAGACAGATGGATAGATTCTTGTTGCCAGCCCTCTTAGTGATATCTACATATATACAATTTTAAGGTTATAGCTTAATTTGTTTTCAAGATATCCTGCAGAAGTTAAGCTTTGCCATTACTCAGCCAAACTCATGGAGTAACCTGTACCATCACTGTATTCAATGTCTCCTATATAGAAATAATGCTTCATGCAAAAATTCAAATCCATGTGTCAATTCGTTCTCAATGTATCCTACAGACAGACAGACAAAAGATAAATTTTTATTTGGGATGAAATGAAAGATTAAAACAGTGATAAAAGGCTTATGGAAAGGTCTGTCTGTGTTTTTATAACTTGGCGTACAAGTTTGAACAAATAAATGTTTCATTTCCTTTAATTTATTATGATTTTGTAAGATTTTTAATACCAAAGATTATGGATTGTAACAACAAATTTTATTTTTAGTTTAAAGAGCTGTAAGGCTCTAGCAATTTGAGGAAATTCCTCCATATAAGCAATTACATGAAATTTTTGTTAGGTATTAATAGTTTTAAATGGCAAATACCTCTATTGAATAAAAGTTCTTTTTTTATAAAAATATTTCATGTTGATTTCAAGTAAAAGTCACAGGGAGACAAATAAAACTTCAACTTGCAATTTCCAAAATGTTCTGGTGGTGTAAAAACATGAAACATTACTCATAACATGTATTGGAGGAACTATTTAACCATATTTTGAGAAAGTGTTTAAATTCCACTGCTTATAGATCTGAACCAAATGTAAAAATTCCAATTTGCAAACTTTTGAAATTTTTTTCTACAGGAAATTCAATAACATTTTGTATTCAATTCTATGTGGACTCCTTTATTTACAAATCATTCAAACTGTACAATGAATAGCGCCAACATCACTATCAATATAACTATATTATATATATATACTAATATAAATTCAGATTTGTTTAGGTATGATTTCAGTTTGTATTTTGTAATCATCTAGATTTTTTTACTGCACTAGTTATAAATTCTGTGGGGAGATAGCATAGAAACCTTGTACCCATAACATGTGTCTTTTTTCAAAAAACAGTCTGTGTTCGTCCATAGGGCAATTGTATTGTAATTATGTTTACTTGCTAAGTTTAAATTTGAATTTTTCTTTACATGAATCACTGTCTGTAATATATAAAAACCTTAACCGTAATAATACCAATTTCAGCAAAATGATGCTTGACGGAAATCTCATTCTTCAGGAATGTTTTGTATCATCATGCTTGTTTATTTTTTTTCATCATGATCGTTTTGTATCACTGAACGATAGAAAATATCCGGAAAAATCCTGTTTCCTTCATAATCCTTCCATCATCAAAAACAAACTTCAAACAAAGAATCATTGTTGAGACTGCATATGATTCTAATGGCTCTTTTTTGTTGCAATAACTAACTGTCCATATTTCCGTTTGTAGTACCACCCTCCATATATGCCAATTCCAAAAACTAAACAGGAATGAATTAATGAAAAAATATAGTTTTTAGAGTAAATTAATTGCTAAATTTTGACATTTGCCTTAGTGAATATATTCCTGAAGCCATTTTCTTTAAAACGTGCAGTACCGTACATGTTTATCCCAACTGAAATTTTCTCCAGTTCATACCATAAGATTCATATGACAGTGGATTTCAAAAGTTAACTAGTTGGTTTTCTCTATCTGTAGAAGTGAACTTTAACTTTGATCTCTGATTTTCTTCATCTAACCATTCATTATGTTGCGAAACATTTTAAAAGGAATTTTTAATACTTCTATGACGATCATGCCTGTACTCAGACCAGTTTTTTCTGACAATTTTACCGGGGCCTGGGCCAGTCCCGCCACACCTGTACCGGGGCTGGTGGTGGGGCATGACGGGCTGGGGCGAATATCTTTTCCGAGGTCCACCAAATCTGGGTATGGCCCTTATGACAATTTTTTAGAATACACAAATTAAAATTAATATTTTACTCAACTTACAGATTTTACCTATTTATTTTAAAGATGTTTTATTTATGAGTCAAAAGCAAATCCAGTACTGATTCCTGGGGGAGGGGAGCAGAATACCTTGGTTTTAGTTTACTATAATCTATATTATTTCATGTGATTTGCATTAGATACAATAAAAAATAAAATATTTAGGAATAAATTGACTGATACTCGAAGTTTTGTTTAAGTTGTTTTATTTTTTTATAGTTACAATTAATATGAGAGTAATAACATTTTTTTCATAAAAACATCTTTTTTCAAAATCTTGGAGAGGGCCCCCATGGCCCCTCCTAGATCCACCACTGTTTACATATTTTAGTTTAAAAATATTAGATGATCTGTTTTAATTTTTTGCATTAGTGGTTTTAGTTGGATTGCATTGATAAATAAATGTTTCAAAATATATTTTTGTCACAAAAAATGGATAAACAAATGCTGAATTTACATCTGAGATTATTCGTAATAGATCATTACAACAACATAATCTATTAAATTGGCAGCACTGACCTTTCTACTCTTGTCATCTACTTTCCTGTTCATTGTATTCTCATAGAATATTGATCAGTGTAAGGCCAGCTGTGTCACACTTCTCAGAATGACTGGAAAACCCAATGCATTCCCAGTAAGGAAAGACTACTTCCTATGAAAAGAGCATGGACTTTCCCACCGTGTTTACCAACAGACCTATCAGATTAGAAGTAGATTAATCCCTTATCAGTGCATAGCTAATTGGACATAATTATAACAGTCAATAGTCAAAATTTCTTTATTTACAACATAAAGAAGTATAATAACAATGCTGGCATATATTTATTTTTCTGTGTGACAGACACATAAATGTTATTATATATATAAAAATATATAAAATATTTATATTATATATAATATATATTTATATAATAATAATATTTTATATGTATATATATATATATATTATACATAATTAATTATATTATATATATATATATTATATATAATACACAATATAAATATTTTACTGTGCACAGGCTAAGCCCGACATACCTTGCTTTGTTACTCCCAAATAACTTCACAAATAATTATATTATTGTTCATACAGTAATCATATAACTAATATTAAATCACTCTTGAAAATGATGTGCACCTTAATATTTTATGATTCTACAGAATCTGCAGCAATTTCCTCTCACAATTTAGGTATAATTTTTTTCAATTTTGTAGACTTATATATCACCACTGCCAAACTTACAGCAAGTTTATACAGCAAAACATCTGGGTGTAATTATAGATGAACTCTTGTCATGGACCACACACATGGAGTTCTTTTGTAACAAACTGGGCTCGGCTTTGTATGCAATTCGAAGAAATAGAACAATTTCCACTGTAGAGGCAGTTAAAGCCGCATACTATGCGCTTTCTGAAAGTGTTTCTGGAGAGAATCTCCAGAGAGTGTTAGTCCTACAAAAGCGTGCTGTGAGGATACTAGCTGGGCTGAAGCCAAGAGAGTCATGCATGGATGCATTCAGGGAATGGGGAATACTCACAGTACCCTCCATCTATATAATTGTAGTAATTATGTATGCTGTACAAGAGAATCTACAGAGATTTATCCACATCCATCAGCACAATACAAGGCACTCCTAGCAGTTTTCCCTACCTACACATCGCATAGCATTCTTCCAGAGAAAGCTATCCTATGCCTGAGCAAAGTTTTTCAACCCTACAAACAACTCTAAATAAGAAGCTGAAAGACAGGTTCATTGAAAATTCTTTCCCTCCATTGATGAATTTTTGTACAGAAATTATGAAACTCAGTAAATATTTAACATTGTATGTTTTTGTTTAAATATTGTTTTAAGTTAATACGATGCACTTTCTAAACTTGTTGTTTATGAAATAAAGGGATTCTGATTACAGTCTTTATAAAAAAATTTAAAAAAACACTACACAAAATAATTTTATATGAGTTAAAATTTATATGGAAAAATTTAGAAGTGAAAAGATTTAGTAAGAGAAAATGCGACCGTTATGTTTATCCATCCCAGTTGATACGCAGCCTGAAGTTGGTGCATATGGCTTGAAGGTAAACACTATTAATCAATTCTATTCAAATATTTAAACAAATGATTTTTGTCCTGATGATCTATCTTTCATACTTTTTATGATGAACTATCTTTCAAAAATTTTAAAACCTTATAATTTATTTTTTAAGTGGTCTGCATGCAGCACAGGGTGCAGAGTTTTAGTAAAAAAGGTTTCAGGTTCCAGAATAATTATAGAAAACGTTAAGGTTGTTGGTTGAAATTTTTTAAAGTTTTCACAATGAAAAAATGTATAGTATTTTTCCTACAATGGAAACACATAGGTAAGTATGGTTCCAAAGTATACATAATGTACAAAAGTATGTATAACATTAAATTTTTTATTAATTTTTTTATTGTAAAAGCTGTAACACTTCATAGTTGATTCGTTTTTATAACCAATCTAATTAACTTATTTTATTACAAAAGACAGTATTTGAGGTAAAAAGTCTTATACAAATATGAGAATAAAACCATTAAATATGCCAGAAATTTAATTAATTAATTGAGAACTCACTTAATATTTGAAGATTGCAACATTGCCCGCAAAATGATTACATATTTTATTTTAATATAACAGTAAATTTGTTTTTAAGCAGTAGATAAACATTTTATTTTGGAACAATTTTTCACTCAAAGTGTTAAATCTATTTTACAGTTATACAATATTGAAACCAAATTAAGATAGCCGAATAAAGGTTTGTACCAAGAACTCAAAAACATACGTAACAATCAAGAACGTAGCCAGGAAACAATTTTGGGGTTGCTCAAAACAACTAATAATTTCCCATAGTAGACAGAAAGTAAGGCAAGTGCAGTTAACCCCATTTTGTTCCTTGACCTTGAAAGTTCTTGACCCGCTTCAATGTTGAGAACGATCTTTCAGCAGTACATGTCATTAATACTGAATTATTTAAATAATAATAATCATTTGCTAAAAAAGTAATTGAAAATTTAGAAAATTTTGGGGGTGTACGGACCCCTTGAACCCATGGCTACGTCTGTGATAGCAATATTTTAGAGTATTAGAATTTAAATCGACTTTAAGAATTAGTAGATAAGACTCTTATAATTTATTATTTAAAATAATTAAGTTTAAATTGTTGGAAACGATAAAATTTCCGAGTCCCATAAACAGAATGAATCAACAATATTGTTAGCATTGGAGATAAAATAAGTAAAGCATAAATTTTTTAACTTTATTTTATTGAAAAACATTTGAATAGGGAGGTAATTTAGAAATTTTAAAAGGGAAATAGAATTTTTTTTAACGTTTAAAACAACACTCTGAGAAAACAGATAGACTATGGCTAAGTACATAATTACTAGTATATTTGTCAAGCGTTGTCTTATTTTTGAAAATTTAAATTTGTTATAAATTAGACACATTTAAATAGTGCATACAATACAAGAAAATAATTAAATACTAATTTAAGGCCTGTTATTTATTACAGAAAGGAGCAAATTTCGTGATCATTAAGAACTCGTTACCTAGATCACTCCAAATGACATCAAACATATCTTTGGTCTTAGAATTCCGTTATTTACATTTTTAACAGAAACAAAATATAACCTACATTTTTGTTGAACACTGAACATCCTATATAAAGAAGTAGTGTTTATTTACAAAGTAAATGTTGACATAAGACATAGTTTCATAAAACCACAGCATCACAATTTCAAAGATCTAGAAGGAATAACTGGAAGTACTTTTATCTAAAATGTTGGCATTACCGTAAATTAATTCTAAATACATATTATCAAAACTAAGAGGTGTATTTAGTAAACATTCTGAAATACATCCATCATTCAAATTAACACAGGAGGTTTAAACAAAGAGTTTCAAGGTCATATGTAAAACCTATAATCTATTGGAATTTTTACAATTTCTTGTAATTCAAACAAATGTTCTTATCAGGTGACATGATAACCTGTGGTGAGCTCTGTAAGTGCAATGAACAGTAAACAATGTTCATTTTAATTAGCTTTTAATATATTATTAATGTAATCGAATTAGAATTATTTCTTATGGAGATTTATTAAATTGTTTGGTTCATACAGATAGAGTTACATATATCCCAATATTACTCATGTTTGATTTTGTTCTACTTCTATCTCTACTTTAAAAATAAACATTCTGGAGGATTGCATTGTGTTTCAACCTTTAAGATAAGTAGCTAGTGTCTCAAAAGAGATAATGAAACATGCAAATAAAAATAATCTTGGCACTAAACATCTTGTTTTATTTCAAAACTGGTAATAACCATTTATCTTAATTTAAGCTTGACACAGTTTCTTTTATTTCTTATACAAGGTATAGCAGCACCAACAGTATAATTCACAGTCATCAAACTTTCACCTTGACATAGGGAAAACACGGCCCGTTACTCAACTTGTGTGGCTGGTGTTTAACCTCTCAGATAACTGTGGCATGACAAATCAGAGTCTATAAATTGTGGACCACGGCGTGGTGCTGTCAGTTGCTCTGCTGACTGCGGGTGAGGATGTTGCTCTCCAAGACAGTGTTAGTGGTTTTGTGCACACAGTTTCTTTTACTCAACGGACATCGTGTAAAGTCTAGTGGTAGTAATGTGGGTCAACCTTTAATTTTGACTCCATTGTTGGATGCTGGAAACGTGCCAGAAGCCCAGAGGAGGGCTAGAGTGACTCCGGATATTGCGAACATCACAAGTTACTCCGGATACTTCACCGTCAACAAGGATTGCGAGTCGAATATTTTCTTCTGGTTCTTCCCAGCCCAAGAAAACCAAGAGAGTGCTCCTGTTTTGCTTTTCCTCCAAGGTGGTCCAGGAGCGTCTTCTATCTACAGTTTGTTTGAGGAAAATGGGCCGCTGACCTATAAGGAGACGTTGGGACGAAGGCAGTATTCCTGGAATGTCAAAAACAACCTTCTCTTCATTGATCAGCCAGTGGGAACAGGTTACAGCTTCACCAGGAAAGGATGTTACGTTGAAAATGAAACTGTGCTCGGTGAGCAATTGTACTCTGCAATGGTCCAGTTCTACCAACTGTTCCCTAAATTAAGAAGTAATAAGTTCTTCATCTCTGGATACTCCTATGCAGGTCACTTTATCCCTGCTTTAGGATATACGATACACAAAAACAATCCTACAGCTCAGGTGAAGATCAATTTGAGTGGGATGATGATCGGGAACGGTTGGATGGACGCTATCTACCAAAACGACCTAGGCAGTTACCTTTACCAGTTGGGACTGGTGGATACCACAGGGAGAGACGTTTACTACGACTATCAGAGAAGATTCCAGGAACACATGAAGAACAAAGAGTATGAAAAGGCAATTCAAATCCGATCTGCCGAGGTCAGCGATGTGTACTTGCAATACGTTGGAAATGTCAGTATCTTAAACTATCTTCAAGATATCGTTATATTCCCCACACCTTATGAACAGTTCATTCAAAGACCGGACATCCGTAGAGCAATTCACGTGGGAAACACAAACTTTTCATTTGAAAACAGTGTAGTGGCCGATAAGATGGGTGTGGACCCTGTTCTGTCGGTCAAACCTTGGGTCGAAGAACTTTTAGAGTCCTACCCCATAGTGTTCTACACGGGACAACTGGATGTCGTCTGTGCTTACCCGACCGTCGAGAACTTCGAGAACAATCTGAACTGGAGTGGAGAGGCCCGCTTCAAGAATTCGACCAGACAGAAGTGGTGCGTCAATGGAAGACAGGTTGGCTACCTAAAAGGTGAACATAACTTGTACGATGTGTTGATACGCAACGCTGGCCATTCTGTACCGTTTGACCAGCCCGAGTGGGCCTTCCTTCTCGTCAACTCCGTCACATCCGGCTCTGCTAATGATCCATTCCATGCTTTGGATAGGTGTTAATACAAGTAAATTGTCAACACATCTACATTTTTTTTATTCTTGTTTAAATAAACTATAGGTTTGTTTTTGTTAAAATTCGTTCTCCTTAATCTTTTACCTTAAAGTTTTTTTGTTTGATTAAGTTTCAGTTAAAATATAGCACTACTGTAATAAAATGCAATTTTAACACTCCAAGAGTTTTTTAAAGAAGAAAATGAGGGAAAAGTTTTTAAGACGTGTATCCGTACACGATTTTATGTCAGTAAACCTTTATATTTTTTATATTAAAGTAATTCTTAGCAGTAAGTTGTACTAAGAAACAAAAAGCAAATTTGATTTAATTAAACTCAGGTAATCATTATTATAAATTTATTTATTAAAAACTTAATAATGTTCTTTTAAAGTGTAAATAGAGGTTACTCTAGCTTTCATAGATAAAAAAATACTCCTCATAGAAATAGATTTTATCTACGACTCAGTTCATTCATTTTTCCCTTAATTAATGCTAACTTTCAATGTTGGTTACACTAAGTCTGATGACCACTTTTATATTTAACTGTCATAAACATCTGTTTCAAGGATATTGTTTAAGTCGCAAGTTTCATTACATAATTACTCAAAAATTTATTTATCCATTCATTAGTACATGGCATTACATTTCACAAAATACTAGGAATTGATCTGTCAATAGAACAATATTTATTCAATTTAAAACAATACCAAACATAACAATATATTGGAAAACACATAAACACAATATGATGCAAAGACAGTATCTAATATATTTTCAGAAGGGATAGACATTCAACCTTTCACCTCAACTGCAATTTAAGATAACTTTGATAGAATAAAATGAATTCTCTGACAAGTTGTATTCAAAATTAATATTTTGATTTAAGTCAGAATGGTAACCATATAATTGTTGGGTTCCACTAGGATCAATCCTGGATTCTGTATTATTTTTAATATATGTTAATGATCTCCCAGCAAATACAAATTCAATTTTAATATTATATGTAGATGAAACAACAGCAATTCTCACATCCACTTCTATTATTAGTTACAAAATATATTTCTCTACTTAAGAATATAAATATGATAAAATAATTTAATTAAATTATGGATAATAAATACATACATTTATACATTTTATTTTGATGAGTGTTTTATAATTAAATATCATTTTACATCTTTGATTAATATATTTATTTTTTATATGTTTCTGACACTAATATTAAGTCCTATTTTATACCTTGGTAATATTATCTGTTCTTTCAGTAGTAATGGATTAAAAAATGTACACTATGTAAATTGAAAAAAGAAAACAATAAACAAACTTTGAATTGTACTAAACCTTGTTAAATTTTTAAGATTTAATTTTTTGTTGACTCCTCCTTCAGCAGTAAAATGTTGTAATTGACTAGGTTAAATACTTTCTCAAAATCGATAAATAAGCTAGTAGACTCACTGTTAGCACTTGAATTACTAAAAAAACATGTTTTATGTGTTAAAAAAGCTTTCTCTGTATATTTTTCTTTTTTAAGGTAATTATTAAAAATTATGTAATGTTTATAGAGTTGTTGAGTCTAGTTTTTATCAAGCTTTCAAATATTTTGGAAAGAAGTAATAAATAAAAGTTTTTCAAAAAACAAGACTATAAAAACATAATTGATTTGCTGATCTTAGTTATTTTTACGTAATATCCAGTAAGTTACTTATTCAACACAAAACAGAATATTTTAATAATTTATATAATGTTATTAATGTTAGTGCAAGATGAAACAGACTGGTCACCTGTTTTAAGCTGTAATTCAATAACAGGAAGAAGTGCGCCAAATGACATGTCGCATAACAGGTTTCACTAGGTTTCAGCGTCATACGGTTCGGCTGTCAAGTACAGAATGATTGATCCTCAAGGTCATAGCCAGAGGGGGATCCAAAGGGTCCGTATCTCCCTTCCCCCTAAGATTTTCAATTGTTTTCAATTACTTTTTTAGCAAACTATTATTACTTAAATAATTCAGTATTACTAACATGTACTGCTGAAAGATTGTCCTCAATATTGAAACGGGTCAAGATCTTTTTAAGGAACAAAATGAAGTTAAATGCACTTGTCTTACTTTCTGTCTATTACGTGAAAATATCAGCCATCTTTAACCCCCCCCCTACCCTAAATTCTTTCCTGGCTACGTTCTTGTTGATCCATAACTTTTTCACTTACCCATTTTTCCACTCTGATTTACAATAGCCTATGGTATTACTCTTTGACAGAATAGTCCAAACTCAAAACAGTGTTTATTTGGCAGAAGAATGCTTTGAGAATTATTTAGAATGTGTCTAAGCAAGAATCTTGCTTACCAATAATTAAAAAATTTCAAATTATAACTATGCCTAGTTTATATATTTATTGTCTATTACTCCTAGTTAAAAATATTTAGACATCTATAAAAACAGACAAAACATATACTAACAGTTTACAAGAAAGGACTTTTTGCTAGATCTAACATTAATTAGATTAGGTAAAACTAAAAACAGTTGTGTGTTTTTAAGAATAAAACTTTCATTAAGTTACATGATAAAGCATGAAATACTACATTAAAAGAAAAATTAAAGTTGCCTAGAAAAGTGGATGGAAATCTAATATTTTTACTCCATAAATTTCTGGCCTGTGATATTAGTACTTTAAGTTTTTAATCCTGTTTTAATTTAGTTTTTAAATAATTGTGTAGTTTAATATACAAATTTTTGTTTTGAAAAATTTTCCTACTCGTGTTTACCTGGATGTTATTAATCTTTTCTCTTTTTCCATTAAAGAAATGGCTCATATTACATTATAAAAATAACATGATATGTAATTTGTTGATTGTCTGTTGCATGATCTGTAATTGTACTTAATGACAATAAAAATATCTTCTATAACAGGCATATTCTTGATGGTATCCTGATGCTGGTGGAATATTCCTTATACCATTATCTGAAAATTTACGTTGACCTAACTCAAGCATCAATACGTTTTTATTCACAAAATGACATTGTTTGCATGCATGTTTAAACAGTAAATGCAAAATCCACAGAGGTTTTTCTGCATCTAACATTATTTAACTATTACAAATACTTGATTTAATAAATCATTGACAATGACCTGACATTTTTTGATCCTGCCACTCACTCAATTCAGCGAGATGTTGGCAGACCATTAAGTTACAGCTCGGGCAGTCACTGGTTCTTTCAGTATTCTATCATTGATATCTTGTTCATGGAAACAGCAAATTGAGGGAGGACACCAATAGAATCCAAAGAATACAAAATGCAGCATTACGCTGTGTTCACTTTGAAACGTTTTGAACACGTGTTATCCTATCAGCTTGATGCTAATATGCTTCAAATGGAAACGCTGTTCTTGGTATTGACTGACTGCATGATGCATAAAATAGAGTCTGGAGAGCTGCAGTACTTGTGTGAGAGGTTGCAATTCCAGAATGAGGTCTCCCAGCGTAGCATCTGCCATGATAAACAGCTTCACTTACGAAAAGTGAAGCTGGATGTGTGCAGGAGAAGCTTCTATATTTCAGTCCCCTCATGTATAATGGTCTCCCTGAAAGCTTAAGGAATCTTTTCAGTTTAAGATTTAAGAACCATTTTTTTTCATTGTACAATACTTTTTGTTATCACAATGTAATAAAAAACTGACAATGTAGATAGTCAATGATTAAAACTATATAAATAAGCTTATTCTAAAACATTACTTTGGATATGTCATATTTTATAGATATAAAAACGTTATGAAACATAAAAAAAATTTATTAAATCCAAGGCTTCAACCCTTACATTTATTTAAAAAATATAATTTTATTATTCGTTTTCATCATAAACTGTCTTCAAAGAATTCATTTACATTATATTATGGTTTTAACAAAGTATTCTTTTTAATTTTTATAAATTTAGATAAGAGAAGTTTTTTTGTGTGACTGTGGAATATTATTATATAATTTGAAACCTAGATAAAGAGGACTAGTTTCAAATTCTTTAAGTTTATGGATATTATGGATAAAATACTAATTATGGTTTTAAATTATTACTAAGTTTGTAGTTCAAATATTTGAAGCTACTGTACTAACAGACAAGGTAAATACATCAAACTTGGAGAAACGCTTGATGACTCATTAGGAGAAGACGTAGCCAGCAAGGGGGTCCAAGGAGCCCGGACCCCCCAAATTTTTATTTTTTTCAACTACATTTTTAGTCAACGATTATTATTATTTAAATAATTCAATATTACTGAGTTACACGTACTGCTGAAAGATCGTTCTCAACGAAGAACTTTTTAAGGAACAAAATGGAGCCTTACTCTCTGTCCACTACAGAAAAATATCACTTGTCTGGACCCCCAAATTCTTTCCTGGGTATGTTCTTGTATTTTGATTACCATGAGTTGTGTAGACAGGCAACTAGAATAACTCCAGTGACAAACACCTGTAATGAATATCATAATTCAAAATGTTATTGAGCTATTGAATTAAGATTATCTGACCATTTGGGTTTGTTAGTTGTTCTAGAACACACTAAAAATAAAGAAAGTTTTCAAAAGTGTACCACCAAAAGTATTGCCAATGACAAAATGGTTGTTACTAAATTGTTCAATTAAATCAGTGGAAAATGCCTGTATTAATAAAATACAGACCTAACAATGGTATTTTCAACATTATACATGTAATTTCTAAATTATTGTCTTAAGAATTTACATTGATAAAAAGAGAACTATACTGTTATCTCTTTAGTTATACCTGAAGTGAGAATTGTAATACATATTTTTTTATTTGCAAAACAGAGTTTTAAATAGTTGTGACTTCTGCAAAATGGGTGCTCAGTGTAAAAAAGTGAAGATTAATGTTATCAGAATCCGAAACAAAAATAAATATTTTGTTTAATGCAGCTACTGCTTCTAATTAAAACCATATATTTTTGAAGCTGCATATAAAGCCCAAAGAACATCAGTAAGCTATCAGAATCAATTTTCAAATTTAAACCTGTTACAGATGAGTGTTATTTATCTTAAAAATAATAAAATCCCTAAAAAACAACAATTAAGCTGGTTGGAACAAGATACCATCGTTTGTAATTAAAAAACTGACACTAAGGCCTTTCACATACGTATTGTATATATTGTTTTTACTGTTATGTTCCTGGATAAATTAAAAGTTTCCCAAATACAACTAATTAAAAGAAAGAATTCCACAAGATCTTTTAAATTATTGGCCAGTTACTTTTCTTCCAGTAATGTTTAATTAATACGAATTACTAAAAAAAAACTACAGTTGAAACATCATTTAAAGAATTATAACTTCTGAAGTTGTCTTGTTTATATATTTTTGAAACTATATCATTAGTTAAGACACTATAACAAAAACGCATTCAAAATTTGAAAGCAAATCATTAGAGGAAAGGGATTGCCAAGATCAAAACACACAATACAATCAAGTCCCTGTATCAACAACACAGACTACATTTATTTAGAAATCTTCCATCACAAGCTAGAGTCAGGTTATACAACAAAATCTCAGAATACATTAAAGTAGAAACCAATGACAAATCATTCGAGAGAAAACTGGAACATTTTCTGTTATCCATAGCATTCTACAAAGTGGGCCAATTCATGGAACATAACATTGTTTAAATAACTAAATTCCAAATTTAAGTTGGAAATTTTTTACATGTGATAATTTGTAATTAAATATATTATGATAACAATAATAATTACAAACAGAACATTATTTAGTAATAAGGCATGAATTGAATTGTGAGTTTAGCTACAGTTCACCTTCCTTTGATTTCTGTTTCTGGTATATGACAATGTCTCAGACTTGACTCCTGAAATCTGGAGTCATATTCGTCTGAAGAGATCCAAAGAAATTCGACGACGAAGGAGCTCAAAATGAAATATTTACATCGTTTCGACAACAGAGACACCTATAAATAGGGTGAAGTGGTAGTCTTATTGTCACATCAGGTACAGAATACTGAGACAGCATCAGATACTAGATGCTGCTATAAAAGGAAGGTGAACTGGAGCTAAACTCACAATTCAATTGATTCAACTCTTACCTACCATATCTAACTTACGTTATGTGTAGAAAACTCGGTTGCTCCACCATACTTATAGATCGTGTCTATCACATCGTAGTGCACTCAATAGTGTACCTGATGAGACAATGAGACTACCTCTTCACCTATTTATAGGTGTCTGGACTGGAGCTTAACTCAAAATTCAATTGAATCGATCCTTATTACCACAGGTACGTTGTGTGTAAATCAATTTTAGACACAAACATGAAGAAATAACAAAATCTTAACATCTCTACAGAACAGTAAACTAAATTTCTGAGCCTAACAATAGATGTTGACCTTTCCCGAACTGCTCATGTTGATATACTAAGTAAGAAACTTAGCTCTGGAGTCTATGTGGTTCGTAGAATAAAATGGATAGGAGGGCTGGTGGCAGCTAAGACAGCGTATCATACCTTGTTGGAATCCCACATTAGATACTGCCTGATTGAGTGGGGAGGAACCCCTGAGCTCAACCTCAAAAGAATACTTGTCCTTCAGAAAAAAGCCATAAGAGCAATTGCTAGTCTCATCGCAATGGAAAGCTGTATAGAGGCTTACACAACTCTCAAAATCTTGACAGTTACCGATATGTATATTCATGCAGTGGTTATGTATACATATAACCCCAGTAAGAACACAATGGGTATGGATGCCCATGCCTGCACCACTTGAAGAGCTGCTGTCTACCAACTTCCTCCTCATCATACTACTAAATACACACAGAAGACAACTATACAACTGGCTTGTTGAATGACCAGTCTACACGATTTAAGAGTTCTTAACCCTGACATTGTAAATCAAGAATTCAATCTATTTTATTGTAAACTTTTCGCCATTCATTTCTTGAATGGATTTGTAAATAAATATTTTCTGATTTCTGATTATGCACCTTGCATAAAAAATAATAACACACACACATATATATATATATATATATATATATATATATATATATATATATATATATATATATACTACTACTACTACTACTATATATTACTAACTCACAGTTTGGTGATCGCTCAAAGTTCCTTTATTTTTATTTTTTTCGGAAATGAAAAACTGATAACTTTGGTGCGTTGTAGCGCTCGAACTATGAGAGTGGTAGGCAATCCACGCACACCAGCTTGTTCCCTCACTAAACAGAGGAAGGGATATTGATGCACACGCACTCCTTTTTCATCATTTGCTTTGTTACCGTCAGCTACAAACATCGCCATTTCCGTGTTTGTAAAAAAAATAAAGGAACTTTGAGCGATCACCAAACTGTGAGTGATTTTTTTCTGGTTGCCACAATAGCATTTATTTACTCCATATCTTATGTTAAAACAACGTACCAATTATTAAGATGATTGGACATTTATTTTAGAAGTTATAAATTTTAATGTTTCAAAAAACAGGTGTTTCCTCCAAAATTTCAAAATCACAAAAAAGTTCATATTTTGAAAGATTTTTTACATAAAGTAATTAAAGTCACACCAAAATACTTCGTTTTCACTGCGTTAATGGGGAAATATATAGAGTTAGCCAATCTGCTGTTAGTATAGGGACACAAGTAGTATATCACTTTATGTGGGGTATCCCTAAACTTTCTGGCAACACTGTATATATATATATATATATATATATATATATATATACTATATATATGAATGTTTGTGTGTTTGTCCTTTATAGACTCAGAAACTATTTGACCGATCATTATGAAAAATTGTATGTACAGTATATGTATTTTTCCACATAGAAGGTTTATATGCTATGCCCATTGGTGTAACTCACCACCAGGAGGCGCTGCAAAATATATAAGTTATCAAAGCGCCTGCACATTGTAAACTACAATTACGAGATAGTTGTGTATAATAACCACACACTATGTGAAGGCGCTAAGTTTTTATGGGTATTTGTCTTTCAAATGAATTTCTGTTTGGCCTTATAGCTTGAATGTTAGACCACTTTATTATTAAGTACATGTACGTGTACAATGGCTATAAACATACACTTTTGGCAGAGTTTCTTGATAGTGTAAACAAGGTAAACTCTACATCGGCATTGAGAATATAATTCACTTGAACCAGAAGTGCTCATACACGAGCAAAGCTTACAAAAAGCGTGCGAAGCCGCGGGGAACAGCTAGTAGAATATAAATGATATAGCAGGATATCAAAATCATGCAACGCATTTCATTGCTACTTAGTTAAGTGATTGCTGAGCAGATCGACCATTGGTGGTTATTCAGACAATACACCTAGCCCAGGTCCGTTTTACCGAAAAGGCACGGTAGGCACCTACCTAGGACGCAAGACAATTAAAGTTTTTGGGGGGCGCCAAAAATGAAAAAAAGCGGTGATTGTATTTGCATACGTGATTTTGCTACTGCCAACACCTGACCCCAACCATAACCGCCCGTCGCGGTGCCTGCCGCTTGACACTGTCATGACATCTACCAGCCACACAGCCCGCCCTGCGCCACCTTCCGTCACCTTTAGTTGCTACGCAACCACGGTATCAAATTGCAAGTAAATAAAATACTGTTCTGAAATTCATCAAGATCATCTGCAAACTGATTTTCAAAGTCTGAACACAACGAAAATGGAAAAAGTAAAGTGAAACGAAAGCTTTCGGTCAACTTATTCTTGTCGAGCTTCCAAGCAGAGAAAATATCAAAAGAGACTGGCTTATTTATTCTGAATCAATAAGACAGATATTTTGAAAATGTTGCTTTATCTTCCAACCAGAGGAAAAATCCGCATCTTTTACGAAAGGGTTTAACGATTGAAAACGTTGTTTTGCATTAGTTGAGAAACATGATAAATCTGAAGACTACAGAGCACATGTTTTAAAATTTATTTCGAGGTAAAAGACTACATCTAATGTCACCAAACTAATAAAAAGTCGATTCCAGGAAGAAGTGGTATTGACTAGAGTGTTGTGTGTTGTAAAGTTTTTATCGAGTAGAGGTCTTGGGCTGATAGGTGAATTTGATCCATTTCTTGCTCAGCACATAACAAAATATGATAACAAAGGCAAAAATGTGTATCATAACTTTACTTTCATCCGACATTTCCAGTGATTTTATTGAGATTATGAGCAAAGAAGTACTAAGAGAGATATGTGTTAGATTAAATCAAACAAGCTCGTTATTTTTCTCCAATCATACACTCTACACCAGATGCGTCGAACACAGACAAACTAGTTGTAGAACTACGGTATGTTTCACTGACTAATGTTTGCGCCAACGAACGCCTGATACAACTCTTGCCCAGTGTATGCCACAAATCTGGAAGTTTCGAAGAAGTAACCCTCAGTTTACTTGAGAAACTTGAGCTGAATGTTGGTAACTGTTGTGAACAAAGTTTCAGCAATGCATCCAACATGCCGGGTATATATACTCAGGTCTTCAGACAAGGATTAAAAGTAAACATAATCTTGCTGATTACATACAATGTGCAGCTCACTCACTAACCCTAGCGGGTGTTTTGCTGCCGAGAAGGCATGTCCAGAAGCAATCGAATTTTTCCATTCCTACAAGGAATGTATGGTTTTTTCTCGGCATCCATTAACAGATTTAACGTTCTCAAAAGTCATGTTGAAAAAAGTATTGAAGGAAAATCAAAATAAGATCAGGGAAAGCTATTGGTTAAAACCACTGAGTAACACAAGATGGGTAAATGCACTTCGATCTCTGATAACATGAGTGAACTGAAAGCTGAAGAGCTAAATACATACAATAATCAGATACCAACGACACGAGTCACAGCCACCGGGTTTTTGAAAACTCTTGGAAATTTCAAAACCGTTACACGTTACTATGATCTGGGATGGAATTCTTGAAAGAGTGGACAAAACAAGTCAGATCCCTAAAAATCAAGACTTAGATCTATTTGGAAATACAAAGAAACATGAAACACTATCTTCGTTTTTTAATAAAAAAAGACTCATTTCACGATTACGAGTCAAAAGCATTGAAACTTGCAAATACAGAAGAGCCCTTATATGACAAAGAAAGAAGAAACTTATTTTCCGATGAAAACAAGGACACTAGAATGGAACAACTGTCTCCTAGAGAGAGATTCCGAACTGAGGTATTTGTTGCCATAGATGTCAACCTTACAGTGGAACTAGAAAAGAAATAGAGGCTTATAAACATCTTTATACAAGATTTGATATCTCCCAGAATTTGCAGCGCAAAAATTCCAAAGAGGTGGGTGGCTTGTGAAGCCAAACTGTTAGGCGAAATATATCACAAATATATTGATGGATAAGGCTTTGGCCAGGAATGTAACCACTTTAAATTAAACAATACATGATTTTGGACAACATTACAAAGATCAAAGAAATGTATGCCTACATAAAATTAAGCCGATAAGAGAGCACTTTCTTTCAGGATATATCTAAGACGTTTGTACCATGAACGGTTAGTCGGGGCGGGTCCGTCCTAGGGGTCTGTGGGTGTGATGCTGGCATTGTGTGTGAGGAGTGTGAGTGAGATAAAACACCATATATATATATATATATATATATATATATATATATATATATATATATATATATATATATATATATATATATTATATATATATATATTATTTATTTCTAAAATATTTTTATTATATATTTATAAATTATTGTTATTAGGTATTAATTATAGTTTTTGGTTCTTACTAAAAATGGAAGTTGTAATATTATTTTGTGTTATGATTGTATAATTATATTTTTATTTATTTTTTTAGAAGTATCATATTTATAATTTTTTAGTGTTTAGATTAATGTTTAATTTAATGTATTTAGTAAGGTAGATAAGTGTTAATATTAATTTGGTTAATATTTGTTAATAATTATTGTTCAGACAGGTTAAGTGTAAGAAAGGGCCATGAGGCCCTAACTTTGCCTGTTTAAATAAACAAATTTTCATTTCATTTCAACCCTACCTGTGACGAACTGCATACCAAAATGAGTCTTTTCAGCTTTTTAAAGAGTCAAGTCAGAGATTAGATCGTCGATGGTTGATAATAAACTTAGTGGTTTATTGTTGTGCACCCAAAACGAAATCACTTTAAAATTAGATTACAAAAACATTATTGACTACTTTGAAACATGAACAACCAGAAAAAGCCTATTGTATGAATCTCTAGTCGAGTAGCAAATCAGTTCTAAAAACAAAAAATAATAAAACAATAACCAAAGAAAATTAGATTAGACGAATAATGTAAATATTGTAAATACTTAAAATAACAAGGGATGGTGGGGGGTCGTGATCCTGTAAGGACGTCACCCGCATTCTCGCCGGACGGAGGCTAGCTAGATACCTCACGTCTACCGTTGCCAGTGCGGGACACGGTGGATCCATAGGTGGTGGATAATAGAAAGGTTCTTGAAAGAAAATTAAGGAGAGTCAAGGGACATTAAATCTCTCCCCGAACCAAAACTGACATTTCAAACTAAATTTAAGGGATATGCGGTAGGTTAGGGTGGTGGGGTGAAGTAATCGGCTGGCAGTGGTGTGAAAAGGAGCGCAACTAGTAGATGTGCCTAGAGCGCTGGCAGGGCCAACTGGGCTGACCTAGCCATTTATACTGTAACTGTACTTACATAAAATGTACTTAGATGATACCGCAAGATGTCAAAGTTATGTAACGAATTTGGTTGCTTTTTGGTATCTGCTATATTTAAAGTAATTTTGACAAACAAGAAAGCAAGCTAAATTAATAAGTAAACTTTAACTATGTAATGTTTTTATATGACCAAATAACGAGCTGAATATGATTATGATGTGGATTATGATTGTGATATGATTATGTCATTAGTTTTTTTCACTAAGTTTCCTAAATACATAAATATATTTGTTAATTTTGTAACATTCGAAGAACGAACATGCTTTAACCATTCCATTCCGAAGTTAAAAAATAAGCCTAAATGAGTAGGCCATTTCCAAAACCTGTTATTTAGAATTTTTGTAATTTTACAGTATTCATTAAAAACGTATAAAAACATTACTAATTAACATATCTTTTTGATTTTTTCACCAAAAAATTTTAGAAAAATGTCCTTTTTTTATTTAACAAAGTCTGTATAAATCACAAGACTTTTGTTTTTTAGTAATTAAATATTGAGTTTTGGATATAGCTGGTTTTGAAAATGATAATGAATATAACTGGTTTTGGAACTGAACAAGAAGCCATTTTGTTTTTTGGTACATTTCCAAAACCAGTTAAAATGATTTTAATTTCCAAAAACAGTTAAAAAGGTTTTGAATAAATAAATTACCTGTGACAAATTTTAATTTTTATTCATATTTGTTAATAAGTAAAAAAGACTTGATGATTTTATTTTAATAGTGCCCTTTCATGGTTGTGAAGACTTAACGACAATATAAAAATAAAAAAGTAATTAAAAAGAACTTTAACCAACAACATCATGAAAATGTCACTTTACTGTCCACAACATCAATGTAAAAAGGTTTATATGCAACCACTTCATCTTCATCCTCCATTAAATCGAAGTCAATATCTTCATGCTCAATAGGTGTACCGGTATTTAAGTTGGCTTGCTGAACAAATACATTTGAATAAGTATTGCAAAAGTTCGTTTTGGCTCCGTTCTTCTCCAAAATGAAGTTCTAGAAGTCGTTTCACATCCATCAAGTTTGGCGGATTTTACAGGAATTCCTTTGCTCACCTTTTCTGATCGTATATTCTTCAAAGTTTTTCTTCTTCTGCATAGAGTTTTGCTATTCCCACTTTCAAAATTATTAAAAAGGTTCTCCTCGAACCCAAAACAGTTGTCCAACGTTTTGTTTCTTCTAAAAACAATCTTTTTTGATTTTTGAATTGAAAATGCCAGTCAGTCGTCCTCTTCAAAACTTCATCTGAAGACTGTTTCCAATCAATAACCTCACAGTCTTCTCCAAGTTGAATAACTGTTGTAACTTTCCGGAACATTTCAAGATATTTATCAGGATTTTCAATAACACTATTACTTTTGAACTGTGGCTCAAGGATTCCGAAAACCCTGTCAGGTGGGATAAACGAATGGCCAACGATGGGAAACAAGAGAACGACTTCTTTCACGTGTTGTGGAGCTGTATTTAATAACCAGTCAGACAGCAGGAATATTATAGTGCTATTTTTATTTTGGCCACCACAACCGTCGGAAAAGAGGATGGACAGATGTGATCCCATTCATATCTGTAGAACATAGTCTATGGTTCAGGGGCAGAAGCAATTTGAACTGATCCCTTAGCATATACATTTTCACACCATACATAAGCAAAAGTGTTTTCCTTATTTAAATTGGCTTTTGAATCTCCTTCAACAACTGTGAAATTGTACAAATACATCTGGCGTTTTCCACAATATCAGTAGGCCTACTATTTTGTAGATTACCGTATCTAAGACTGTAACCTCAGATTCCATTAGATAAAACTTAAAAAAACAAACTAAATAACTGAGAACAATATAATTTTCAACTTAACCACAACAAACGATGTTATAGATCTTGATGTTGCGGCAAAATTAAAGCACAGCTGGTAGAAACATACGTTAAATATTTTGTTTCTGCAGTATTGCCAACACTGGTAGTAAAATATTTCATAAGTAAAACTCAAATAATTATTTTATAAGAGTGCAAAAACTTCATTTTGAAATGCGCCTAATCATACGAGTGAACAAAATAGCTGGTTTTGGAAATGTTTTACTTTGACGCCATTTACATTTATTGATATATAACAGGCTTTGGAACAGTAAAGATGGATGAATAAATAACAGGTTTTGATACTGAAGCTTGAGTGTAAATAACAGGTTTTGGAAATGAAATCACTTTTTAAATCCAATTTTCTTGCTGTTTAAGCAGGTTTTGCAACTTGAAATTATTTCAAAACGGTAGCAAATTCACTAAAGTTACCATGGCAACCATTATCTCAATTTAGATTTTTTTGACGGAAAGCTGGTTTTGGAAATGGACTACTCAAATATTTTTAACAATTTATTTTCTCTATGGAATCAAAATTACAACATAAATTAAGCTGATTATTACAATTATAGATTAATATGTCTTGGAGCGTTTAGTTCCCTTTGATGCTTAATGGCGTTTGCATAAATTTTGTTCGAGATAAATTAATATAAAAACAATTCTGATCATATAATTATAAAAATCTTTTTAGTGTCACTCCATGTCCTTTCTCTTAGAAGGATTAAAGTGTCTTCCGCGAAAAGATACAGTTTCCGTTCAAAGTTAGTCTACCATAGTACGAGACATATTGCAAGCCCAGGTTGTGGTAAATTAATAGTTGTTTAATGCACTTGCTCCAAGACATATTGCTTAAGCTTTGTAAGAGTATAGAAGATTTGTTTCTATACTCCAGTACTAGAATTATTAATTCATAATTCTTTACGTTATTAATAAATATTAAAGCCAAACGGCAAGGCTTGCAGTGATATGTCTCGTACTATATTGTTTTATATATATATATATATATATATATATGAGAAATAATATAGGTTAAAAAGCCTTAGATTACTCCGTAATCCACCGTTTACGTTTGACCATTCAGCCTGTTTATCGTGACGATTTGGAGCCTGTCGAAGAAGTAAGTTTTAAACCAAGACCACTGAGGTTTCACAAACTTCAGCCACATTAAATCCATTCAATGCCTTTTTAGGTCCAAAAAATCAAGTGAAACATCTTGGTTCTGCGATATGGTGTCGTTATTTTCTCTATTAATATAAAATTAGTTATTAGAGGTCGGAATGAAAAGCCCGTTTTTGGTTAAAAACACAAGTAAAACATTCTCGTCCTGCGATATGGTGTCGTTAATTTCTTTAATAATATCAAATAAGTTATCAGAGGTCGGAATCAAGTCTTTTTTAGGTCCAAAATCACAAGTGAAACATCCTCGTCCTGCGATATGGTGTTGTTAATTTATTTATTAATATTTTTGGGTTTCGTCCTACCTAGATCCGTACTGATACTCTGAAAAATATCGTTTTCTTGAACATATGTTACTAGCAACAGCTTTTACTATCTTTTCAATAATATTGGAAAAACTACTCATCAAAGAATCAAGGGGAAGTTGTTCCTATCTTTTATATCGGATGATTTGAACATAGGGAACACCTTAGTTCAAGTAGGAAAATTCACAGCCTTATAATTTCATAAAACCAATATATTCAGAACAGTTAGTTGTAGCATTTCATAATTTTCTAATATATAGTATGAGTAGTATAGTATTACGTAATTACTTTTTTCAACGAAAGCTTCTGGTATTAACAAATTCTTCTATGAAAAAGATAAAGAAACTCAGATTTAACCACCAGCCATAGAGGAAATACTGTTTGATTCCTGGATCCATAGTTACACATTGTTACATCATATAATGTAATACTTTATAAAGTATATTGGCATAATTAAAAATTCAGTTACAAAATTCTTTGATACATTTTAAGGAAAAATTTGTTTTTATTCTAAATAAAAATAAAGCGAACAAAAATGTCTTATCTTAAAAACAGACCAGTCTGTGTATCGAGTATAATTTGGCAAATAAAACTTTATATCTCACCAGCAGATAAATTAGATCCAATGTCTAACTTTTATACACACAATATTATTTACCTTCAATTAATATTAGTAACAAATCAATCTAAAATTATTTAACTTAATTAAATTTTAAAGTTTAAATGTAAATGTCACTATGTATTTGTTGATAAACAATACATTGTTTTTATTATTAAATCCGCTATACATTTGAATTAACAAACGAGGCAAATTCATGATTTATTTTTAATTAGTACGTTCACTAATTAATTATAGTTAAACGAGAAGAGGCTTTGACTTGAGTTGGAAACTGGAAACACAATTATCCCATAGAGAAATGTATGAATTCGTTCATTCTTTTACTATGGCGTTCCATATTTTTATTGGTTATTCTCTGTGGTGCTGTTTATAGTCAAAAATATCTAGCCGCTTGTAAAGATATTTCTTCGTTTTTTACCAAATAAGTGAATAAAAAGTGTAGTTGCCGTGCTGGAAATGTGGATTAGCACTTGATTTTATACGATAAGTGTATTATTTATGTGAAATTGTGGAATCCAAGGTGAAATTCACTCTTTTATTGTGGTTTTATCTCTTAACCATCATGTGTGTATACGAGTTCCATGAACTGGGAAGGACAACATGTCATTTAAGTTAGGCCTACAATTGCGAGAGAGAGAAGCTGAAGGCAAGGCCACAAAGGAATTTAAATGATATGAATAGGTTAGAACCGTTGAAGATAATGCCATTTATTATTACATACTTTCTATGTGAGTCTTTCTTTAGTATTCAGTGTAGGCTACTTTCAGCAAATGGGTTATACATTTGGTCCAAGAGTATACACTTTATAGCCTCTACTAGATTCTAGTCTAGGCTATGCTTATTGTACAAACACTAATTTGATGTAGAAGATATTGACAGTATACATAACACTCATAAGATGTAGGCCTATGTTATCTTTTGGTAGTGTGCCAAAAATATAAATTATATACTAATATAGGAAGCTAGAAATATTATAAAATTCACTGGTTCTTTTACTGTTTATAGCCCAAAAAATTTGAGATGATGGGTTAGCGATTTAATTAATGTTGTTTTATTAACTAGCTATGAAAACTTTTCATTAGGTAAGTCTTTTGATTTACTTAGGTCAACTCTTGCAACCATCCTTCAAGTAAATTATATGATATTGTCAGAGAAACTACAAAATGATAAACAGTGGAAAATTTTTAAAACAAGAATGCAAGCAATTAACTTAATAATATTAAAAATGTAGATTGGAGGCATTAATAATATTGGCAATAAGGAATATAACAAATGCTAGGCTACAGAGTCGAGAACTCAGTGGTTATATTTCTTGTTGATCAAACTTTTAGAAATCAAGTTCAGATGTAAGAGTTGGAGTACATTAAATGGCTGCTACAACAATTGAATCATCCATATTCATGATTATTTAAACTACTGAAACCAAAATGTCGGAATGAAATTAGGTTGTAGGTACGGCTCAGCTGTTTTAATGGGTAGGGTACGATAAGCGAACTCGGTTTTTTTATATTGAAGAATGTAATCATTGATACCTAATATTCGCATCTCAAAACCTAGACTATCAATCGATATAACAGCATCTATAGTCCTCAATAGCAACCACGTATTTTAAATTAAAATATGAATTTAATATTTAAAGTGACCAAACAAATTATTATAACCAAAATTAGGAAAACTGAAGACAACCATATTTGCTCCTCTCACAGTTACAGTTGTTTCTTTCCCACAAATTTCACATAATGGGTTTTGCGGTATGAGCCCAAACATGTTGAAGCCACAAAAAACATGTCTTATCGTCTTTCAAAGCAATTTCATGTAGTTTTCTAAAATTGACTGCCATTTTTAATAATCAAATGTTACTTATGTTAAATTGAAATATTACCCTACGTGTGTTATTTGAAAGTGTTTATAGCTGTTGATATAGACTATTCAAGTTAATTGTTCAAAATAATTAATTAGTATAGATTAATTATATCGATGGTTATGATTAAGTAATATCGTTTGCCAATTTCGATATAAAAAACTTCCGCTTATCGTACCCTACCCGTTTTAATATTTAATACAGTAGGCCTAGTGTATTTTATGCAAGTTATGTATATTAAGAAATGTAACAAACAAAACTGTGTTACATTTATTTTCTTTTTACTATTTTAAAGGATTAGCATGTGTGAAAGCTTGTGACACAAATAACACAGGTACATCTCCATTGTAAGTGTACTTACGGCAATTACTGAAATGCCATACAAGTGGTTTTACTCTGGGGTAGAGTACGATAAGTAGACCCGGTTTTAATTTGGAGCAGTATATTGTTATTCAGTACATTAAAAAGAGCTGGCAATAACAAATGACTGTAATTAGAATTTTTTTATTCAATAGTTTAGGTATTTCTAATCGATACTTTTACTTGATTTGATTGTGGTGGTGGCCATTTACTATATTGCAGCTGATATAAGCCCAATACAGACTGATTTATAGCTATGGCATACGTATCTAAAGTTTCAGTAAGAAAACTAATCCTTTCGATGCCAGCCATTTTTAGAAAAATATCTTCCCAAATCCCGGTAATTTCTGCACAGTATTAGCTAAAAATCCCAGCGCATATTGCTCATTTTGAAAACCTTTGTAAAAAATGTCTTGTTTTACTCAGTTTTGATCCAGTTTTCATGATTTAACTTTCTTTATATTCAGCATGAAATAGGCTATACTAAATTCAGTTATACTCTAATAACTGTGGGGAATAATTATTGTTGTAACTTAATACATCATAGATACTAGAAATAACTTGTCTTAAAAACACTTTACAAAATTTTGTTGACTTTTTATGATAGGCATATGAAATAGTGGGTAGGGTACGATAAGCGGACCCGGTTTTTTATATCGAAGAATGTAATAATCAATACCTAATATTCGCATCTAAAATCCTAGACTATCAATCGATATAAAAGTATCTATAGTCCTCAATAACAATCATATGTTTTAAATTAAAATATGAATCTAATATTTACAGTGATCAAACAAATTATTATAACCAAAATTAGGAAAACTGAAGGCGACCATATTTGCTCCTCTCACAGTTACGTTGTTTCTTTCCCACAAATTTCACATAATAATGGGTTTTTCTGCACGAGTCCAACATGTTGAAGTCATGAAAAACATGTCTTATTATCTTCCAAAGCAATGTCTTGTAGTTTTCTAAAATTGACTGTCATTTTTAATAATCAAATGTTACTTATATAAAATTGAAATATTACATTAAAAGTATTATTTGAAAGTGTTTACAGCTATTGATATAGATTATTTAATTAATCGTTAAAAATAATTAATCAGTATCGATTGATTATATCGATGGTTATGAATAAGTAATATCGTTAGCCAATTTCGATATTAAAAAACCGGGTCCGCTTATCGTACCCTACCCGAAATAGTAAACTTGGCCTATAATAATTTATACAAACGCACAGTAAAAAATTAGGGAGTACGATAAGCGGACCGGTTTTTATATTGATTTTATAAAATGATATTTAATTAGCCTACTATACACATCAGATATAATCAACCAATAGTAATTAATTTGAATAATAACTAAATCACGTGTACCGACTGTATACACATTTCTGTATTCTAAACACAATTTGTTCTGTAAGTAACTTCCTTTAAATGAAAAAGATAGTTTAGAAAACTAAAAAAAATAACACTTAAAGATGATTTACTGTGTCTTTCTTGGTTTCAAGATTTTTTTGTTACATTTTCATTATTATTTAAATGATTTTTTTCTTTCACCTGTCTTAATTTTATCGTTTGATGAATGGTTATGGTTCCTTTATTATTTGTGACATTACGTGTAATGTGTTAAACTATTTATATTAATTTGAAACATGTGACTTTAATTTAGTATTTTATATGCGTTGATATCGATTGATAGTTCTGTTATTCGATATGTAAAGTATCGATGATTGTAATAAGCTATATAAAAACCGGGTCCGCTTATCGTACTCTGCCCAAAAAGAGAAACCATATCAAATTTCCTCAATACGAGTTTAACTTAAAAAAGAATATGGAAGATGTAACTTTCTATTCATTTTTGTTAATACACATATTTCTGGACAACACATAATGGAGATAACTTTACTAATAACATTTCTGTTGGTGTTTTATGATGTAATGTAAACAATGTCATTTGTAAATAAGAATTCATAACTTACATAAACATAGTAGTATAAAATAAAAAATAACTAACAATTAAAAAAATATATAACTACTGCTATATTATATGTAAATAAATAATGCTTACTGAAAGCATTTGAGATTGAACCCTCTAGATTATTTGTCTGTTGGGGTCTATCTGATAGGTTATCTTAAGGGATGTTTTCGGTTTGTGGCTAGCAGTGAGTGGCAGCATTGTAAGATTGAAAGAATACAACATAATAGTGTATAATTATTAACTGAGGTCAGCACTACAGCTTCAAAGAGTGCTTTCATGGGTAACCTTTGAAAAACGGCCTTTTAACCTTTAAAACCTTACTGTGGTGTTAGATAGGTTACTTTTTGAATGTAGGCAGAATTTAGTACACAGTGATCAATGAGATTAAGTCTTATTACATTGTTACCTTGGTTTGGTTTCCTTAATTGTAGGCTAAATGGTAAATCTGCTGTGATCTGCGATAAGTTCACTAGTAGTGCTAGGCTAAGTGTACACATGCAGACGTTTGTAGTCCAATATGATCTGAACACAAGAAGTACCAATTACAAATGCTTATGCCAGCTTGAGATTAGGCTTTAGTGGTATCTTTGATGCCACCCTGCACTTGGTGAAAATGTAATAACTTCTCCCAAGATAATATTGAAATAAAGCTCGTATCACTGAGCGCCTCAACCTCTATTTGAGTTGGATGAGATAAGAAAGAATGTAATAGAAATTCACCAAATTGAGCTCTAAGCCGGTATATAGGATGATCACCGTACATGTTAAGCCTGATTAAACCTAACACTTGTCTTTTCAAAGTGTTGTTTTTACTAAAGAAATGGAGTTGGAAAATTTCATGCAGAGATCCCATTTCGGTGACCGATTAAAACTTAAACTCAAAAACACCACTTGTATCTTGCCCACTTGTACTGCTTAGCTGTCGTATCACACTTCTGCTCTGTCGCTTACTGCTAGTATCATCGCTGAGGCATTTAAGACTACTTTGTTTATAAAAATGTTACCCTGCTTTGTCAGATGTTCTAGACCAGGCTTAACAAAAATAGACAAGGTAGTGTCGCCGTATCGTTGCTGACCACTAGATGTTCTCACTAAGACGTGTCTATGATCGCATACTGTAATTTTTCAAACAAGTAAAACTGGCAATAGTGTTAAGCACAGGGTATAGAGGAGGGATTTAATGCATCAGCCATAATCGGACTATTGTCGTGCGAGTGACTTTTGAAAAATTACAATTTATTGTTTTTAAATAACTCTTGTTTTTTAAACTGTTAAACGAACATAACTTACACTATGTTACATTTTCAGGACACAACTGTGATCGACTTCCCTGCAGGCCGGGATAACAGTTTGGTGCTGACGTATCATGAGACAGCCGAAGAAATGAGCCACAACATTGGTGGGATGGCGCCCTTCTTGAGGTAGGTGGTGATCTTTGTAATAGCCTAACAGAAGGCGAGGTTAATACATTTCAATAGATGACTGAAATACAATTTTACTTCTTTAATATCCATGATTGTATATTTTCTTTTACGTAACCTTAAAGCAATACCCAGATTAGAAGTATCGGTACTTTGGGATTATACCGACCACACCCAGACATGAATCGTTATTTGACATTTTGCTTCTACTGATTACTACTAGATTAGCGTAGAACAATATTTCGTCAATATAAAACAGGAATTGTCTTATCGCAAACCCCTCCCCATCCTCAGACAGAGGTCAAAGTCGAGCGGTCTAGTAGATAACGTGATTGCAGAGTCTCGCCGCCCGTTCAGCTGGTGCGTCACTTTGTTGTACTTCCGTGTTTTACCTCTACATTTCTCCAAACACAAAAATTCAACAAAAACAAACATTACCAAACTAAAACTAAACTCTTTATTGAAAAAACACTCAAAACTTGTTTTTATTCTTGATCACATTTCGCCAACCAAAATGCGAGTGCCTCCGGCCATCATCGCGGGCTTCGCCAGCACCTTTGGTGCTGCCCCGCGCTGATGTCAACGAAAGAAAAACATCCCTCGAGATAGTACCTATCAGTAAAATATCAAATTCTAGAGGGGCTGATCAGAAATATAAATTGAATTGTAATGGAAAGGCAATTATGTACCGTGCAAATCATGTGATGCCGCGCGGCCTGCCATAATCGGGATTCTCGATAAGATAAGATAACAGCGACAACAATACTGATCACAATACCTGGAAATGCTTGTAAGTTTGTAATTTTGTAATTAAAGAGTTGTTTTTTTGTTCTATCATGTTTGTTTCTATAAATTTATATTTTTGTGTTCTTCATACTGGTTCGGTCGGTATAATCCCAAAGTACCGAAGTATCTACCTAAAAACTAAATTAAGTAGCCTGTAGATGTACTCGGAATGAATTAGTGTACTTAGAAAATCACAGAATTATTGACTATATTTTTGAATAAATTTACCGATAGTCATGAATGTTAACACTATCTACGCAACAAACACAATTTGTTTTAGTTATGAATCTGCATTTATTTTAATTTTATGTTTAATGACTGATATTTTTTTTAGTTTTGTGTAGGACAAGGTTTATACCCATTAGCCAAAAAAGATAGTGCAAGTGTCTTGTACATTTTAAGTTAAAATATTTTTTAATATGTGTTTGTGATGTTTAAGTTTAAAACAAAAATATATTTCTCTTAATGCGCACAAAATATACACTCTGCACATTATAACTGGAGATATGGCCCTTGTTACAGCTGCCATAAGGTGTCGGCAATCACAGCAAAAGTAATTTCGGAGTACTGTAATACCCTGTTAAAAAATTCTGTCACCTCCTGCTCAAAGCTTGTGCGCCTCAATCTAGAGGTGAATGCATGACTATGCATTCATCGCAAGTCCTCAGGCTGTCTTTCTGCAGTGATGCGTACTTGTCTTTTATCTGGCGTGTTGCTTCCTATTACAAGCTGTACTCTATGTGCCACGAAGGTGTTCACATTTTTTAACAGCCATTAGATGAGTATCCTTTACGTCAACCATTTTTTATAAAAATGTTGATAATTTTTGGAAAAATTGAAAAATGCACTTTAAAATGTGGATGTTGATATCTGCAATAGAAAAAAATGGCAGCCGCAAAAAGCAATGCATAGTTTCAACGGCAGCAAACACTAGCAATAATATGAATGTTCATTTAACAACAACAGACTTTAATAGTTATTGTTGTTTTTATTTAATTACTGTATTTAATAGCAATGGCGTATAAAACACTGTATGGAACATAAACAATAATTACTCAAATCTATCACTGAATGAAACGTCATTATATTGCTACTGTTTCAACTAGACATTGTGTATGGCAGTGCTATTGTTTCTATTGCAGATATAAATGTCAAAACATTAATGTAGACTACTATCGAACTATACTCTCCCACCCTAGACAGCCCTGTCAGTTTGTAATGTAAAAGCAGTCATTACAGTACTGAACGTTTTGTTTGAAAAGCTATAAAATATTGGAATTTGGAACTGCCATAATTTAGAATATGTATACCACCAAATCACATCCGAAATCATGCGGCATAGGGCGGGTTCCTATTGGAAAGAGAATATAGATTTCATTATTAAATAACTTTAAACTAAATAGCAATAATAAATAAAAAAAAAAAACAAAAGTTATCCTTCTGGCTCAATCGGATGTAGTTAGATTTTTACTGCATTAGAATTAACTGAAATATTATTAATCTATTCTAACAGGATATACATGTACTCATTATCTCGAAAACTGTTCAAGATTAAAAAGCAATGTCAATAACAAAAAGTGTAGGAAATGTTATTACAGAACAGTTTTGATTTTGCTCTAGATTCATAAATAACAGAGTTGTGAATTTGTTTTAAGTTTAAACGGTCACCATAATGGAAACAAATTGTAAATTAAGCTGCCAATGAACTTAGTCAAGGTATTTGAAAGTTATAATTAGTTTTAGTTAGGCTAGGAATGGTTTTAATGACTAAAATAAAAAAGGTGGTCTTATGGATATGATAACTTGTTTAGAAAGTAAACTTTCATCGTCTGACCTTATTAGCTGTGGTGGTGGATGGCTTTGTCAATTAAAATTAAACACTACACAATATACTTACAAATAAATAAATTTCACTCGCACATAGACATAAACACGATCGTGCGCAACGTTTCATGCAGGCTGGAGCACGTTCAGTAAGAATTGTTCCTACATAATATCTACCTATTCTGGAACATGTCTCCTTCAGTGTTCATAACTTAGGAGTAGACTCATCGTCTGAGAAAATAAATATCTGCTCATGGCATGGAGTGATGAAATGCTAAGGGCAATTGAATAAAGAACAATCTAACTCATCCTTAAATCTATTTTCTTTGTTTAGTGTGCCCCCAGTTCAGCTCAAAAAACAAACATCTTGGGATTCCAAAAAATCGTAGATGTCAAGTCAAGTTTAATACTGAGTCCAAGTTTACTGCCCATTAATTTCTCACAATAATTTCCTTAGAGATAGGAACCAACCAAACAAAACAGTTGTTAATCCTATACAAAGAGTGACTTAATAGAAATTCCAGACAGTACACAAGAATCGAACACATCCAGAGGTACTTGCCCTCAGCATTTAGTAGCCAATGTGAAACCGGTCTTAGGACATTGAACATTGCTGGTAAATCTGTCTTGTGAGGGTATTGAGCATTGCTGGCAAATCCGTATTGTGAAGGCATTAAGCATTGCTGGTAAATCTTTCTTGTGAGGGCATTGAGCATTGCTGGTAAATCATTCTTATGAGGGCATAGAACATTGATGGTAAATCTGTCTTGTGAAGGCATTGAGCATTGCTGGTAAATCTTTCTTGTGAGGGCATTGAGCATTGATGGTAAACCCGTCTTGTGAGAGCATTGAACATTGCTGGTAAATCTGTCTTGTGAGGGCATTGAGTATTGCTGGTAAATCTGTATTGTGAGGGCATTGAGCATTGATGGTAAATCCGTCTTGTGAGGACATTGAACATTGATGGTAAATCCGTCTTGTGAGGGCATCAATTGAACATTGATAGTAAATCTGTTTTGTGAGGGCATTGAGCATTGATGGTAAATCTGTCTTGTGAGGGCATCAATTAAACATTGCTGGTAAATCTGTCTTGTGAGGGCAATGAGCTTTGCTGGTAAATCTGTATTGTGAGGGCATTGAGCATTGATGGTAAATCCGTCTTGTGAGGGCATCAATTGAACATTGTGGTAAATCTGTTTTGTGAGGGTATTGAGCATTGCTGGTAAATCAGTCTTGTGAGAGCATTGAACATTGCTGGTACATCTGTATTGTGAGAGCATTGAGCATTGATGGTAAATCTGTCTTGTGAGGGCATCAATTAAACATTGCTGGTAAATCTGTCTTGTGAAGGCATTGAGCTTGCTGGTAAATCTGTATTGTGAGGGCATTGAGCATTGATGGTAAATCTGTTTTGTGAGGGCATTGAGCATTGCTGGTAAATCAGTCTTATGAGGACATTGAACATTGATGGTAAATCCGTCTTGTAAGGGCATCAATTGAGCATTGCTGGTAAATCTGTCTTGTGAGGGCTTTGACATTGCTGGTAAATCTGTATTGTGAGGGCATTGAGCATTGATGGTAAATCCGTCTTGTGAGGGCATCAATTGAACATTGTGGTAAATCTGTTTTGTGAGGGCATTGAAATTTGCTGGTAAATCCGTCTTGTGAGGGCATTGAACATTGTTGGTAAATCTGTCTTGTATTGATAATTGTCTTAACTAAATTAGGTTTCTTAAAGTGTACTATCGCTTTGTTTATGACAGTAAGTACCCACTGAAGGGAAAGTAAAACATAATAATAGCTCCATTACTTTCAGTCAACATGATGTTGCTGAAGTTGTTCATATTTCACAACCCACTTTCTATGTTTTGTTGCTGAATTCCTAAGGACAAAATGTGTGTTTGCAAATATTAGAAATGAATATTTCTTCCTAAAGTAATTTTTTTTTAACAATTGTCATTCTAAAGTTAATGTTAATGAAACCAAAATTTCATAAAAAACAGTTTGTACATGTATGTGAGTAAAAATAATGTCCAATCAATAATGGTTACAATAGTTAAAAAAATTAAAATTTAATCTTATTGTTAAGTATATCACATTTTTTAACAGTTTTTGGTTGATAGGAAGGACTCATTTTGAGAATTATATTATTTCATCCTTGTTTGTAAATGGAACAATGAACTTGGGATTGAACTGCAATATTGTTTGTTATTTATATGATATATAATTATATGTTTCTACATCAATTTAAACGTCCACTATTGAAGACATTTCATTAAATATTGGAATAAATATAATAGACAACATTGGATAATGTAAAACTTTAGTATTAAGTAAGTTAGGTATGGTATGGGTTATAGTTAGAATAAGTTTGTATTCTATAACTATAACCTTAAGATTTATATCTAATTGGAGAATTAAAACATCATGAAATGTTACAGTAATTCAAATTAACGATCATAAAAAAGTTTAATCATGTTAATTTACAAATTCTGTTATATTTAAGCGATTGATCGTTCCGTAGCAGTGGATACAAAACCCACTGTTCATTTCCATGTTCCGTGACCAAATACACGACTCTCAAGGTTTCTGCAAGAGATATGGAATGAAAACAATAGGTTTTGCTTCAACACAGATCTCTAATGACATTTTTATTAATGGATTTATGGGCATTTGTAAAAGTAGATCAGCTAGTCTGATAGTATGTAGGTAGCTACTAAGCTGCTTTATCTGAGAAACAGTTAGATCAGTCTGTGTGCTGTGTTGTATTAGTACAGTTGTAGTGAGTTTTATATTCTGAACAATAATAGATTTAGATCATTTTTGCTGTGGGCCATTAACAGTTGTGGTAATTGATTTTAATGGTAACATTTGCTTCTATTTAAATCCTCTTAGTATATTAGATCAATAGTCTTTGTGAGTAATATTTATGCTCTATGCGTCAATTTAGGATCTAGAAACAAATGATCATTGTAAGAGTCTTAATTTATATGGGAGATGGAAATATGACAGGTTTTAATGGATATGCAGTGATATAATTTGAGGATCTTGTTTAATAAAATATGCAGTCACATGATGAATAACCACACCCACAGCAGTCTTGCATGTGTAGCCTGTCATCTGTCAGTATTTTCATCCTCCAAATGTTGTTACAGACAGTTTCAATAAATATGCAGTCTTAATTGTAAAATGTCTTGTCACATGATGTTCAGCCACACCCACAGCAGTCTTGCATGTGTAGCCTGTCATCTGTCAGTATTTTCATCCTCCAAATGTTGTTACAGACAGTGTCAATAAATATGCAGTCTAGTAAATGTCTTGTCACATGATGTCATGTGTAGCCTGTCATCTGTCAGTATTTTCATCCTCCAAATGTTGTTACAGACAGTGTCAATAAATATGCAGTCTAATTGTAAATGTCTTGTCACATGATGTTCAGCCACACCCACAGCAGTCTTGCATGTGTAGCCTGTCATCTGTCAGTATTTTCATCCTCCAAATGTTGTTACAGACAGTGTCAATAAATATGCAGTCTAATTGTAAATGTCTTGTCACATGATGTTCAGCCACACCCACAGCAGTCTTGCATGTGTAGCCTGTCATCTGTCAGTATTTTCATCCTCCAAATGTTGTTACAGACAGTGTCAATAAATATGCAGTCTAATTGTAAATGTCTTGTCACATGATGTTCAGCCACACCCACAGCAGTCTTGCATGTGTAGCCTGTCATCTGTCAGTATTTTCATCCTCCAAATGTTGTTACAGACAGTTTCAATAAATATGCAGTCTAATTGTAAAATGTCTTGTCACATGATGTTCAGCCACACCCACAGCAGTCTTGCATGTGTAGCCTTTCATCCGCCAGTACTTTCATCCTCCAGATGCGGTTACAAATAGGGTCAATAAATATGCAGTCTAATTGTAAAATGTCTTGTCACATGATGTCTAGCCAATCCCACAGCAGTCTTGCATGTAGCCTTTCATCCGCCAGTACTTTCATCCTCCAGATGCGGTTACAAATAGGGTCAATAAATATGCAGTCTAATTGTAAAATGTCTTGTCACATGATGTCTAGCCAATCCCACAGCAGTCTTGCATGTAGCTTTTCATCCGCCAGTACTTTCATCCTCCAGATGCGGTTACAAATAGGGTCAATAAATATGCAGTCTAATTGTAAAATGTCTTGTCACATGATGTTCAGCCACACCCACAACAGTCTTGCATGTAGCCTTTCATCCGCCAGTACTTTCATCCTCCAGATGTGGTTACAAATAGGGTCAATAAATACGCAGTCTAATTGTAAATGTCTTGTCACATGATGTCTAGCCAATCCCACAGGAGTCTTGCATGTAGCCTGTCATCCGCCAGTACTTTCATCCTCCAGATGCGGTTACAAATATGGCCAATAAATATGCAGTCTAATTGTAAATGTCTTGTCACATGATGTCTAGCCAATCTCACAGCAGTCTTGCATGTAGCCTGTCATCCGCCAGTACTTTCATCCTCCAAATGTGGTTATAAATAGTATCAATATATACTGTAAATAGACAAAAGAAGACATTTGTAGATCCAAAGAGATAAATTTTTACTGTGATTGAAGCAACATACAAAACATTCAAAAATATTTCCATCAGGAAGTAGCAATAACCAGACAAAACAGAAAATATTCATGTCAATACATCAATTAGAAGTTTTAAAACCTGCCGTAGTTGACAACTCAAAGCAGATAGCATTTGTAGAGTAGATTGAGATAGATTATGGCACTGGAGCTTTAGTTTCAGACATCTCATTAAGGTACAATGAGATGCTTGACTGTTTAGAGACTAATCCAATACTGCTTTCTTCAAATGCTTCTTTTTATACTGCTCTTGTTTATTTTTGTATACTAATTTACATACATGGGTAATTTCTTAAAAATGTTTCATAAAACTGTGTAAAATTCTCTTTTAAATTATATTGTTGCTCACCAATTAAAACAATTTAAATGTGGAGAAACAGAAAAATAGCAATGAAAGATATTACAATTTAAAATTCTGTGCGGATCAACAAAGTAATTTTATTAAATTATAATTAATTTAATTATAATAGTTCTTTTAATTGCTTTCAAATTAAAATTAATTATATAACTTTGTGAACTATTTTGCAGAAATGGTGGAGTAGAATCTGTATACCAATTTTTTGTTACGGTATTTTCTTTATCACTTAGTTTTTCTTTATTGTTTGTGTCTAAAATCTAAACATGTTACAGCATGCCGAGGGGGCGTAACCAGATGTACTACAATCAGTGTCCAGGCGGTGAACCCCCTCCCCCGCACATGCAGAGGGGAGTCTGTTTCCCAGACGATAAAATGAATTGCGGGTAAGTAATTCTGGCTAAATATCAGTATTCTTTCTATGAGTAAATACAATGAATCGTGACATTATTGAAGACAATCAAGTGCTAGAAGAGTTACTCAGCTTTTCAAATGACAGAGAAAGTGATGATTTATACCAAGGTGACACAGATAATGATGCTGATATTATTACCGATTATTATTACTTCTTGGAGATGCAAGTAATTTATTGACATTGTGTTTTTACTCAAATAACAAATATAAGCAAAACAGTAATAAATACTTTTATGGTGCTCTTTGATAACTAAAAAACAATCAGGCAAAGCCGCAAAAAGAGGTACTTCCCATCAGTGAAGCGAGTGCAAAATTACCATTTGCATAAAACCGTGTTTCAAGAATTTCAACAGTAAACAAATGTTTAAAAATAAGTGGATTTCAATTGTAAATATGTGTAGCTATAGTGACAGTAATAACAATGCTGAATATAAGAAATAATAATGAGAATTATATATTTATGTTTTAGACTAGTACATGGTGATGTTTATTGGTCAAGTTTTATTTTTTAGAAAAAAACCGTGTTTTTAAGTTTTAAAACAAGACATTCTGTTTAAAAATATTTATGCATGTAAAAGAGGAAAAACTCGGCTTTATAAAATGCAAGTGCCATGGTTTTTTTATAATTAGTTAAAAAGTTAAATTTATTTAAAAAAACATTAAAACGGGTGTCAGTGTAAGAAAGTTGTAAAAATAGGAGAGGGCAATGAAAGTATCAATTTTACAGAGGTGCACCCACTAGTTATTAAAAATGAAATTAATTATAATTTTTTTCCAAACCTAATGATTTGACTGAAAAAATATGTTTGTCTTATTTTGTAGTAGAGCGGAGCCATAAACTCTTGTTTTTCATGTTAGTTCTAGCTAGCCTTTGCCACATAACCAAAGGATTAAGCCTATTCTGATTTGACCATCTGGTTGTGGATTACTTTTGAGCATTAGAACATAGGATGAATTTGATTAAAAATAATACTAACTTGGGCCTCTGATGTCGGGCCGCAGGATGGGAATGGCTGAGTTCAAGCCACCGATGATGTCCAACCCTGAACCTCCTCCACCCAAGAAGAAGCGACGACAGTCCAACAACCAACAGATGAACCAGAACCCACCCCCTGTCATGCAGGACCTTCTGCCACCTCCCTTAACAGGTTAGCAATGTTTATCTAAACTCTCTAGTCTATACTCTCTCCCTGTCCACTCTTATTTTTCCCAATTTCCCTCCCTCTTTTTTCCCCTTTCCCACTCCTTATGATCTATTTTCATTGAGTATCTTGTGCTTTAGAGTATTCCAATGTACCTTGGTATATTAGGACCAAGGGATTAGATGAGTAGATTAGATCTAGAGCATGAGTCAATACAAAACCAATTTCGGTTGGCATCTGTTATTCCGTAAGTGCATTTTATTCTGTATTTAACTCATATTTTGTGGTTTACTTCTTTGATTATGTCATCAAATCTCATTTGAAACTGGACACCACCAACCATTTTCCGCCAACTGAAGAGCAGATATAATTTGCAGTGCATGAGCGTATCAGTCTGTATTAGTGTGTATTTTAAATCAGCCCTATATCTTTGATCTGAGAGAGTAACAGGTTCTCGGACTTTCGAGCATTGGAGTCTATCCTCTTCTTCAGGCCTCAAAAAACCTTAAAACATATGGTTAAACATGTACTAAAAACAAGTTGTACTTCATAAGAACTCAAGCAATTACCGTAGGGGTCCATAGTGACATCCTTATTCAGAATTTATTTGTGTAATGAAATCTCACTGTGATTTTCAGGATACGGAGACACGATAGTTGCATCTAATCCATTTGATGACACGCCACCACAACAGCAGGTGATGTCCATGAACCACATGGGCGGCCGACACATGCCGTGCAGCCCACACATGATGCACATGCCACCCGGTCCGTGTCAAATGGCAGGCAGCCCCATGAACTGTGGACCTCCCATGGGCAGCCCGATGGGTCCCATGAACTGCGGGCCCATGAACAACTGTGGGCCGATGAACTGCGGGCCCGGCATGGGCAGCCCCCTGGGTCCTCAGAGGAGTCCGATGGTTTGTAACTCCGGAGGAGGCATGATGAGCTGCGGCCCACCTCAGAGCAGTCCTATGAACCACCCCATGAACAGGAGTCCGTCCGTCGGCAGTCCACTTGGACCTGTCATGAATGCCATGGGACAGTCGTCAGGTGAGTATGTTACTAAATTAGAAAAGTGAAGCATAACACTCTTCGTACTGTTGCTAGATAGTCATGCTCATATCATATAATTTATTATTTTATTTTTTGTTTGTTTAAAAAAAGGAATGCTGATCTCGTATCTCGTTAAACCTTGTTTTCATGGGGGTTTGTGTGAGGATCTTACTAAACAGATTAAGAGAGAGAGAGTCGATATTGTACATGGTCGATGGTACTGATACAAAGTGCAACGATCACAGACAGGATTTGAACCTGTGCTATCCTCAAATCCAAACTCCGATGTTTTAGACCACTCTGTTATAAAGTTTTCCTTCTGAAAATATTTCTTGCTAAGCAACAGTGTGTGACCTACAATATTTTTATTTCTTTTTTGATCTTTTAGCTAAAAAAAAACTGTGATTTAAGGGCTCTTGAAAATGTTTTTCTTCAATATACAAATTACAGTTCTCATATACAAAATTCTCAGTACAACTTTGGTTTTATCGTAAGATGCAGCTCTTAAGTATGTGCAATGCATATTATATTTAAGTGAATAATTTTTTCCTTGTGTATTCTCATCTTCAGATAGTATTGGGCATATATCAAAATTTGAAAAATTCCAATATGTAGTTGGTTATGCATATTTTATATTTTCTAAACATCAAAATTTTAATATTCTATACCTCACAAATTTCTTTGTGTTGGTCATAAAAAACGGTTTTATTTCATTTTTTGATAGCTTTTGGTAACATTGTATGTAATCTCTAATAGGTTATTACTAATAATCCATTGTTTAACCCTGTGGAGACCAACATCCGATCTGTCAGACGTTGGTACTACGTACCTAAAAGATGAACATCTGATCTGTCGGACGTTTAGATAACTAACGTTTAAATAATAATAAAATCATATCTCTTTATAACGCAAACCCGTCCCTCACTCACTCGCTCAGTAACTCCTCACTAATCAATAATTCTCCAACTTCTCAGAAAGTTGAAATTTGGTACACTTAAATAAAAAAACTAAACATTTTTATAAAGATAAAGCATCTATAGGGATTTACATAAGGTTATAACTCCTAAAACGAACTATATTTTTGTTTTTTTAACTTCCCAATGTTCTAGAAAGGTGAAATTTAACACACATGTTTATGCTTTCAATAGACTACCAATATGGGAAATACCATAGACCAGAAGTAGATTACAATGGCTGGAAGTAGTTACTTTTTGACCGACATAGACTTTTCAGACACAACGTATGTGTATACTTTCTTGATTGGGACAACAATGTAAACACTATTATGGGGCTGGAAATACTGTGGCCTTAAAATTACAAATGGAAGTTGATGCTTTAGACCAAAGAAGATTTTTTCAAATCTGTGTATGTATATATTTTCTTAATCAAGACAAGGCAAATGTTACGATGGCTAGGTACGGAAGTACCTTAGACTGGAAATGGATTATTATGAATGGAAATTGACACTTTTTGACTGAAGAAGACTTTCCAGACCTTCGTATGTACAGTATGTTTGTTTATACTTTTTTCATCAGGGCATCAAAACAAAAGCTACTATGGGACTAAAAATGTCTTAGACAAGTGCTCCTCAAGTGTGCATCACCTCGAAATCCTGCCAGAGGGGCCGCGGTTGAGTGAAATTTATTGAGAAAATAACATATCGTGTGAAAAAAATTATTATTGCCTTCACACTAGATTAGGTGCCACGGTAGTGTTGCCATAATCTTCCTTGCCGACAAAGTTTACAGACTTTTTTTGGTTTTTTAGGGGAACTTGTGTGTCCCACTCCATGGACTATAAATTTTATCTCACAATTCCATGTTTCGTCTCCTTTTACGATTCAGTCCAGTAGTGGATCACCATAACTGTGGTAGGCCTCCAAAAACTTCACAGCTGCCCCATTCGTTGTTTTTTATGGTGATCTGTAAGCATTTTTGGTCCTATCCTTAACAAAATTTATGGTAGCCCCCACTCTATAAGGTATGGACTGATAGTGTGGGGCAATGCAAGTAAAATTAATAACATTCTTATCCTTCAACAAAAATCTATAAGAATTATTACTAACTCACAGCCACTTCAACATTGTAGACCTCTTTTCACTATCTGTAAAATTCAGACCATAATAAACCTGTATCTTTTTGATCTTATGAAATATATCTTTCAAAATCCTCAATTACTAAAGCCTAACAGTATAAAACACTCCCACAATACCAGGAATAAAAATGCTGCATCTATTAATTTTAATAGATTGAGCAAAACTCGTGAAAGCCATTCTGTTATTGCACTGAGGGTGTACAACCATTTGTTACCCTTAGTCCAAAAGTACAATAAAAAAATATTTTTGAATAAATATTACTTATGGCTGTTACATAACCCATTTTATGCACTGGACGAGTTCTTCCAATTAAAAAACGTTTTATTTTAAATTCCCCAATGCCACTGGCTGTACTTGAGTATTGTGGTTTATGTTTGCGTAACTTAAGATATAATTGATCTGAGTTTTATAACTGACATTGCTATATTCATATAAAGCTGTAAGAAGACTTTGTCAATGATCTTTATTTTATGGCAAAAATGTTGATTGATTGTTGATATACTAATTGTTAAATTTTATATATTAATTTTTAATTTTTAAATTTTATATATTGATTATTAAGTTTTATATTTGTTGTAGAATTTTATACCTATGTTGATTTCTATATTTGTTGGGGACTTTTGTTAAATTGTTCACATTTGGTTACAATCTTGTTGCTTTTAACAATTTTATTGTTAATGCTTGTTCTAACTATTTTTAATGCAGCCTGCTTAAAGAAACAAAAAGTACTAGAAATACTGCTTCAAACCACTAAGCTTATACAATGTTGCTGTAAAGGCTACTGTTGGACCTCTGTATGATTTTTATTTTATTTAGTGTTTAGTTAATAGTACATTGTTACATGTACATTTGACTTGGCCATCTGGTGGCAAATAGATATTGTCAATGCTTGTATAAGTCTACGGCAATAAACATAATTTGAATTTGAATTTGAATTTTGAATTTGAATTTGGTAGCGTAGCTTCTGTGAAACAATTTCAATCAATAAAGTCTGTGTAACGTGTGGGAAACATAAATTTCAGTTATTGTGAAACAGCGGTTTTCACGAACTTTTTCGTCAGTGTTGGTGATCAGTCATAATGCTCGAACGGAGATGTTTCTGAAATCACAGCTGGATGCTGACTGAGGTGCCGAGTACAAGCCCACCAATATATACGCGATTGGCGTGTGCCTGGCGTCATCATGTAGGAACATTCCTTACTTTCTGAATAGGTCTCATATTAATAGTCTATCATATTGCTTTGTAGTACACTAATACTTCAGGTTAAATGGAAATGAACTATGGACTGATGTGATGTTACTAATAATTCTAAATTTATAATCTTATACATTTGTCTCTTCTTGTATAACTCCTAAGAGATTTAACTTGTAAACAAGATCTGTTTATTTTACATTTTTTTACAAATTGTGTAAATTGTTTTTTAGGAAGTCCTCTGGAATGCAGTAAAGGGAGTCCGATGCAAGGCCACCATGGGATGAGTTGCAATTCACCGATGGGGAGTCCGATAGCTAATGGTCCAATGGGAGGTGGGAGTTGTGTGGGGCCCCCTATCTCCAGCCCCATGGGGATGGGGGACATGGGTGGGGGAGTGATGAATAGGAGTCCTATGAATGGACCTATGGGAAGTCCCATGTGCGGTATGGGTGGTCCGTCACCTCACATGAGTGGTCCCAACTCGATGGGTGGTCCTTCTCCTCATATGGGTGGTCCTTCTCCTCATATGGGTGGTCCTTCACCTCATATGGGTGGTCCCTCCCCTCATATGGGTGGTCCTCCCTCCCATATGAGTGGTCCCCCCTCCCATATGAGTGGTCCTCCCTCCCATATGGGCGGTCCTCCCTCTCATATGAGCGGCCCTCCCTCTCATATGAGTGGTCCTCCCTCCCATATGGGTGGTCCGCCCTCTCATATGGGTGGCCCTCCCTCCCATATGAGTGGTCCTCCTTCTCATATGGGTGGTCCGCCTTCACATATGAGTGGACACTCACCCATGGGTGGACCCTCTCCCCACCAGATGGGTGGACAGTCGCCGCACCACATGAACACGAACATACCCACCAGTGACTGCATGACGGGAATGAACAATGTGAATGTGAACGTGAACAGTGTGAACATGATGGGTAAAGGTATGAACAATGGGCCACCACCCCCAGTGAGTGTGAATTCGGGAATGGGGGGTGGCGGGGGTCCCCCACTCAACACCAATGGACCGCTCAGAGGCCAGATGATGAATCACCATCCAGGGAACATGATGCCTGGCATGCACCCGATGGGTATGGGTCATCCACACGGCTATCAGGGACCGAAGCCTATGCCTGTCTCTGCTGGAAAGGTAAGTGTTAAAATATTTAAACACCTTTCATTGATACCTGCCATATACAGAGTGATCCGTACCACCTGATCCACTGATTGTATTGCTATAACAAGTTAAGATAGAAATTCCCCTATAAAAAAAGAGTTTTATAAAATTATTTTAAACCCCCCAAAAAATTTGCAAAGGTATTTTTGGGGGTTGAGGCTTGTTTTTTGGAACATTTTAAAATGTAGTTTAAACATGTGTTTTAAATGTTTTTGGGAGGGGCGCGTAGTACCCCTCCTTTTATGATTTTAAACGTCTCTTGACACAGATCATTAAACAAAATTTTCAGTGTATCTTTCTGTAAATGTACAGGATGTTAAAAAATCTAAAATAATATAGCTTTAACAGGTTTTTTATTGCTGCTTAATTGAACAACTTATAAAACTTGAAACGTTATCCAATATAGTTGAGGACCTACTCTTCCAGTAAATAACTAAGAAAGTTAATTTCTCAAAACATTTAAATATTAAAAAATTATTTACATTTTGAAAATGTTTGAAATGTTTACACTAAACAAATATTAACCCTTTGCACGTCATAAGCGAGTTACTTCGCATGCATAAAAGTCCGTACAGCGCCCATAGCGAGTTATACCGTGAACTACATTTTACAACATTAGATAGTTTAATAGTTGTCGAATTTGCCGCTAGATGGCAGAGAAAGTCACTTTTGCTGCCTAGTGCCATTAGCCAACGTGCCAACTGAACGTTTGAGGAGTATCAATCGGTAACAGCTGTTTCTTTCTATTCATGTTTGTTTCCCGTACTTCTCGAAACGCCCAAAGCGATTATACTCGCCGCCATTTCATGAAGCGCCGCCATTTCGTGAAGTTCTATCTCTAGTGTTCCTGCTCACTGACAGTTTATGTTTTTACAGTTTTTTTAGTTTATATTACGTTTAGTACTAGTGAACTATTAAAACTATTACTATAGTAATAACTATTATTTATTATTTTGACGTAACTTGTGAATATATTGCCATAATTATGGCTAACGCAGACGATCCGGACTATGATGATTTCGTTCTTGGGGTTATGAACGCCAGGTTTTCAAGTGTAGTTGACGAAGCCGATGACACACGCACAATTTAGAAAAAGTTTAGTGAAGGACCTCGTTGCAAGCAAACTGGCGCAACCAATGAGCAGACGGGGCCGCCGCGGCCGACCCACTCAAGGTTAAGGAACACCACCCGCTGAACGTTTGAACAAGAAACCACATTTTATTCAGAAGAGACCAAAAGGAACAGCAAGATGTGTGGTTTGTCTCAAAAAGGGCTTGAGAAAAGAAACTGTATACTCGTGCAAGACATGTACAGACAATCCAGCGTTACACCCAGAAGTTTGTTTTGAGGCGTTTCATACTTTGGACGATTATTCGTAAAAAAAAAACAGAAAACAGTTTGTAAGATATCTTTTTACTGTTTTCCAAAATGTGTATTTATTTACTTATCACACATCATATCTAGTTCATGTACCGGTATACGTTTGTAAAAATTATACAGTTTTATCAAAATAACGTTTTCATTCATTTCATATCTTCTGGTACTTAAACCTGTTGGGGAGTACTGACGGCTATAACCGTCATCCTACCTAGTGTATACTAGAGTAAGCAAAATTATCCTTAATGAACTCCAGGGAGTAAAGAAAAGAGTTTTGTTGTTTTTATTCAAAATGTATTGAAAACCTTACAAAATATCATAATAATGGATTTTTTGGATCTACAACTTGATAAACTCATACATTTTTGTTTTTTTTTTTTTTAGAATTTTACAAATGTATGATAGTGTTCAAAACACGGGTACACACAAAGTGCTACTTCACATTTTGTGCACTCATAAGCAGTTTCTTTCCTTTTACGCTCACCCCGTGTTGTATTTGAACACACAAAGCAGCGTTTTAGCTTCCTTCGGACATTTTCCCTTACTGGTAGTGGGCGGAGGAAATGGCGACCTGACAAGCGTAGCGGCTGCTGGGCTCCGCCCAACGGGCGCCTCACAGCTGCGGCCTCTTCTCTTGGTGCAACATGTGCTTCCAGTATCTGTCTGATAATGTTAATTCGGAAGTCCATGATGTGAACCTTAGCATTTGGGTTTAGCACTGCACATCAATGATCAATGAATTGCAAGAACCGAGAATAGCCTATAAATGGACGTTGGCGCGAGAAAATGACAGAACATTTGGCGGCAAATCTGTGATTATGTATTCCGTGACTAGGAGCTAGCACCGTACAGCAATAATTACTTTGAACATTTTACAGTCGAAATAGTATGTAAGAACGCCACTAGAGTGCATAAACAGTTGCAATATTGATTGTTTTAGCAACCCCGTCTTTTGGGATCAAACGGCTATAACCGTCTGTACTCTTTTGGAACAACTTTCAGCTACTCCTCAACAGGTTAAAATAGAAAAATATCTATTTCGTTTTAGAAAATGCCCATAAAAGCATTTCATGGTTTTTTATTCTTTAAATCAATTACTTAAACAAATAAAAAAAATGGCTTTACAGTTTTCAAAAAATTAAAATATTTAGTAATTTGGCGCTAGTGCAAAACATATACGTAATTACTTGGCTTGCAAAGGGTTAAAATAAAATGTATTGTTTTCATTACACCAAATTAAAAATAGTGAAAGAAACAACATTTATATGTATTTAAACTTTGACTTTATCTCAAGCGGTTTCAGTTAGTGTAGGCATAAATAACAATTACTAATAATTTATAGCATTTTATTCATGCAATAAATTGTAATAGGATTGAACACTACTAATACTTTGAAAAGTCCATCAATCCCACCAACACCTTATGTGTTCAAACTGTTACCAATTGTTGCCAATGCATTGCTCCACCCGCCCTCTGAAGCAGTCTGTCTACTGAAGACTGGATTTTTTCTGGAGAAATGGAAGCTACTGCATTTCTTATTCTTTCCCTCATATCCTATCCAGTAGTTGGTCTTGTAACATAAACCATACACTTCAACCTCCTCCAAAAGTCAAACAAGTCAGATCTGGAGAACGGGTGGGATAACCGACTGTTGCCTACTGTCCTACCCATTTGTCAGGAAACTATTCAGTGTCAAGTGTATTATGAACAGCGATAGCAAAATGTGGAGGGGCGCCATCTTGCTGCAGTCACATTCTTTGACTAACTTCGTTCTGAAGACCCATCAGTAGGTTAGGTAAGACATTGTTAAGGAAATAATTGTACATATCTCCACTTAAATTTCCTTCACAAAAAATGGGGCCCAATGATTCTGTTTTCAATTATGCCACACCACGTGTTCACCGTCCAATACCTTTGATTGTCTACTGCACATATCCAATGTGGATTCTCGAAGAACTAATAATGCATGTTATAGTGATTCACTTGTTGTTACTTCTAAATTTCGCCTCATCACGTCAGAGGACATCATTAAAGAAGTCAGGATATTCATTCATCCTCTCTTGGGCCCATAAACCAAAGCTCGATACGTTGAAGATAGTCATCTTCGCTTAGGTCTTGATGTAAATATATCTTGTAGGGGTGCATCTTGTTTTCGTGAAGGATTTTTTAAACTGTCGTTTGACTCAACCCTGAGTCAGCCACTATTCTTGGGCTTCAGTCCTGTGGGTTTTGTAGAACAGCTGCTCCTCATCGGCAGATTCTAACTGGCCTCGCAATCCTTACCTTTGTTGTGATCACAATGCACAATTCTAGTTTCCTGAACACAATCAGCTAAGCTTCGAAATATATTTCGTGAGTAGTGATGTCTTTCAGAAAAACGTTCGGACAGCGTACAATAAAGTTGCTGCAGTGAAATTTAGATAACACCCCCCAAAAATATCAACATATCAAACGCCTCCGCAAAGGCGCATGCCATTTTAAAACTTACAAGTGAAACAAAATTACTGTAATTTTACGGTGATTAAGTTTTAAAAAACTGAGTATTAAAAATGTTGCAAGAGAAACAAACATCAAATATAATGCTTCCTAGCTATCATTTGCTTGTTTGGTACTGAAACAGCTAAATTTCATAACAATAATAAAACCTGCAATATTGTTATTGTTTACCAGAAGAACAGTGCACACCTTTCAGCTTACAAAGGTTGAAGGTCCAGGACAGACATTGAAATTGGATTAGTGGTCTCCGTATAAGAGTAATAAGATAGGCTAATAAGAGTTTGAGAATCTGTAACAATTTTACGAACTTTATAAGGACATTGTTTATAGTGCATTAATTGTTTGGATAAGATTATTTGATAATAAATTGGAATAAACTAATTGAAATTGTTGCCTACGGAACCGAAACCGCCAAAGTTTAAATACGAAACCATTTTTTACTACCTTTAATTTGGTGTAATGCAAACCATACGGTATTTAATATTTTTTAGTCATCAACATTTTTAAATGTAGAAATATGAGTCACCCTTGCCAACATTATGAAGACTTAGACTGTTTCTGGTTTCAGCAAATACAAAATGCATTTTCAAACGCAAAATTAGCGTAATAGGGCGCATGCCCCATTTTAGACTTTTTTTTAATTCCAGCATCTTTCTTTGCCGTATGCTACGACATTGATCAGTACAAATTTGCAGTTTGCGTCAGCCATAGCATACAATACAATGGAGATTCTTAATTGTGAAAAAGGGATCCTGAATGAGCTGGTGCAACTATCCTCACGTGTTTTCCGTCTAAGAGGTATACAATTTGGGAAATCTCAGTTGACCCAGAATTATTCGGCTTTCTGTAGAAATGCACATGTTCTATTATGTCCTTGACAACTGTCAAAACATCTGGGACAAAATTTGATATTGTAGACGCAAAAATTCTGTATTGGAAAAATTTTATAAAAAGTAACAGCAATGTCGACATTCTCGTCCATTTCCTCGTCTGCGAAGAGCAATAACTTTGCCAAAACATTCCTTTTGGTCCATATCAATGAAAACTGTAGCCTACATTTCTTCAAAAGAAAAATCTGGACGAGAGAGTTTAAGTCGCGCGTTTACGCTGCGTAAAAGACAATCCTAGGAAAACACTTGGCGCAGTATTTAAGTGCGCTTCTAAACACGCTGCGCACTTGGCCTTAATTACGTAGCACGTAGCTAGGAAAACGTAGCTTAAGAGTAATAAGATAGGATAATAAGAGTTTGAGAATCTGTAACAATTTTACGAACTTTATAAGGACATTGTTTATAGTGCGTTAATTGTTTGGATAAGATTATTTGATAACAAATTGGAATAAACTAATTGAAATTGTTGCCTACGAAACCGAAACCGCCAAAGTTTAAATACAAAACCATTTTTTACTACCTTTAATTTGGTGTAATGCAAACCATACGGTATTTAATATTTTTTAGTCATCAACATTTTTAAAATGTAGAAATGTTTTGGGAACTGAACTTTCTTATTTGGAAGGGTAGTTTCTCAATTATTTTGGATAAATTTTGGAGCTTCATAAGTTGTTTCAATAAAAAAAAAACCAGTTAAATAAAGTTTATTTAGATTTTTTAACACCCTGTAAATTCAAAGCAAGATAAATTGAAAACATTTTTTATGATCTGTGTCAAAGATGCCTTAAAAATGAGGTACAACACACTTATATTTCTCTTTCAAATCCCAGGACCCTATAGAAGTTTTAAAGATATGCTTGCTGCAGTGCAATTGAACATTTATTTTCTAAAATATGTGTACTATTATGTGTCCTTATATTTCTCTTTGAAATCCATGGACTCTATAAGGAGGTTTTAAGATATGCTTGCTGCAGTACAATCGAAAATTTCTAAATATGTGTTCTTTTTATGTGTCCTTATATTTATTTCTCTTTGAAATCCCTGGACCCTATAAAGAGGTTTTCAAGATATGCTTGCTGCAGTGCAATCGAAAAATTTCTAAATATGTGTTCTTTTATGTGTCCTTATATTTCTCTTTGAAATACCTGGACCCTATAAAGAGGTTTTCAAGATATGCTTGCTGCAGTGCAATCGAACATTTCTAAATATGTGTTCTTTTACGTGTCCTTATATCTTTGAAATCCCTGGACCCTATAAAGAGGTTTTCAAGATATGCTTGCTGCAGTGCAATAGAAAATTTCTAAATATGTTTTCTTTTATGTGTTCTCTTATGTGTCCTTATATTTCTATTTCAAATCCCTGGACCCTATATAAGGAGGTTTTCAAGATATGCTTGCTGCAGTGCAATCAAAAATTTCTAAATATGTGTTCTTTTATGTGTCCTTATATTTTTCTTTGAAATCCCTGGACCTTATAAGGAGGTTTTCAAGATATGCTTGCTAATATTCCTTCCCTGTAGTAATAATCCCGGTTTTATAAATAGATTTAGTTCACAAAATTAGCTTAATTACTGTGTCACATTATTTCTTAAAAAACGGATATTCAATACAAATTTCTTGATGCCAAAATACCTAGTGCTGAATTGTGGTAGAATTCACAAGATTATGAAGTAATTTATTCTATGGTGATTCTCAGTTTACAAGCCTGGAACATAAGGAGTCATTACTAGATTGAGAACTTGAACTTGATCGCAGTTAGGTCATTGGGCATTTATTGCCATTATAATTTTAAACATCGAAATAGTTAAAATATAGATATTAAGGTTGCGTACAAAACGCCAGACTGTAACAGGCTTTACGTTCTTGGACTCTAGAAGTGATGTACAAGTGCCAACTGCCAATGTCTATCCTTATGTTCAGGTATACCCAGTGGACCAGCCTATGGTGTTCAATCCCCAGAATCCCAACGCTCCCCCCATCTACCCTTGCGGCATCTGCCACAAAGAAGTTCACGACAACGACCAGGCCATCCTCTGCGAATCTGGCTGCAACTTCTGGTTTCACAGGTTAGTGTTCCTCAACTCGTTTAGTTCCAAGATACCCAGAATCATAGGCTGATCTGTGATAGTTTTTTCACATTTGACGAATTTCTACTATATGAATTCTGACCAATGAAGTTATTATTTCTCACAATGTAATATGATTGTATAAGGTTTCAATACACTTACAGATGTTATTAAGTGACACAGTTAACTTTTTCATCACATTTTTTTGTTTTAACTCTCACAAAATCGATTAGGCAACAATGGTAAATCATTAAGTATGTGTAATATTGTCCTTCATTTGTATATAGGATATTCTATTTGTCAGCAAACTATTCATGTCAGTGGTTTCCTGCGATGTGATGATTGATTGTAACTAAAAGACAATATATTATAAGGCGATTTGTGTCATAAAAAGTACTGAATATACATTTTTACAAAAGTAATATTTAATTTTAGTTTTCCACAGTTTTGTATTTTTATATTATTATACCAGTTTAAGTGTAAAGTTCTTGTTTAACTAAATATTTTAAATTTATTCATGGTGGATTCTATAAGTTTGCCATATTCACGGTGTGTAATGATAGTAAGATGACATTATGTTGTGATTGCAGGGTGTGTACGGGTCTGATAGAGGCCGCGTACCAGCTGTTGACCCAGGAGGTGTACGCCGAGTGGGTCTGCGACAAGTGTCTTCAGTCGAAAAAACATCCCTCTGGTCAAATTCAAGCCTTAACACTGCGTCAACGCTCATGCTCGCGCTCTGCTCATTCTCAGATGTTATTTATTTTTTGTAAGGACAGCCCCTTGTTAATAAAGTCCGCGGCCCCCTTGTACAGCTGGTTTGTACGTTGATTTTGAACTTCCTTGTACGAGGATAGCGTGTTAGATTTTTACGTATCAGTTGATAAAACGTGTACAGAAATTGAAAGCAATACGACTGTGGTGCTTTGTCGAATACTAGTTATTAGGTTTTAGTTTTAGCCGGCCCGACTGACGGAACGGTTTTGTTACGGTTGCGCGCTGTCGATTTGATTTTTCTAAGTGTTGGACTGACATCAATGCAGTGTGCCACCGTTCTTTGTGCACGTTACAATGACCTTTCTCAAGGCTTAGATCACGAATGGTCTGATTTATCAAGTACCTTTAATACTCGTTGGTGTATGAAAGAGCATTATAACGTGCACAATGGCGGGTGTCACATTGTGCTTCAGTGCAATACTTCGAGAACGGTGATCTGGCATTTTAATCTTTTGAGAAGGATTCATTTTTGAGTCTTTATAATTTATAAAAAGTCATTTAATTTGTATTTTAAAACGAAATACTTCATTTAAAAGACTGCTACTGCTTGCATGAACTGAATCATTGTGAAAAATAATCGGTTGCTGAGTCAACTTGTAAATAACCGCTACATATTCCTCTGTGTTCAGCAGAAAACTCACTTTGTCGATCATCTCCGATTCCACAAAGCACCAATTTTGTACAATGTAATAAAGTTTTGTGTCTTTAAAGGTTAAAGAAAATAGTTTTTCTATTTTACTACATTTCAACGTGCGTACAAATATAAATATATATATATATAAAAATGTTATACACTGATATGTATTTTGATTACTTAGCAAATAGGTTAGGTTGTTTTAGTTTCTTGGTTTACATCACCGAGTTTGATAGGTTTGTAAGTGGACCTCGCCCTTAGACGTAGAATGATGGCTCGGCACACACACGCGCGCTTGCTTGCCGCTGGCAAGTCCTACGTTAGACAGCCTGTGTTACGCGCTCTTCAGCCGAAGTGAACAATCGTTACACGTAATCACTGCTTGAAGTGGAGAGAAGTTAGCAAATATTTTGAATAAAATTGTAAACTTTAATTTTTTATATATTGATACTAAAATCCAAACTATGAGTAAATTAATTAAGTGATTGCTTATTTTTCTTGTCCTTCGTTTGTCTTGTTACAGATAAAAATTTATCGGCGTAGGTACAATCAAAGATGAAAAGAGACCGTTAAAAATATAATTGTTATATTTGACAGTTTTTAAAGTTACCATTACATAGTACCTAGTTGACTGGTTCAGTAGCAATGTTTTTATGATTCTCGTAATCATTTTTTCACATAGTCTATAATTAGTGTATTATATTTTTGGAAAGCAGAACCGCTAATTGAATTGCCACGACTGTTCATCTCAGTTGAAGGCTGATGCAGGCTGTTATAGCATAAACTGAATGTAAACATTTGCTCAAAATGTATGAATTTATTAGTTTCTATGTTACAAATTATTTACCTAAATTTTTTACCTCAGAATTCTCTTGTCACGGATCGATGCTTCCGTTTTATTAATGTACCACTAAGCGAGGGGATACCTCATATAAATGTACGAAGGAGTGTCTCCGGGTTTTGTTGATTCCGGAAACACTTATAATGTTTTGTTGAAGGTAACTGAAATCACTGTGATTGTATGTGTTATCTTATTGGGAATCATAAATGTTTTAGTCTTCTTATTAGTTTGTAAAAGTTGCACGGTTTTAATCCTGTCTGAAAGATTACGTTTTACATCACAGGGCATTAATAAGCTTTGCTGTACATAATCATTTCATGATCACACGTGTTCACATTATTTACATGAATTTTACGTTATAAATCGTAATTTGTTTATTGAGTAATTATTTTTAGTGAAAAATATCCGTTATGAGTAAGACGATATTGTTGAAGACATGGGCTTTAAAAATATGTTTTTTCATGCACAAAGGATCTTGAATCTGAAAAATTTTGTTTTTTAAGTGATTAAAATCCCCAGTAAAAATGAAATGTTTTGGTTGTTTTGTTTACACAAAGATAATTTTATTGATTTGTTAGCTTTATTCTTTGTAATGCATGATTTATTGAAAATCATAAGCGAGTAAATATTTTAAACTACTTCTGTAAGATAAAATTGTGTATTTAGTTTGCCCCGTGATAAGTCTCTCTCGGATGAACGTTGGGCAGAAACAAGGTCTGTAAGTAGTCTGCGCCTTTGTATCCACCGTCTTTCTCTCATGTCTAAATTTATTAGTGTTGGTATCATAACAGTTTGTATCATGTAAGTCCTGGGCTCTTAGTAAGATTTATACTAAAACTTTATCTATATCAGTCAGTTTGAAATATTTGTGTCAAACTCAATATGGCCTTGATTTTAACATTTGTTGTCATGAAATAGTTTAGATCAGTGATGCGAGGAGTTATCGCATAATTATTGTACGGTTAAGAACAAGAGGAAGAGACAACGGCAAAAATTGCTTTCATTCCATAAATTCAGCCCAACGTTAACCTGATGCGGACTACAATTAGTTTAATTTTAATGATTAATATCGACTTACCTCATTATTTTAGTTCAATTCACCGAAGTCTGAGCATTTGACTGTATTCATCTGAAAATTAATCACAATTTGTATTGACAATCCATAACATCAGTATCTTTTATCATACCTTAATAGATTATAATGTAGGAGTCTTTCTATGTATTACTAATTTTTAAATGTTATTTTGTATTTATTGAGATTGTAAAGTATTTTAAATTATATTATATGGGTTTTTTAGGAACTAAATACAGTACGCCCGCTGTTTAATTTTATGGGATTTTAAATGTCCACACTCGTTAAAATTTATTGCTATAATTGTATTGAAAGAAACAATTTTCGTACGCAAAATCTTTGTTCACTGCTTATAAAGAGTAAAGTATCACTAAAAAAATACTTGTTAAAAAAAAATGATGTTTTTAGGGTTCTGAAAGTAGTTATTTTAGCATCACATATTGCATAACTGTAAAGATATTAAAAACACAAAAAAATCAATTTTAATTAATTGTGACCTATTAATAGGCTAATCATTATGCAATAAAACAACACAATCAAAGTAAATGATAACGTACAGGGTAGCATTACACTCACTTCTCTTTACCTTTTTACATTTTTTACAGTGGAAATCTAAATTTGCATGTAGGAGTTTTTTTTTTTTATTAGATGGATTGAAGTTTTCATGTATTTATTGACTACCTTTTTCCCCAAATTGTGGGGAGGGGGGGGGGGCAATTAAGGCATTTGAAAATTTGAAATGCGACCTTCATCTTTTGTATCATCTAATGAGAGAGCACAGATCTAACACTGTTTACAAAACTGTTTTTAAAAAGTGTTAAAAAAAAAAAAAAAATGGAATTGCTGCATGGATATCTAAATTTTGTAATTGTAAGCACTATCTTATGATCCCTCAGATAAAGTAACATTGAATAATGTAAATAATTTTAATCAATATAAAGTAATTTACAATAATGTTTTCTTGTGTCAGAAGTTTAAAAAATTCACAGCATCTATTTTAAGAAATTTGAGATTCATTAATATGTGTAACATAATATTTAATGCTTTATAAATGATTTAATTAGTATTTAATTCCGATATGACTAGGTATGGTTTTAAAGAAATCGGTTTATTATATACATAAAATTGAGGAAAACTAAATTTATTGCATAATGAGAGATTTTTCTAATATTACATTTGTGTGCTCTTTTCTTTGATGTGTCTGAAGATGGGGTTTATTGACCTCTGTTCTTCAATTGTGGGATAAGGAGTAAAATAAAAATAGTGGCAAAAAAACAAACTGGGAGTATTGAAATGGATGGGGGGGGGGTGGGGGGGGGGGGGGGTGGGGGGGGGGGGGGGTGGGGGGGGGGGGGGGTGGGGGGGGGGGGGGGTGGGGGGGGGGGGGGGTGGGGGGGGGTGAACCGTCGGTCCTCATGAATTTTTGCGTCAACTGCAGTAATCAAATCTCCCGTGATCACAGATGGCCGGCCTGAGCGATCTTCATCGTGGACATTTTCGCGGCCATCTTTAAATTCTCGGACCCATTTCCGCACTTTACCTTCACTCATTGCCTTGGCACCATACACCTCACAAAGCTGACGGTGAATGTCAGCAGCCGACATGTTTCTTGCAGTCAAAAATCGTATCACTGACCGAATTTCACACGCGGCGGGTGATTCGATAATCTTAAACATTTTATAGATCCACAGTAATGCATACAGGTTAGCTACAGAGCTGCAACTGGCATGAAGTTGTTCGCTAAGAATGCCGGGAGGCGAGGTGCACGCTCGTTACGGCAGGAACGCGAACTACTACCGTGTACGGGAGAACGGCCCTTACTTAAAAAACAGCCCTCGTAGTTGAAAGAGACGAAATAATGTTCAAGAGAGCAAGAAAACACAGTATAGTGATCGTAATTTTGACAAGTGGTGGATACTTGAAAAAGAAGGCTCGTATCATAGCAGACTACTGAACCTTCACGAACATGGGTTGATCAGCTTGGATACAACAAAATACTTCCTATAAATTAACCCATTGAGGAAGCAATTAACCTAGCCTCTCTAGGACTGAATAGATTTTGGTAAAAATGAATGTGTGTACTAAAATATATTAATAGAATGAGTTTGGATACAGATAAATTAGTTTATTTTTCAGGACATTTAAGTCTATTTGGTTGCCCTACAATAGTGTTTTTTGCTTTCTTCTCCAAATAATTTTTTAGTATATATTTACAAGGCCAAATATTCAATGGTTTACGCCAAAACTTAAGAATTTTAGAAGCTTTGTTTTAGTTTGTTATGACAATGTAAAAAATAGTAAAGGTACAGAAAGAGAACTGTTGGCTAAATCAGTGTACAAGGAAGCTAGAAAACGGTATAAAACCTTGATTAAGGAAGAAAAGCTATTGGCAAATGAAGATTACATTAAGAGGTCCAAAAATAAATGTAAAGCCGCATGGAATATTATCAAAGCTGAAAAAAGCACAGAATCACAATCTCATGAGTCTTATATTGATTCTAATGTTTTTAATGATTATTTTATAAATGTAGCACTAGATATGAATAAAACTCAAGTACCTGCTGATTTTATTGTAGCTCTTAACTTAGTAAATAATTATGTAAACAGTTGTACTCCAAGAAATACGTTATATTGGAAAGTAATTGTTGTTGAAGATGTCCTAAAGTGTGCTTCTGAATTAAATCTATCAGGTAGTGAAGATTACTATGGTTTTTCGAATAAGATTACTAAACAGATTATCAGTGTCATAGCTGAACCACTAATTTATCTATTTAATCGAATGTTAATTGAAGGCACATTTCCTCAATGTTTAAAAATAGCAAAAGTAGTTCCTATCTATAAGAAGGGTGATAAAACGAACCCTTCCAGTTATCGTCCCATATCTTTAATACCTATTTTTAGCAAAATATTTGAATATTGTATCAAAAACCAATTACAAAACTTTTTCATGCTAAATGGTCTCTTATGTAAAGAGCAGTTTGGGTTTTTACCAGGACTGAATACTACAAAAGCTGTAGAAACTCTAGTTGGTAATGTTATTCATAATTTTGAGTATAAAACAACATCATCTGCAACCTTAATTGATTTGTCTAAAGGCTTCGACAGCATACCTCATGAGTTACTTATAAGTAAACTTTATTGCTATGGTGTGCAAGGTAGTGAGTTGAATTTGTTGGTATCTTATTTGAAAAATAGAAAACAAATGGTTGTTCAGGGTTCTAATTCGTCTTTCATAAAAACAATTCAAATTGGTGTGCCACAAGGCTCAGTTTTGGGTCCTTTTTTATTTATAGTTGCAGTTAATGATTTTCCTTTCAATTTACCCTGTATGTCAGTTTTGTTTGCTGATGATACTACTCTTCTAAATCACCATAGTACACTTAATGGTTTAATAAAACAACAAGAAAATGCAATGAAGGTAGCAACTGAGTGGTTTCAGGCTAACAGGCTTGTTGTAAACAATAGCAAAACAGAAAATATAATTTTTTTCAATGGACAATGTAATTTACAAATGTTTTAAGCCTGTTAAACTATTAGGAATCTTTTTAGACAGTAGACTAAGTTGGGAAAGCCATATAGAAAATCTTTGTACTAAATTGGCGAGAGTAATTTTCCTATTGCGCAAATTGAAACTCTGCATCACCGAAGAAATGCTAATAACTTCCTACTATGCCTTTTTCCACTCCCACTTAGTCTATGGAATTACTTTATGGGGAAATAGTTACCATTCAAATAAAGTGTTTGTCTGGCAAAAAAAAGCAATAAGAATTATAAAAAATCTTAGTGAAAGGGAATCTTGCCTGCAAGCTTTCAGGGACTTGAATGTCATGACTTGCCCTGTTTGTATATATATTATTGTTTACTGGATGTGAAAGCAAATCTGCAAAATTATACGGTTAGAGAAACCATACATACTTATAAAACTAGAAAAAAGTACATGTTAGAGCTGCCAAGGACCAGGCTTGAAAAAACAAAAGGTAGTCATATCTATATGAAAATAAAACTATTTAATAAATTACCAAAAGGAGGATGGATTGTAAATATAAATAGGTTTAAATGAATTGTAAGCAAATGGCTTAAAGAAAAGGCATTTTACTCTGTGAATGAATATTTGGCCTGTGATATTAGTTCCTTAAGTTTATAATTTTGTCTAGTCAAGTTTTAAGTTTAAACTTTTATTTTATAGTTTGGAGATTTTATGTTTTAACCACCTGATTTACATATTTTAAATATTTATATCGTTACGTTTTTTCATTGGGTTTTAATTGTATGGGTTGTTTGTGTTTCTTGTCCAGTCTGTGTTTTTTGATATATTTTTTATATATATTTTGATATACCCTACAATGCTTTCTCATTTCTTAAATAATTTTATACAACCACTCTCTATTTATACCAGTTATTAGTTTTGTAAGTTTATATGTCTTTTGGAACATTCCTGTTAATTTTAAAATAAGTCACCAATTCTAAAATTGTTAATTTTTTAAGTATTACTGCCCAATAATGTGACGAAGTCTATTGTAACTTATTATGTTGCTTAATGACTAATAAAGACATCTTGAATCTTGAATCTTACAAATGTTTTAGTAAAAAAAAACAAAACATCAAAAGCAACTGTCAAGATTTTATTACTTTTTGTTTATCTGTTTCAAATCAATCTGTTAATTTTTTTATCCATAACAGCACAATTACATGGAAACCCAGTTTTTATTGGATTACTTAATTATAAAGCATAATAACAAAACATTCAAAATTCATTTACATTTTTTTTCACTTTTTTATGATTTTATGACAACCTCCTAAATTATTTCTCTGGGAGATAAGATAAAACTGCTTGTTACATTCAATTGTTATTATTAAAATCAAGTAATAACATTACATACAATGACCATTCATGTACTTAATATAATTCACTTTTGTGTCAGTCTTTTAGTATCTTTGATATCTCAATATCACTGACCAAGAATCTGTCTACTTCTGAAGTACGCAATTTGTCTTGTAGCAGAACACACTGCTGTTGAAAAATAAGCTTTAATCATACCTTTTAATTCTAGAAAACGAAATGAAAGAAAAAAGTAACCACACAAAAAAGTAAATATGTTTTGTTACTGTACTAAATAATAAAATCCTTAAGCCATAATAATAATTATTTGATTTAAAAGCTATTGGATCCAGAAGATCGTATCAGAACAGACAATTAAGATGACAAAGTAAAGATGTTTGAGACAATACCATTGGAATTAGAATTGTCTCAGCAAACGCAAACACTCACCCATGGCCGCCTTGTCCACGTGTAGGAGTTCTGTGTCAAATGTGCGCAGATCAGGCAGCTTTTCGCGTATTGTCTCCGCAATGTAGTGGAGCAGGGAGGAGCGCTTGTCACTGGACTTGGTGTCCCCGAGGGTGTCCAGACTCTGCAGCTTGAAGCCATAAGCAGGTCCGCGCTTGGAGCTGTTCAGGTAGTTGCCGAAAGCCAGCACGACCTCCAGCAAGCGGCGCAGCTTACGCGACGACTTCACCGACGATGAGGCAGAGATTATCGCGTGCACTTGCTGTAACCCACGATCAAAAATTATAATGAATAATTACCTCATGAATAATTTAGGCCTTTTTGGGATGTTTAGGATTTCTCACTACATTTGTACTGATAAATACCACTGGAGTTACTATAGCTGTAGAACTTTCTATATTTCAATATATGAGTCATGCTTATATAATTTTATTACAGATATTTGTACAATATAAATCTCCTTTTATATTAATATAAATCATAAAGTAATTCTATCGACAAAGTATAAGAATATTAATCCACAATAAGATATCACAAGACTATCAGAAATACAAAAACTTTTAGGGATTACAGAGAATACAATTCCTGGATGCTATTTTTGCACACATGTTATTGATATGAAATTTCTAGGTTAATCTTTTATTGTAGGACCTATATTCTTGCGAGCAGTTTCCTTCAAGATAACACCATTCACTATTGCAGTTAAATTTCACCACAATTCCTCTCATTGGCATGTTTGACGTAATTTGTCTTTAAACATTATTTTTTAGTTAAAAAACTCAAACTTTTAACTGATGAAAGCCTGAATCTCCAAAGATGTCAAAAGATTTTGCAAGAAGATACATACTCTGTTCTTTTTGATAATTTTCTTTTAGAAAAAAATGTATTTATATTCTTCATGTAAATAAAAAAATTGATGAAGGGTACCAAGCTAGATCCTTTTGGCACTCCTCTAAGCAGAATGCTATTTTAAACTGTTGTCTGAACCAGCAGACATTGACTTCAGCCACAAAGGTAAAAGTAGACACATTCTCCAAGGTAAAAGTAGACACATTCTCCATACACCACAACAACAATCCAACCAGTGCACGTGCTAGTCTAATCAGGAGATCTTAACCTATCCCATTATATGCCTTGGCGGCATGAAAATCTATAGAGGTTTATCGTTATATTTTTAATGGTATAACAGGGATAGACCTTTTAATACATATTTTGAAATAAATTTGTATGGATCCCCTGACTAATATATACGCACTAATTACATGCATATATACTGTATATAAACATGAGAGTAAGATGTTTACAGCACAATAGAAGGCACAGTGTGTTCTCGCAGAATTGAAATAAATTGTTAGTATGCAGCGTCGGTTTCAAGTTACGTATCAAGGTCTAGATGAATTCTAGATTCAAATTCACTAGATGATAAAGCAATTCTTCACTGGTTTAATCACTTTCATAACACAGGAAGTGTATTGAAAGGACATTCAACTGGCTGGCCAAAAATAAATTATGAAAAAATTGAAGAAATCCAATCTTGCTTGCGCCACAAGCCCAAAAAATCAATTATTGTCCCACGAAGTTTTCAGTTAAACATACCCAAATGGACAGTCCACAATGTTATTCATAAAACATTGAGAATTCATACTTACAAAATTCAGTAAATGCATCAGATTAAATCCGCCAATCACTCTAAGCATACAGACTTTGACGGTTTTATACTCAAACTTAATTTATTTCAACTTCAATTTGACGTTTAAATTGTTTAGCTATCTCGAATAGTTTTAAGTAACAGCTGTTTAAAATCCCAGCATTCTTTTTCGTAGACCCAGTTTGTGTATATATGTATATTTTTCATGCTAAAGATTCTTTAATTGAAAATATTTTATTGCAATAGAGAGGTATTAAAATAAACTTTCTTTTTAAATACTACAAGGGATTCGCAGAAAACACCGTAACAGACCGATGGGTCAGGTGTATATGGACTGGAAACGGTTGAAAAACTCTGGTCTAACCTAAGAATGACTACTACAATATTCCACCTACCGGAGTGATGAGGTGCACGTTGTCCAGGAAATTGCCCATGTAACTCATAATGGATAACTTGTTCGATAGCCTCTCCACTCTGGTCTAACCTAAGAATCACTACTACAATCAATTCCACCTACCGGAGTGATGAGGTGCACGTTGTCCAGGAAATTGCCCATGTAACTCATAATGGATAACTTGTTCGATAGCCTCTCCACTCTGGTCAGTTGCATGAGGAACCTGTCCTCTTCTGTCAGCAGACACAGGTCTTTCTTCTCCAGCTGGTACTGACGGTAAGCCTTGGCCTGTAACATCGCAAACGATATTGAATACTGGTCACGGTATTTCATCCACTCCAATCAATTTATTTTAATTCCCAAAAAATAAAATAAAATTGTTGTCAACTGAAGTAGAACTATCACAATAGTACATACTCCATGGCATCTCCAAATTATCATTTATTATCTCCCGGTCGAAAAACTGTGCGTAAATTGCCAATGTCCTTAAGACCGAACAATGTCAATGTAAGGATAAACTGGCAATGTTCGGTACTCCAGACATTTCGAAAACTTATTGTAAAATATAATAAGCCGCATTAGAAGATATTTAAAGTGGGCATCGTGGATAATTATTTTACAGATACAAATCCAAGTGGCTAGCTGTCTTAGCAGACTTATGGGGAATATACAGGGGCCCAGTCCAAGTAGACGAAGATTGCTGGCAACAGTTGTTGAATCGATCGCTCTTTATGCAGCCCCAGTCTGGACAAGGGCTTTAAACTCGGCAAGAGCAAGAAGTACATTAGATCAAGTACAAAGAAAAATGGCTCTAAGAGTCTGCAGTGGTTACCGCACCATTGCAGCCGATGCAGCATTTGTCATAGCAAGTGTCCCGCCACTAAGCATAAAAGCCGAGGAAAGAGTACATCGGCATAATGGCATGGAAACTACTGAAGCACAGAATAGACTACTATATCAGTGGCAAGAAAGATGGTCAAGCAGTCAGAAAGGAGCATGGACAAGGACTCTCATCCCTGATGTTGCTCAGTGGGTCAAAAGAAGACATGGCGAACCGAATTTCTTCCTTACACAGTTTCTCTCTGGGCATGGGGATTTCCAAAAATACCTATTTCGTATGCAGAAAACAGAATCCGAGAACTGCAGATACTGTCAGGATGTAGACACGGCAGAGCATACCATACTGGATTGTGAGAGGTGAGACCTGCTGAGAAGACCGTACTTGGTGGAGCTTGGCATCCTGACGAGTGGCAACATCATAACTAAGATGATTGAAAGCCAAGATCAGTGGGACATGGTGACAGAAATGGTTGAGAGGATCATGAGGCAAAAGAAGATGAAGGACATCAATAGACTAGAAGAGTAGAGTAGTATATGTCATACTGCTGAGACCCTGCTGGACTGAAGTAATGCCTTTTGGTGATCCCAGTTCCAGTAGATGAAGCGCAGGAGGTTTTAGTGGGTAAACCTAGGGATCGTAGAGAAAGAGAAGAAAAGGGAGTCCCACACACGGGGAGCTCTAAAGCGGAGACCCTAGGTGCATAACGCATTTCCTCCTGAGGAAAAAAAAACATACAAATCCACATATGTGTGGATGGATATACAGATAGGGAGTTCACCCTCTTTATTTACACTACATTTTTGGAAGTCTGACGTGTGAAAACTTAACTTTTTTTGTTATTTGTTCCGTATTAGTATTAATGAATTAAATGATTTGCAATACTTCTTATAAAAACATTTTAATTATAAAATTAACTCTTCGATCTTTTATTTTATTCGTTCAGAATATATTGTGTATCAACTAATGATTTTGGAAGAAATATTGAGTTGTACCTCAATATTCTTTTTAAAAGCAAACTAAAAAAATTAAAACTAAACAAAAGTTTAAGCTATTTTATGTTTTTTGTTAAGTTAAAATATACAACATTTTATTAGCTTAAAATACTAGTCCTTTATAAATATAACAAAGCTAATTATTTTTATGTGATCATTAATGAGAATTATTTGATATTTTTATATACAAAATGTCTAAAACTGGGCTGGCAATTTTTGGAACAGGCTGTGAGCAAATCGCCTAGAAGCGAAAAAGGTAAAATGTGTACAAATAACAACAGAAACAACATTTTTTTGTAATAAAATTATTTACATGTAAAATTTAAATTAACTACAATTATCAGTCTGTTACCAAGTAATGAGTATGAAAAGTAATCAAAAACCAGAATACAGATTGGATCTGAAGATTACACAGTCATATAAAAAAGTAAAAAATGGAAGAAAAGTATTAATACAGTACTACCCAATGTTTTATTTGTTTTTTTCCTCCACAATAACAGTACTTCTGTTTAAAACACGATTTTGCAGTGAATTTTGTGCCAAATGACCTATAAAATAACAAAGGAGCCTTTTTTTGTTTTCTGTACATGTATTTGTGGCAGATTTTACTCAATGATGTCACAGATTCAAGAAATAGCTAAAATTAATTACAATTTTAATTTGTGGCCTCTGACACCAGGAACTAAAGATGAACAAAATTCACAAATAAGATACTGGCGTGGACTTCATACAATAAAAAAGGAATCATTGTATTACATATACAGCAATCTCATTTCAACCATTTTTAATAATTTTCAGCCATTTAAATGAAATTTTTATGTGATTTGACCAATTTCAAATATATGTTCATGTGATAAAAAAACCAACACTGTGATTACATTACTTGATTTCTTATATTTTTGCTAGATTTAGAATGTACATTCACACATACAGTCAAGTAAAATTACAACTGATAATTTATCATAGTTTTGATAATTTTTTTCGAATTTCGGCCATTATATTAAAATGGTTCGGTAACTGAGCAAATAAACATTCATGTTCAGAAAAGTTTTAAAAATCACTTGATTAACAGTAATAAATGCCTTGTATGTTGACTTTATTTTCATTGTGTACCTTTGTTATCAAACCATCACAGATATATATATACACAAGTCAGCATATCTTTATTCAACATTTGCATTTGATATACTGCAGTAAAGAGGTCATTATCATAAAGTGATAAGAATTTATTTGTAATAAATAAATAAACTTAGAGTAAACCTTGGCTAAAATAAATACACACATGTACAGGATAACAATCTAATCACTACACGTGGAAATGTCTTGGAACGCATTAACATCCACATACAAGGCAATGCGTTTCCTCTATTGAAAGTTAAAGAACGTTACTTTTTTGCATATTCCATGTTTTTATCTTCAAGTGAGAAAGACTAAATGGTTACTTATTGTCCAACTTTTGTGCAGTTTAATGACAGTAGTTGTTGGTAAGTACTAGTAGAAGAATTGTGAATCAACTTTTGAGTACTTCAAGTTCAAAATAGTGACAATTTTGAGCAAGTATTCATTTTTTTACAAAATGTAATTAGTTTTAATTAAAATGAGATTAAGAACAAGAACAAAGGGTAGATAAATGAAAACCGATTTCATATTTTTCATTTCTTGAATACCTCTGAAAATATTTTATAATGGTCCTAATTTACTTTATTGTCCGTACAGATATTTTTAGTTATGTTCTTTTCATTTTTGATGGACACCATGTGACTAACCAAAAAAAAAAGCGAGTGATCTATTTTTTTTTAATTGCAACTACATACTATTTGAAGGACAACCAATAACAATATTTAAAAAAAAAACTTTAAATCTTCTTATGAACTCAAAAACATTAGATCTATTAATTGAATGTGAACAATTTTAAACAGACTTTCTTTATGCTAAAGCAGTGCTGGGGAAGTTACTTAACTGGAATTGAAATATAGGTCATTGAAAGTTGATGAAGTCAATTTAAAGGAAAAGAAATTGGATATTGCTGAGGTACTTTGATATTATTTACTCTAACCAGAGATCGGGGGAACTGTCTGTTTCGCAGAGCGGTTCCAGACGAGACGGTTATGCAGCAAAAACCGTTCTGTTAAAGGATTCCACAGAACTGTCTGAATTCAACAGTTCTCCCCAGTTCAATTCTGATCTTATGTTGCGGTTTTGGTTGTTTGACACAGTTCTAAGTCTATGAGAACGTTAACTACAACTATGGGAACCAGATATGGCAACTAGGTGTTTTTACAAAATTAACTTCTTACCAATGTGTATTAATTAATGTATTTTTTCCAATACTTTATGAAACTTATTTAGGTGAATAAAATCTTTTACTACAATAGTTATTGTTTTCACAGAATTCAGGAACAATGCGTATGAGTTTATGACCAATAAAAATAATGGCACTAGGTCTAATAGTTGAGACTGTTGAGTTGAGAGAGATAGAAGAACTAGTTACTGTACTGTGTAGCGGCAAAACTGTGAATCTTAGTAGTCAAGCCCTAATGGTTACTTACTTGGAACTGTGGAACTACAAAACTGTTAGTTCTTGAGAACGGTTCTGAAACGGAGCAGTTATTGGCACACAACGATTCCAATAGAACGGTTCCGTTCTTTCATACCCATCCCTACCTCTACTTCATATTTGCATTTTATTTTTGATCTGTTTGGTGTAATTTTTTTGTAAATGTACAGCCTACAGTTTGACCCTTAACACACCGCATGTGCCTTTAAATGCAGTACGTACGGTTTCTTGTAACACAGTTTACGCTTTGAAGTAAAGACAAGAGCAAGAAATACATCTGTAGTTCTAGAAACATCCACAAGAGTGCATGGCGATGATTTCTTGAGAATTTTTAGAAGCCACAAACTTCTGATTTAAAGTGAATGAAAGAATATCAATCTGTTTTCAGAATAAAACAAACAAACGACCAGCTCGGCTGGAGTTTCCCTAGGCATTTTACACCTAAAGACAAGTCATCTATTTCAGTCAACTGTTACTAGCAATATTCGTTTCCGGTTGTTTATGAATGTTTCTTCTTGTTGTATGCTACATTGCTTAGTAATTATTTTAGTTTTTAGTTTGCCTTGTGCGTAAATTATTAGATACAGTGGCAAATCCAGATATTCTGTATTTTTATAGATTTGTTAAGGATATAACAAATACATATTTTTTAAGTGAAATACATATTTTTGGTTAGGGTTTCAATCACTTTATTTAAAAACAAAAAGAGACTTGGGAAAATTTAAAAACAAATATTTTGATCTAAACGAGTAACAGCTCATAAAGTAGCTTGGCATTTTAAGAGTTAAAATTGTTTATAAAACGGTTAAAATCAGCTCTAAAAATCCCTTTATAGAAATATTGACTGCATTTCGATACAACAACAACGTCGTTTTTAAGAACCTTCCATTACAACAAATGTTTCCTTGGACCCTTGAGATAAACGCAAGTAGATCTACCTCTTGGTCTGTGGGGACCATCCTCTGCAGCAGTTCCACGTTCTCCAGCGAGACCTGCTTCAAGTCCAGAGCGTTGACGGCAGATATCACTTTGTCCACTGACATCTCTATCTTGCGTCTAGAGATGGCTGTAACACAGTAAAATGGCTGTTTACATGTTCCGACGTGTTGAATTACAAGGGGTAAGTCAATTAGAAACATTACACCTACCATTGAAACATAACCTTAATTGCACCAGGTATACATGAAATCAAATCCAAAACCCATGATTTGTTTCCATCATTTTACAAACAGATATATTACAGTAGCACAATATCTCATCTATATTATATACAGTAGAGCAACAAAAATTCAAACTAATTTGGACTGGGAAGAGGAGTTCGGATTTCCGATTTGTTCAGAATTTCAAACAAAACTTAGAAATTCCTAATTACACTAAGTATGTACACACAAGAAAATAAACATAGCTGTACGAAAACAAACACTAAAACATTTTATTTGAAAAAGTTGCTGATTTTGGGTTGTGAGTTTTGAAACTCGTTTTCTGCCGGCCAAATCCTTCACTCGCTTGAGTAGCAGGAGTCGAGCTTGACTGCATTCGGACTATGATTTGTACCAAGACATCATTGTCTCTAACGGAGTAAACGTTTCAGAATGTGAAGCTACGGTATCGTCAGCTGTGTCTTCTTCAGTATCACTGCTTTCTTGATTTTCCAGTTCTTGTATTGAAGTTACGAAATCGTTGTCCAACGACATAAGGCAACACGCAACTACGACTACACTACTGAAAAAGTGAAGCAACTGAACTGACTAGCGACAGTGACACAATGACGCAGACGGAGTTAAAAATAGACTCATCCTACTGGGGAGTAGATGGTTCAAAACAAACATTCCCAAGGTCATTGTGCTCTTAGTGCCATGCAAAATATAGTTGACATGTTTAAAGCGAGTGTTCGGATTTTTGAAGTTTCGGATTTTTAATAAACTTTTAAATAACCATAACTTTTGTAATAAGTATTTACATTGATAGGTACTCTACAATTGTGTATAGAAATATTCCCTCACACAGTTGCATCACACCTGTACGTGAGAAAATGAGTTACATTAATTCAAATTTCGTAGGGAAATATGTTTCAAAATTTTTTGTAATAAAAAATGTACAAAATCAATTACCAGAACTGGAGAAAAAACTTATAATAAATAAAGATAAAGATCGTCGTAGTGGTCAAGAAGAAAAATACAATATAAAGTTATAAAAGTGCTGCAATAAGTTAACATTCTTATCTGTAGACGTGGGTAACCAAGAGAAGAAGTAAACGGTCGGACCGCCACTCCAGGATAATGCTTGACGCCTCTGCTTTCCTCCAGTCATCCTCCCCCAAATTAACCTTAAGGTGGTCAGCATGTGCACGACCTTGGCCTGTGAGGCATGGCACAGAGAACTGTAAACACAGACTTAGCACTCTCAGTATCTCACCATTCCTTTTCTCTACCCATTGCTAATTACAATGGACACACCAAAGTCTTCAAGTTTGACTATAGCTTTGGCGAAGAACAGTTTCGTCAAAATTAACGTGTAGAAAAGTTTTGCAAAAACGGGATGACAGCTGCACATGTACAACACTCGACATGCAACACCTCCCCATACACCACCTGGCCAAATATGAAGAGAAGCCAAGCTACAGGGGATCCAAGCTTTGGAACCACCTTCCAGCAGCAGTGAACCTGAGACAGCAGCTCGGCAGCTGGCTAAAAGAACACCATTCTACTCCTTTGATGAGCCTTTTTGTTCTTAGTTTATCCTTGACTTGCTACCAATTGATGGCCTGTATGCACGTAGCTGCTTGCCACCTACTCTACAATGACGTGTGAAAATTTACAACCGGTGTTAAGATTCCCTAAAGTGAACGGATGAAAGGCTCTGTTTTGGATGAATATAAGGTTTTAACTCTTTGCTACTTTAATTATTTTGGGGACCTATTTTTTCTACCAGGTAATTTAATTTTCGGATAAAACTACGAATTTCACTTCTCACATGATTAAAAAGAGGTTGATGATGTTAAAGAAAACAGACATTATTTATTTTATTAGTATTTTTTAGTTTTTTAGGAAAAATTTGTTATCGAACCAAAACTCCAAAATAACAATTTTAACACTTTTTTACAATTAAGTAATATTTATAGCAAAATTATTAGAATTTTGATGTTGTGGCGCTGTAGCTTCTATACATTCATTTAAATTACAAAATTTTAGTAATAATTCAAATATTTTGTTTTCATTCTAAAACCAATCAAAATGATAACAGCTAAATAAAACAAATTTAACACTATCTGTTATTATAGTGACTGCAACAATAAGCGAATGGCTCACCAATGTTGCGAAGCCTGGTGTGTTCCAGCAGGGAGACGGTCTCGGGTTTCTTGAACCGTTTGCTGGGCTGCGAGGTGAGACCGTCCACCTCGTGTGTGCCGTTGGTCAACAACAGCCCTCCACTGCCCGGCAACTTGAACATCTCTTCGAACTCGGCAAAGTCGATCACTTTGTACAGCTTGTCGTCGTCCAGTTCATTGAACAGAGTACCGCGCACCTGTACACAAGAGTAAGCCTTTCAAAACGCCATATTGCTTACTTCAACACCAAAATTTGGTCACAATTCTCGATTGTGAATTCAAAACAGATTCCTGTACAGTAATAACTGAGTAGTAGTAAAGAACTTGGACAAGATAGGAAGAGCAGATTTACCTTCCCAAGATTTCCTCTTATTCTTCACAGAGACATTCAAAAGAATACACTCCGTGAAGAAGAAAAGGAATATCCTTTGATATAAATAATGACTAAGAATATTATTTTGTTACCATTAAAGCAAATTTGCCCAGTATGAGCAACCAGCCAAAAAATTCAAACCACCTTTTGCCACGATGAACCATTTTTAGGATAAAAATACATGTATTGTTATAGAGGGCATATTAAACATGTCCTATAGTTGTATAAAAAACTTTCAAGATACACAAAAATTAACAATGAAAAATCCATTTGTATATCTGTTTGTTTACCGCTGAGAATCGGACGTCTGCAAATAAATTTGCGGCAACGTACAAGCATAGATAGACTTAGAAAATAAAAACTGTAAGCAAAGCATTATTTACTACGATAGTTTGTCAATTTGTTTATCTGTCTTCAATTTTTTATTAAAAAAACAACAACAATTCTGAGAACTACACACAACAAGGAGGTGAAACAAAAAACACTTTCTAATAGTGTAATGATATTACACAAAACACATTTTTCAATAATAAAACATCAGAACTGTGACAAACTGTTGAAATGAGAGTGTTTAATAGCAATACATTTTTAATAAATCTTTCTCCATGACATTTTATCAAACATGTTTATTTCTTTAGAAAACTACCCATTTGAGTACTGAAGAACAAAATGTTTACTGGTCTTTGACCTTTTGAGCCCAAAATCAATAGAGTTCTTCTTTGGAGTTTTAGGAATTTACATAAAAACGTGTTATCCAATGTAAATTATTGCTTAAACAACAAAGGCTCTTGTCAAAGTATTTCACTATTTTGACAATGTTGAAACTTCTCACTTAAATGTAAGACCATCTGATGTAAAGACAACACTTAAATAAAAAAAACACCCATTGAAGTATTACCTGGTTGGGTTTGAGTGCGATCCAGTTGAGAGATGGCAACTTGTACTTGGTCTGGACCTTGCGCTTGATGGTCATAGCGCCATCGGGGGCCGGCATCATGCCCACTGGTGGAGGTGGGGCAGGGGGTGTCAGGCTCTTGCTAGCAGGAGGTGGAGGTGGCGGTGGTGGTGAGGCTATTGGCGGAGGTGGTGGTGGTGCGGGCACTGTGTTACTGCTACACGAGCTTGCCGAAGATGTGGAACACGACGACAAGGCACTGCTCACACCTGCACAAATATTCAATTAATAAAAAAAGTATTGTTTGGCAAGATAATGTGGATAACCACAAAGGTTCTGATAAAATGTAGAGCAATTAGTATAGTAAACTTCGGTAAAGTCTAAATTCTCTAGCTCCAGTGTATAGATTGTTTCAAAACAATGTATTCACTTTCAAAAATTGAAACCTTAATCACCTGTAATAAAAACTACAGCTCGTAATTTAAATCATAATTTTATATAACATCACTCATTGTTACCACTTCTCTCAATTAATTAATCATCAATTTGACTACAATTATTTACCTTTTGATCAAAACAGCTAAGTTTCTATGTGTTACTGAACATTTTCAAGATAAACAAGGTTGTTGGCAAACTAAATTTGGAATACTTACCAACATGAGAAAGGATACAAGAATTTTTGAAAAGTTTGCATGGATTAGTGAAGAAGAACCTCTACTGGTACTGAAAAGATTGTTTTGGTGACACATATTCTTAAACGACTCCCAAACAAACTTCAGACAATAATTTAATTTGAGTTATTGCAAAGTATTTAAATAATTTTAAAATCCAAGAAGAGGAAACCATCCGATGACTTTTACACGATTTAAATCTATATCTATATTTTGTGGATGGTTACAATAACATGTAAATGAATTAAATGTTTAGCATTTGGTCCACTTAAGCGACATTTAAGCGTGAATACATGTAAAACATATTTACTGGTCTATTACACGCCTAACTGAACAGCAAATCATAAATTTATCAGGTCCAATAGTAGGATGAGGTGTATATTTTTAAGAGCAAAATTTTGACCAGTTTGACAGAATAGCTTATTTATAAATTATCATACAAATAACATTATTAGTACAAAATTATTCACACATTTACACTAACCGTTTTGAACATTAATAACCTTAAAGTTTAAAATAACGTGTTTATAATGTATCTAAATGTCTATACATTTTTTTGACAATATATTATAACTGAAATCTACTGATTCCTTTAACATTAAAAATAAATTGTGAATTTCAACCTCACAATTTGTTCTGTTATGTGGTGTAACGTATGTTAGACTGGTTAACTCCCCTACTTTGGCTTCCAGCAGGGTCTGCGCACCAAAGTCTGTCTATTGCTGTACCTTCATTGTTCTGCAAAGTCACACATACCATATGTGGACTCGGTGCAATAAAGGATAGGACTTCAGAATGTTAGAATAAAATTTAACGATTTATGGAGTATGCCCATTTTTAGTTACTGGTGACACAACAAATCCAATAAATTGTGATAAAACTTCAGGTTGGATTGCAGGAGAATAAAGAAGGAGGACCTTATTGGGTGGACATTATGAAGGATGAAGGGAATAGACGGTGTATTCGTTTCTGATCCTATTATTGTCAAAAATGTTGTATGGATGATGATTTCTGATGAATGATTACCGGAATCTGGAGAAGTCCTGGAGATTAGTTCTTGTATCTTCTCCTCCAGCATGGACTGCCGACTCTTGCTCTCCAGCTGCTGGGAGTTGACCACCCTCCGGAGTGTCTGGACCTCTTCTTCAACCCTCCGTCGACCCTCGACCACCTCTTCCAACTCAGTACGAGCCTCCCCCAGCGCTGCCTCCAGGGTTGCCAACTGTGCCAGGCTCTCTCGCTCAAGCTCTGACAGTCGGTCGTGGGCCTACACAACATCCACTTGTCAGCTGACCATTCCATTTGATCATTTTTCAGATGAACAGAAATTGATGACAAGTATAAATCTCAAGTATCCTGAACATCTGCAGCAAAACTGCTGCCAATCGCTGATGTACAAGGGCTTTTTGACTCTGTAATCCAAAACACGAAATCAGTATCGCTCAAATTAAAGTTTTTCAATGAAAATTCATCGAGAAACGTCACCCTTTAAAGAAAATGTTTATTAATCATGTAAAATTAAATAAAAAATTAAAAGTTGATTGGTTCAAAATTATTCTCAAGGCATAACTGATAAGGTTATATTTGAACAAGTAAAACACAGAACCTTTGTAAAACCAGTCCTCATGACACCTAAGTGGTCTCAATACATTCAGCTCCTAATAATTTGAAATCCACGAATAAATCTACTAGTGCAACTATCCATCATAATAATTTATTTATATTCTAAAAAACTGACCATTTTGAGTTGTAATTATGATGATTAGTATGTACTTAATAACACTCCAAATAATAATTATTATTTTGGAATAGTAATGTCCAAGTTAAAATAAAAAAATCACAGAAATTTAGAAACTGAACATAATTTTTAAAATATTTTGGGTTTTTGACAGTGTACAGTAATAATTTTAAAAGAGGCTTTAATACTTACATATTGAGAAATTTAGAAAATATTTAAAACAAAAATATAGTTATTATCTTTGTAGAGAATTAAGTGAAAAAAATTTCCAATAATTTGCATTTAGACCTTTGTTACCAATAATGTAAAAGAATACACATCCTATATTAACCCTTAGACCCCTGAATATAAATTTCTTTATTTGCCCCTAGCGTACAATTAACTATACAAATATTAATCTTAATTTTCTTTGTTCTATTAAAATTAAAATTTGAGAAGTTACTATAGGACGTAAAAACCAGTTTTTTTTCAAGACTTTTATATTTATCAAATAAATATGTATAAGGAAATAAAAAATGTTATTTGCCAATTCACTAAAAACAGAAAAAAACACAATTTTAAAGAAACAACTAGAAGAAAATTGCACTGTCATCCTCCCCAAAATTACGTTTGGTTGCCAATGACAGCCAGTTTTGGATCGATAACAAAACGACCAAGAACAACGAATAGAGCGCAACTGTTGTCTGACATTCAGTTAACATTCTAACACAATTTATCATCACTTTAAGAAATACAGCTCCCGATGAGGGGCAAAAACTTTGATTGCAACATTTCTCATCGTACATGGGTAGAGTTGAAATTGGCCCATTTACACTTTTTTTTGAGGTCTCCGTAAAAGTGTTGTGGCGGAGCCACGGTAAGTCCAAAAGGGACAAGGTACAAATGACGTCACGACTGACGTAGGAAGGGCGGGGGGTTTAGCGATAAAGTGAGGAGTCGGGGACAAGCTCTGGAGGCGTGTAGTACCTTAGTTTAAGATTGTAGTAACTTATTAATACCATGTTCTAATTCACTTTAATTAGGGGTAGAGTCCCGGGGGTGAGGTGTTAGGAGGGAAAAATTAGTTTTTAACAATGTAGTTGACAATTATTCAGTTCAAAATTAGCAGGCCATGTGGAATCGGCAGGAGTCAGCCAGCACTAAATTTGTTACACGATGATTATTATTCTCAATTATTCGTAGGTTCTCATTAAAGCTGGGTGTGATTTTAATTAGTAATTTAGTTTAGGGAAACAGCTCTGGAGTAGAATTAACTATTTTTCGAACTAATAAATAAGTATTTGGCCAGCATTAAGTCTTCCAGTCCTGAAGGGACACGCTGTCGAGGCGAATTGTTATATAAAATTACATATCGGCATTACTATCTGTAACCGCAGGTTACAGTGTCTCGAGGCACTTAATAACTGAAAGAGTTTATTTTTTAATCAAGATAACATAAATACACTTTGTAAGTGGCTTTAGCTTCAGTTGTTGATTTTTCTCATTTGATGGGTTATAAGGTAGGGATTACTATTTCACAACTTTTAATTAATCTCTACTCTCTCAACATTTTTTTTAATGAAAGGCAAAAAAAGAAATATTTAAAAACTTTATGTCATCTAATGGACATTCCCCTAAAGATTATTAGAAATTAAAACGGGGAAACAAATTTATAAATATACAAATCTATATTTTGAAAATTATTAATTACTATCTCTTCTGCTGAGGTTAAGATCAGTGTTATTGCTTGAAGGTAGGTCCAAGTCTACAACAGTAGAAGGTTTTAAGTAAGATCCATGCCTAACTGATACTCACATGACTGATTTCGTCCTCCAGTTCGGCCACTTTCTCCAGTGCTGCCGTTTTCGTCTCGCTGTCCTCCATCAGTGCCGCCACATCGAACACGTTGTCCAGATACGCTGATATCTGCACCTGTATATAACAAAGCACTGTGTATACTACAACTGTACCACTACTTCACATAGAAATGAGGTCTCTGATAACCAAATCTTCTTTCAAAAAGTATTTAATTTCAAGATTTCTTGTTTTGTATTACCGAAAGTGTTTTGATCATCTGTGGTGAGTTGTGATGTGCAACGTTTCTAAAACAAAATTGCTTTATATTGTTAGGATTTAGGAAATGATAAATTTCATATTAGAGAAAGAGTTAACGCCCACTTTAAAGTATTTAAACTCAACAAACTATACGCTTAAAAGGTAGCTGTTTTAAAATTAAAGATCCATTAGTAAAATTTATAATTCGTAGTTGATGTTATAAATTTTATATAAACACAATTGTAGATTTGAAAGTTTGTAATTCGTATTAAAAATTCAAGTGATTTATTTGGTCTAAGTAGCCATTAAGGGAACTCTCCGTTTCTCTTAACTATATGCGATTAGATGGCCAGTACTGCCAGTTACCGCCATTTATATACCATTGGTAGTATATACCATTAAGGACATTTTTTGTTTGAAATGTCTTCTCAGAACAATTCAACATGGGATGGATTGTCGTTTCCCACCCTCAATATTCACCAGACAGAGCCCTCAGAAACATTTATGTTTTCAAGAATGAAGTAAAATCTAAAAAAAGAAGAGCTTTTACGATGTGGAAGTGTTAAAAATAGTTTCCATTATTTGCTTCTAAAAATAGCAAAGGGCATTGGATGATGTAAAAGTTAAAGAGTTCCAGAGATACTTCAAACAGTGGGGAAAAAGACTTGAAAAGTGCATTAAAAAAAAAATTTTTTAATGTCCATTTTTTGGGATCCCTTGTACATTTAAATTTTGTTGATTTGAATTTTATGACAAAGTTGATAATGATTCAGTACTTTAACATGTTGACTCAGGCAGACGTCACAGTGAACGTGCTGTGATGTTTGACAACGTAAGATCACCTAGAGCCATGGTGTAGGTAGGTATTAAACTAATAAATCTAATTTTAGCCAATACGGTTCAGGTTGGATAAAAAAGAGAGGGCAAGAAAAGCAGAAAAGATCAAATGATGAAGTGATGTGTTAAAAAATCACCAAGGACCAAAATCATGCAGCAAAACAAGATAAAGATGCTTGTCTTTTAATACCAAGCAGAAACTGTTAATCGAAATATATGACGAGGAAATCTTGACAATGCTAAAAATCCTAATGAAGAAGAAAATGGCTGAGTTTATAATGGCATTTTCATCAAGATCCAGAAATACTCAACAAACTGATCCATTGTATTTTCTGCATTCGTTAATTGTTTTAAATCCAACGGATTGTTTAAAGCAGTTGTATAGCCAAAGCCATTACTGTACCATACTTCAAAAGCAGGGAATCCTTTAAAAGTATAGACAGCAAAATTTCTCATTATCATTTTAGAAATGGTTGTAACAAAGAAACGGGTCTAAAGTTTTAGATAACATTCTTGCTTTTTTTGGTCCGTTGTGCAGGGTTCAAAAACATATAGTTTTAAATTGACAAAGGCAATAGGTAGATAGGAGCTACTGGAGCCCTGATAAAGCTAGTTAAAAGTTAGCTGTTACCACTAGAAGAGAGATGGGATTGTATCAAATAATGATCCAGCCTGTTCTACTGTATGGATCAGAATTTTGGGCTTTTACTAGGAAATCCCAGAGAATCTAATGGTTTTCAAAAACAAAGTATTAAGAAGAATTATGGCCCTATCCAAGAGGAAGGAGAATGAAAAATGAGGAAATATAAAGAACTTTAGAGACTTGTACTAGGAACCGGAACTCTTTATAAGAAGCAGAACATTACAATGGCTTGGCCATGTTAACAGAAAGGAGGAGGAATCGATCACTCGAAGAGTGTGGTAAGGAAAACCAGAGGGAACAAGACCAAGAATGAGATCAGATAAGAGCAGACCTGAACAAGATGGGTAAAGATCTTGGAATAAACGAAGATAGGAAAGCGTGGAGGCACATTGTTGGCCAAGGTCCGATTGGGTTTCGATTAATCACAGGAGTAAGAATAATGTCAACAGGGTGAGTTGCTTGAGCATAATTCCAGGATAAATATCTACCTGAAGATCCTCGCTCTCCGTGTGCCTCAGTTTCTCCAGGTAGTCGTCCAGCCCGAGCTTGGTGAATTCGTATTGCAGGTGGACCCTGTAGTTCATGTCTTCCACTGAGTGTACAATGATGTTGACAAACTGCATACAAGCAACCTGCGCAGCACACCACACAATCATCATTAAAACATGGTTACAACATTTTATCAAGAAATAAAGTTCTTTATATAAGGTAATTTAACGTTTTTGAAAACTCTTCATAAACTAACTGACATACTTAAAATGTATTTTATATAAAATTATAAACGACAGTGTACAACTTTTTTAATGAAAAAAACTACGATAATTTTCAAAAGATCAAGACAACTTGATTTATATTCCGACATCCAAATTATGTTTTTAAAACTGAAAAAGCAATTGGCCCAGATTTTTAAGTATAATGAATAAACGCAATATATCATAATACAAAATTTTCACAAAACAAATGCAAACAGTTTAATTACAGTGGATTTAATAGAACTATAAAACCTCTCGTCTCTGAAAATTACCTCAAAAAATCATACAATTTTCATTACACTTTGAAACATGAACCGAAGTTTTTGGATACCTAACAACCGAATTCTAACATGCATGAAGAACCTATCCCACCCCATTTAGGTTAAATACATAAATTATGTACTTTTAAATGTGTTGATACGTTTATATGACACTATTCTTGTATGTATGTACAGACTGAATAAAGAAATTTGATTCATATTCCCATAACTTTCACAAAAAACTAATTTTAATGGAAGAGAAACTGTACAGAACAGTGGACGATAAAGCCAGAAAATTTGAAGCTATTTAATTTCAATCTGTCTACAACTTAATACACATTAAATTCACATGTTATTGAAATTCACAATTGTATGTTTTTGGCTTCACATGAAATAAACCATATTGATTGATATAGGATATTTTAATTAATCCACATCATTAATACACGAGACAATTATGCATATTTTAACTATTACTTCTAGAAACTCAAACAGATCGCTGATATCTAATCTAGTCTCAGATAGTATACAGGGATTGATTTATGGTAATGAAAATGATTTTGGATATTTGAACTGATTCAAGCCAGCAAACAGATTACTCATGTTGATCTCTGATCAATTTAGGATGTCAAACTGAACTCGCAACCTGAATACCAACTTTAGATACCCACATTCTTAGTTGTAAAAACTGATCCCTTGTGACCCATAGTATTTCTGCAACACATTCAAAATATTGGGTGCATATACTAAAATTGCCAAAATAAACTACAGCAAACTTTGTAAAGTCAAATTTTATGAATATAGTGATACAGTAACTTTTTGTACCGTTTTCAGAGGTTTTAACCCTTACCACACGTATTACAGGAAATGTGCGGTGAAAATGACTCTTCATGCGTTTTACGGTAAATCTCGCAATTAAAGTTTTAATTTTTTTTGTCGTGAACTATAGTTTGTAAAACTGCCGATAGAATAGGGTAGAATGTTGTCTGAACCTCAGACAACGACTGCACTCCATTCATTGTTCTTGGCCACCCGTTACCGATCCGAAACTGGTTGTCATAGCAACTGAATGCCATTCTGACCTGCAGACTGGCGCGTCTTACGGGATTTCCCGCGTGGGGAGGGCAACAGTGCTGTTCACGAGACCTGCGCGTTAGCTTGTTCCTGTGTTGAGTTGTGTGTTTTACGTTATTTCTAAACATTTTTTACAGTTACATTATTTGAAAAATTCTAACCAATTTCACTTCATGCTTCGAAGTGTTTCATTCACACAACAATTTTTGAAATCGGCAAATTCCATGTTTTGCTATTTTATTATACATTTTAATATGTAAAAAACACAACAGTTTAAAAAATTCAGTTTTTATGTTTTTTTCCTACAATAACTTCAGAAATATTAAATCAAATAGAACTTTAAACAAATTAAAAATTTATTTTTTATACTAATAGCACGCTAGGGGAAAATATAGGAATTTGTATTCAGCGCTCCAAGGGTTGAAATGATTTTGTCTGGAATTACTCATTATTATTGAAATTTCTCGTCCCACATCAACCCCCGCTTCGTCTAACTACAAAGAGCTATCACTTGTACTTACCATGAACTCTATATGGAAGACCTCGTAGTTGATGAAGTACTCCATGAGAGTCTGGAAACGCCTCTTCTCGTGACACACCTCCTTGAAATTGTCAAAGGCGGAGAGAATGATCTCGTGGCCACCCTTGACCAGGCAAATGGCTGCCAGCAACTCCAGGACCAGGGCTTTCGTCCTGGACACCAAAGGAATTCAGTCATTGAAACACTTGGACCTTCATCGAATTATCAATCTCAGTGGGCACTGTGGTTCAATTTGTCCTCTCAACAAGTAAATGTTCTCAATTATTCATTCCTGGGTTACATCTCGGTTATAGAACAGGTCAGTTATAACAGTTTCTACCAATATCTATCTATTTAAAGATTTCATGGCTTGCACTTTTAACTAATTCAGCTCCAGATGACTATAGAAAGAGAAGAATCACATTTACTGCACTGCAAATTATCGCATAGGATCCAGAAGGTTAATTATAGTATTCATGTTTCTATCTGAAGAAAGATGGCACGTTCTAGAACAATATTTCAGGCCTTTTCCCAATTGACAACAACATTAATTGAGACAATGTACGAGGAAAGTGAGATAGGGAAGAAATGTCTGCACAAATTAATTTCTATACAATTTTGAAAATAAATTAAATTTGGTAATCATTTATTAATTTTACAACACACACTGTTCAGTGTATAGCTTGTAATTTATATGCGGCAAACTCATCATGAGAACTACAATATAAAATGTACATTATAATAATTTACCTTTTTTTAAGACAAGTAACACAAACTCATATTTTAACCTTTAAAATAGAGAAAATTATAGAAACTAATTTTGAAATTCAGTTTCATGAAAAACCACAAAACTTATTATGAGAAAGAATAAAGTTAAATCATCAGAATATGGATATTTGTAACAATTTAGTTGAAATAATCAGCATTTTGTGTATTAATTTATAGTACATATACATAAACACATTATATGACAATATATAATATACTGGGTGTCTTAAGAAGTCCCTCCCCCCTTATTAACTTTCTTATGAATAGAGATGGTGTGATTAACTTTGGGGCATTTTTATATAACCTGTTGAGGAGTTTTTTGATGAATAAATATTTTTTACCCCCCCCCCCCCCTCCACAAAATGGGGTATTTCGGGGTATGTCAAAATGTTTAAATAGGACCCCCTAGCAAGTGACACCTCATTTTAAAGGTATGATAAAAAGAAAAATAATTACACAAACAAGAAGTCTCTAATGTTATTCTACCAAATTTGGTGACCATTTGAAGTTTTAAGTGTTTTATAAAATCCCCACAATTTATGTTAAATTTAAAGTTATTGTAAGGCAGATAAAACTTTCAGTCATTAGCTATTATGAGAACTTACGACAACAAATCATAAAACAAGTTATTACAAGAATCAACAAATAAGATTAACATAACATTTATTAGGTTTTGTTTTGTCTGACTGATACCCATATGGAAGTCCATATCAATAACTTGTTTTGCCATGTCATCTCTTATTGGTTACAAGTTAATATGTGAAACACATAAAGTCACTTGCTAGGGGGTCCTATTTAAAAATTTTGACTTCCAAAATACCTCATTTTGGGGAGGAGTAAATAATTTTCATTCATCAAAAAACTTCTTGGATGGCAATATAAACACCCCCAAACATTAATCACTCTATCTATTTCAATGAAAAACATGCGCATTTTAAATTTCTCCCCTAGTTTAAATTATGGAAACACAGTTTAAAAAATTAAGGCAGAATAAAATTTGTCCCATTTTCAGTCTAAAATTGTTGCGTTGGATCCCGTCCCAACATAAAAAAAAACCACCCACCATCCTAAATGCACTTTTTTCTCGTATCGCAGATCTAAGTTTATATAGTAAATATTAGAAAAGACAAACACTTACCTTAAACTTTTATGTATGAGACTGAGAGCTATACTGTTGATAGCTTCTGTGTGCTGTATAACCATGTTGAATCCGTACTGAAAAAGCACACACATTTTTTTTAACATGGTTGTGAACGAATTGCTTTCTTTAGTCAGTATTAAAAAGAGTTATTAAGTTACACTTGCTGCTCTATTTAATTTTACTGCTGCAATTAACAATAAACATTATATTGAGCAGGAAATTAGACTGCGGTGTCACTGACAAAAAATTTTACCAAGTGTCCCAAAACTCCCACATCAATCTCCACATATATATATCTCAACCAATAATATAGGGGATCATCATTATAAAACTAAAAGTCATGGTTTGTGGGGTATATGAGAACTTCAACCCTAATCCTAAATTGAGGATTAGGGGTTAAGTTAAAATTGTTTTTGAATGTAAAACCCCATCGAGTGACATCTCAAGACCCTTGTAAAAGAAGAACAATGCTGCAAACCAGAGGTCTTTATTTCAATCCAGTACAAAAAGTGACTGGCTGTCAAAGTTTTACTTAAAAATTATGCTAAAAATGAATACTTTTATTTCAATAACTGTGAACTGCATTAATTCTATTTTTAACTATTTCATATCTTCCATTGGATACTGAGTGAAGCAAAAACCGATGTTATCACTCAGATCTGGGCAACCCAATGGTAAATAAGTGAAAAGATCCTTCAGAAGGGTGCATTTCTGACATGTTCATTTCTTCCATTGGATACAGAACGCAGCAAAAACCAGCTTCTTGACATAAGAAGAGAAACTAGTAAGCTTACAAGGATGCTGCTGCTCAGTTTTTAGATATCAATACCAACTGGTCGCAGGTGGTCTGCCTAATCTTTAAATTTCAATTATCCCAAAATAGGGTTGTCCCATCTACTTCAGATAATTGCGTACCTAGTGTAACAACAAAACTGATGTTCTTATCCTAGATTCTCCCATTTCATTTTGGGATCCACTATCCAGTACCTTGTTGTTCATGATGGCCCGGAGGCACATGATGCAGACGTGGATGTCGTCCTTGGGGTCGCCCATTCGGAGTTTGGCAGCGTGACGGGAACGCTTCCGGACATCTGGGCTATCCAGGGTCTCCAGGGGTGGTCGACAGTGACTGCCTGAGTGTAGGGTGGCCGATAGGATAGAGCATACTCCAGGCGTGCCTGTGACAGTGCACAGTGACAACGATGGAATACAACAGGCAGAAGGAGAGAGAGAGAGAGAGTGATGAAGGAGCAATGTTAAATAGTTAAATGATAAAAGAGAGCAATGCAGAATTATTAGCTAGTTGACAAGTTTCAACTTGCTGGGCCATCTTATCTTGTGTTATGTTATCTTATCTTATATCTATCTTATCTTCTTCAGTTTTTCTAATTCATGTAATACTTATCTACTCAGTTTGTCCCATAACAATAAAAATACTTAAATTATGTACAAAATATATGATATAGATATTAAAATAAGTACGTCTGTCAATACAAACAATTTCAACATTACACAACAAATGTTACCTAATCAACTGCTGTACAGTAGTTGACATAAAGTGACAGCTGATTTAGTTCGTTTAGGGGCTTTTACAGAGTTGTAGTGATTAAATTAATGAGACTATGTGTTACTTTAATGAAAAGATGGATTTATGTGGGCATTAATCACAAACAGTGTCTGTAGTTTTTGTTATCTTTGTTTACACTAGATCTATATTCAACATTATCAGATTATGTACAAAATGTACAAATCATGTAAAGATTTAAATATAGGAAACTAGTTACATTTGTAGTACTACATAGATGATGGGATTTGTAAATAATACAGAGAGTAAACATAAAGTAATACACCCCTCTCAGTGTTTTAATACTAGAAATAAAATGAAAAGCTGGTGTTCATTATAGGCCTACTACTTAAAATTTATTTTTAGGATTTTTTTATTCTGTTCCTTTCCACAAAATGAAGGGATAAAGCTCAGCCTAACATTTCAAAAGTGTCACCCCTATATTGTAATCCTCCAAATTAAAGAACACAAATTTAACAAAAACTAATCATGAATAATTTTAGATTTTTTAACACATTCACGTATTTTTATTTTTTAAACTATTTTTATTCTCATAAATCTAACTATTAAAATAAATAAGAAATAGGTTTGTTTAATTTACTAAACTCAATTTCTTTTAATCAGTCTCAAATTTTTTCAGGCAATCTTGAATAAAAAAATAATTGATCTCTCCTATTAACATGTTTACGACGATGGCTAATTCCCAGTCTTTTTCACATACCGTTGAATTTTTGAATAATAATAGCAAAACACTGGAATAGATTTGTTATGTTAGACGTATCATATAACAAGAAAAATATTTGCAATTTGGCACACAAAATACTTCTAACATTTTTTTCAACATTTCTCCATTTACCCAAGGGGTACCTAAAAATAAGGAATCATGAGCCTGACAGGGTATTTGATGGTCTGAGGTATTTTATTAAGCGTGGGCTCATAATTAACAAACCACCAAGACAACCAAACAATAAAAACGCAATAAGGAAATGCATAGCAATATGTATTTCATCGGGCACGCACAATCTTTCACAACCGCCGTTTTACACCTGATCGGGCTTTTGTAAAGCGTATCGTATCATCTCAGATTTCAAATCAAATGTAGACAAATTCTGCTAAAGAAACCACTCTTGAAAACTGAAAAATAGGAAATTTGAACACACCTGAGGTGGAAGTGTTGACTCGCTCCTCAGACGGTGATCGTGACTCGCTCAGACGCTGCTCGTGTCTCAACATGACCAATCGGAAACTCAGGTAATCCACCAGGGAGTCCAGCCCCAGGTTCTGCTCGTTCAGGAATTCTCGCACCCATCTGAAAGCATCACAACATATACCATTGGTCCAAGTTTTTGTTTTCCAATTACTAATTACACCTCTCATAGACATTCAGAAAAGCATCTTCAAACTTTAAAAAATAATTAAACGAGTTACAATTTGAAAAAAAATACTTTCAAGGCAGCAATGCCTTATCTAGCTTATTATTAATGATTTATAACTCCTAAACCTTTCAAGTTAAAGCACTGAAACTTTTGTGTTGCATTATTAAATGCTTACTTATGAATACAAAAAATTTACAGAATAAAAATATAGAATATAAATAGCTGTAAGCATTATGTAAATTTACTATGGATCCAATTTTTACCCGAATATAGTAATATTTACGTTAAAGCTATGTATTATTTCAATTTCCTCAAAGAATAAAAAAATTATCACTCACTTTAAATTGTTAAAAACTGGTTTTTAAGTTATTTTTAAATATATATATAATAGTATACATACAGGATCATTCTAAATTGGCCATAAAACTTTTGAAAAATATTTTAATCTCTAATTTTTAGTCCCATTCCAATAATTAAAATGTTGATCTGGGCATGAAATTTAGACAATTTAGTAATTCTTGAAAAATGTGTATACATATATTGTGAGTGTTAGTGAAATTAAACAATAACTTTGTTTAACATGACACAATTTAGGTAATTACCATGAAAAACTTTTTGTTTCTCAATGATAAGTCTTTCAAAAATGTTCTAGTTTTAATGGTAACAGAAAAAAACTGTAAAATACAAAAACAGAAACAGACAGACTGACAGAAAAATAAGCATTTCGGATCATTCATATTTATGTGAACTTTAATCTTCATTTCTATGTGCTTATCTATTTCCGAGTTTGGTAGCCTATTTTAGAATCACATTATATATAAATTATTGCAATGTAACTGTACAGAGTAATGGAGGAGTATGATGGTCTGCTTTCAAGTGACAAGTTGAAGTAGAAATATTTGCTCCAACCTGCATGTATAATGGCCAATTTATATGTGAAAGGATAATCTCGCTTTGTAGTAGACACCCTTTACTTGCCACAAAGGATATTTTTGCAAGCAAAAGATAAAATTTAAACATGAAAATCAGCTTATTATACCTTCCTGGCATTATTTGTAAGCCTGTGCTTCACTTTTATGTCATGAGTAAAATTTTCTAAAATCCAACACACGTACTACAAATACTCCAAGGATAATAGACCTCCTGTATGTACGTCTGTCTCCACACACATTATATCTGGAACAAACAAACCTCTGGACTTGAAATGTTGAATGAAGTTGTATTTCTATACAAACAAAATTGAGTTAGATGATGGTGCATTTCACTCCATGGAATTTAGCTGAGCAGTGGCTACGTTTTCACATTGATCTTATGGTATGGTCTTTGGTCTTATGGGTAACCATAATGGCAACAAGAAAATCGCAGAATAAATAAATTTGTAAACAAACTGATAATACATCATATGGTATGTTAACATGTAACATTAGCATATATATTACAAACTTGTCATTTTGCATGCAACTCCAATGTAACCAGGCATTCAGTTCACTGATGATGATTGGAAAAAGTAACAGTACCCTCAGGATTCAGTAGTGAACTGAATCCCTTTGACCCATTCCAATCACTTCTTAGCCATTGCTGATGTTATTTTTTGTTTTTTTGTAGGCCTGCATGCGCGAAGACATTGTTCATTCAAGGTTCTTCTGATGGTCCTGGGCGAAACATTTGTGCCATCATCTCTTAACTGGTCACTAAGAACCTTGCTGGTCATTCATTTTTCTATTGACTAGTGTCATGTTTTTCAACTTTCTGGCCATCCTTGGACTTAACGCTTTCTTCCGGCCACATTTTCCGATACAGCTGGATTTATAAATACCATTGATATCAAGTGTTTTCTTGATCCTACTAACTGACTTCTGCTAAATATTTAGTCAGTGTGCTATTTCAGTTTGTGTGTAATGTTGTTCTTCCAAAAGAACCTTGGCCACAGCACATTTCCTTGGTGAAAGGTCCGCCTTTTTACCCATTTCCTGATAATTTTATAAATAGCTAATAAGGAAGTAAAAAAGTGGTTTCATACACTCACAAATGACCTTAAACTTACTTTAATAATAACGGAATACACTATTAGAAAGATCTACTGAACCTAAAACATGTTAACCACATGAAAAATTAACTGTAACCTGATTTTGGTTATGCAGCTGGTAGATTTGTAAAGGCAGATGATAAAAAAATAGGCAGTGTTGCCACCCGCCAACATAAAATTATCAAATTTTCTCCTCATACTATTCTATAGTAACACACGAATGAGGGTATATACTTTAACATATACCAACATGAAATTAAAAATTTATTTAGTAAAAATTGAGAAGAAAAAGCAAAATATATACTTTAGTCTAATAATTTGGTCAGCACTGTATGAGAATGAGTTGAAAATAAGTATTAAATAATAATTTCATGTTAAATTGCGAAACCAATTTGTGTTCGAAATATTGAAATAGTTAGATTTAAGTATGACTAATGTTCTAACATTGAAATTATTTGAAATTTATGTTTTATTACAGCTTTAACTTATTTTATTAATAATTTGTTAAGCATTACAATTTTATAGCCTGTGTGATATTTTTAATTTTCTTTGAAAATACGTACTGTTGGATTATGTATTATAGGAAAATGGTCTTGATGATATGATTCAAAGAGAACTCCCTCACAAGTTCTTATATACACTGTGTAGAGAACTTGTATCCAGTATTATGGTTAATACTGGTGTTACGGACACCCAGAACATGGTGGGACAAACGCAGGCAGACAATATCACAATCGGGAACAGAACAAGAGCTATTGTATGACGGATGATTAGTCCTCTCCGCCTCGTCTGCTCTTTGTGTAATCAGCCAGCAGATCCAGAGAGGGCTTAAATTCTGCTGTACAAAATCTCCTATTGTACAGTACATAAGTCTATCTCGTTTCACTCTCGAAATGTTCTGCGGATAGAGAGGAGACAGATAATCATACTTTTTTACATTCCCGGTAGAAAAGAAAAATTGTGTCAGCCTACTGAGCGATATAGGCTTCAATGACGCTAAGCCAAATTCTACGATTGGACAGTACCACCACATAACTCATTCCTTTTTGGATGTAAATGTTCCATGCAAATTTAAAATCTACAGATGAGATATCTTCCCATACGATACATTCTAATTTTTGAAGTTACGTATTATAACAGAATGTCTAATTAATACGACTTCTGGTGAGCTAGGAGGGTATTACAACGCAAGGGTGCGGTGAACTCAATTTTGCCACCAACTTTTAACACTGCCTATCCATTCTATTATATTTTCTTTTTGCTCTATGAATAAACAACTAATGTTTAAATCTCATATGATAGAACTAAGGTTGTTTACAAATTTAATTATTGTGATATTTGCTCATTGCGATTGATCATGGTTACCGTAAGACCAAAGTAAAAATATTTGCTAAACAGTCAGCCAAATCTGATGGAGTGACATGCACCATCATCTAACTAGGTGTTCCTCATATAATGACATGCACCATCATCTAACTCGGTATTCCTCATATAATGACATGCACCATCATCTAACTCTGTGTTCCTCATATAATGACATGCATCATCATCTAACTCTGTGTTCCTCATATAATGACATGCACCATCATCTAACTCGGTGTTCCTCATATAATGACATGCACCATCATCTAACTCGGTGTTCCTCACATAATGACATGCACCATCATCTAACTCGGTGTTCCTCATATAATGACATGCACCATCATCTAACTCGGTGTTCCTCATATAATGACATGCACCATCATCTAACTCGGTGTTCCTCATATAATGAATGAATCTTCGTGCAAAATTTCAAGTCTATAGGTTAGTTTGTTTTCGAGACAGACAGACAAACAATTGAAATTGTTCTAGCCCCACGAGTGATAGGCTTCGCAAATGCTCAACAATGACAATTGAGAAAAAATCAATTATAATGTAACTGCCTGAAACCACATGATTGGGATAGTCAGCACATGTAATTTGCCTAACAAGCCGATATGCTTTTAGTTCCATGATGTCATCGTTGATAAGGCACAGAACACATCTGAGATGCTACAGTCCGTGTCTCAAGTGTAAACTGTAGTCTCAGTGCAAAACCAAGCAATTGAGATAAGCGAGAACATTGGTGTTGTCTAAACTGCCCATAACTTGCCAATAACCGAGCGATTCATTACATCTGCTGCCAATGTCTCAGTAACGACATGATCGATGTAACGTGTATCGATTGTAATTCTAAAAAGCGTTAAATAGTCATACAGGATGCAAACAATGAAGTAACACTTATTACAGGATACAGAAAATAACTTACACAAGAAATACACCTGTAATTATTTCATGTAAAAACTAAAAACTTTAATTCTACGCTCAAATCATTACAAATTAATTCTAACAAAGCTACACAAAAATCGTAACTACTAAAAATAAAATGAGTAGGTTGTGAAAAACAAATTGGCTACAGAGGGACTATCAAAATCAAATATTTTGTCTCATACTCCAATTTTTCACTGCATAAAGGTGAAAACAATCTTTTTGGCATCAGATCATTTAGTGAACTCAAAAATGAAATTTTTGGGGTAGCCTCTATGATTTGTAACCATTGGAACATAGGCAGATGGATGGACATGTTCGCAAGTTGGACACTGAATGGACAATCTCAGTTAGTAGATACCTGGCTGACATTCTGTGAACTTCATGTTTTGAGTAGTTACTCTGATATCTTCGAAAAAATACAGCATTTTATTAATTGTAGTCTACATTTTTATATATTAATATTTTAAAAGGAACTATGCAATATAGCTGTGTAACTGTATACCCTAGTCAATCAATCCTGAACAAGGCAGTAAGCTCAAAACAGAAAAGATGAAAATAAGTGGGCTTATTTCCCTAGACTTAAGTTAGGGATTTAAATCCCTATAAAAGGAAATAGTTTTATTTACTATTCTCAGCCGAATATTCACGATTCGCTGCCATTAAATAAAATGTGTGAAAACAAATGAACAACACGAGTTTAGACTGAACTGGACCTGGAGTGTCATATTTTTAAACATATCATTAACAAATTACATTAAAAACATAAAACCAATATTTAATACATTTTATTGTTTTAAAATCACAAAACAATAAAATGTATTAAATATTGGTTTTATGTTTTTAATGTAATTTAACAGTGACCAATATAAGCTCCATCTACAGCATATCATTAACAACCAAAAATGTTTTATGCACAGAAATTTGTGTTTACTTTTTCCAATATGTCGTTTTCTCCATCATTCCAGATCTTATAATATGAGTATTTTGAAAGAATGACAATCTGGCTCATCAACAAGACATGTTTTCTTAAGTTATTTGTATTCACACAAAATGGAAGATTAAAACATATACTGGAAAATAAAAACTGCTATGAAATTTCACGTCATCGGTACTGAAACATTGCTAAAACAAGGGCGAAAATGTTGGTACAAGGTAAGGGCTCACTTATCAATTTGCAGTGAACTTGAAATGAAGGTGGATAGTGTCTACAGATGACGTTGCTGTGGCTGCTGACGAATCTACAATTGATAAAAAAACATGACATTGAATTTCAGCTACATACAACAATTGTATGAGAGTTACACATTATCGATAGGCAACATACACATGTATGCAGGAACATGTGAGGGAGCATCTGATGGCCTCCTTGTAATTTTTGTATAATTTAGAATAAGAAAATGGGGCACAACTTATCACGGGGAATGCCAACATATCAACAGAGATAAATTCTGGAAATTGAAAATTTTGTGAGAAACTTCCTTCAATATGTTAAGAACACTGAGCACTTTCTATTCCTAGTTTACGTTTTTATAAATTTTTGCAAAGAAACAATGCAATATTGTTAGCTTGAAATTGAGATTTTGATCTTAAATATCTAAGAATAAAATCAAAGCCAAGACTTCAAATTTAGAACAAAATTCTTGGTATCTTGTTCCTTTACAAGAATGTATCCCAAAGAGAGGTTTTCAATTTACACATTTCTTAGTTTAGAATGCCTCTCAATGGGGGGTGCCCTCAGAATTTCAATAAGCCAAAACAAAGGTTACCACTGACCTAGTAAAAAAACCAAAGAAATAAAATTTTGATATCTTATAAGGGATTCTGAATTATCTTTAAAATCGTAACATAAAGAATGGTATACAAATCAGATTAACCGTAATAGCAGATTGCCTGGGGTGAAATAGGTAACACACATTATCAATTCCAAACCAACTTGTTTGTGCCCTTCCCTTAAAAGGAAAGATAATTAAAACATTTAAATTCTCACTTCTAAAACACAATTTTTTTAACAGCACTATCCTAAACTCACTTTAAGTGCGATTAATAAAAAAAACTAAACATGCTTATAAATACCGTTTATTTAGCTAAAAAATCTTGAATGGCATCCACTTTTTCGGGATTGACCAAATATGTAATTTGTCTCATTTTAACGTGTACACGATTTAAACCACACTCATTGAAGTAGATTTTCTACCGATTCCAGGACGGTCTCTCCGGTCCTACGTGAACCTCACTCACTCGTAGCATGAAAATGCAATTTTTATGTAGAGACGACATGCAGTGTAAAAATGTGACTCACTCTATGTGGTTGGTCCGCAGCGAGATCTCAAGGTCTTTCAGCACTTGTGTGGACGTGGCGTCTCCCACGATCTTCCTCTTCTGTAACACAACACAGCAAAACTGTAACATGACGTTTTGCATCTACGGATTATTAGCCTGCGAGTTTTTCATTTTACTGAGGCGTTCCCCAAAAGATTACTACAGACCTGCATATAAACCTTACCGAGCAGCGGAAGAGGGAAAGTTTGATAAGTTCTAGACAGATACTCATAAGAACTGTGTGTATTATTCACGAGAACTGTGTGCATTACTCACGAGAACTGTGTGCATTACTCACGAGAACTGTGTGCATTACTCACGAGAACTGTGTGCATTACTCACGAGAACTGTGTGCATTACTCACGAGAACTGTGTGCATTACTCACGAGAACTGTGTGCATTACTCACGAGAACTGTGTGCATTACTCACGAGAACTGTGTGCATTACTCACGAGAACTGTGTGCATTACTCACAAGAACTGTGTGCATTACTCACGAGAACTGTGTCTGATCACCTTACTCTTTCATAAGCAATTCTCACTGAGGATGTAATTGGAATGAAGGGAGGGGGGGAGAACATGATACAAATTTGATTCTTAATACTGCTAGACATATGTAATATAAAAGTCTTTTGACATGGTAAAAATATTTTCGAATCTGATCTGTAATATGGTAAATAACTTCTTTGAAGTAAACAAATGAGAAAGTAAGCAACTATAAAAAAAAACACATGAAGGAAAAACATCAACAACAAAATCTTTTTTAATTACCTTAATCTGGCACCGTTGATATATAAATGCCAGCAATGGTGAATAATCAACTCATCAGAGTGAATTTTAGATAGTTAACTGCCAGTCAATTTCTGCATGTAGATTTAGAAAGTACCTAACAAGTACATGGAGCAAAATGTAAATATACATAAACAAGTAAATTTAAAGATTTAGTCAAGAACACCAAATTTAAATTTATATTACTAAAATACGTAAATAAAAACATCTTGCTTGTGGTTTGGTAATGGTAATAAATTTTGAAAGTCACCTTAAAGTTGTATACACTACAGGTCCATATTTAGGCACGTGATATTCAGTGCACATCCACAGGGAAGCAAAATCTTGGTGGAGAGGGAGGGGGCAAAATTTGAAATTGTATTATGAAAGCATGAAAATAATATAATACATGTCATGTTATATTACTCATGCATAAGATAGTTTGAATGAAGGTGGCTCCCAGTAACATGCACATGTTTGTGTATATCAATAAAACACGTATGAGTAGATAGATATTGGTTCTAGGAAAATCTGCCGCCACGCCACCCACTACTCTACTATATATTATTGGATCAAAATATATAGATACCCGAGTTTGAACATAACCACGATCTAACTAGTATTAGAATTACATTAAAAAAAGCTTGTTTATTTCTACCTACCTCGGAAACCTATGATCCGATTAAGGCCAGTTATTTTATAAAGCATAGTTATAAGTGTAATGTTTTTAGTATGTAAATATTAAATTTTTGAAGTAAATGAATGATTATAAAATCACCATCCCAAGTTTGATTCTTGATCGGGCGAATTAAAAAATAATCGGCATTGATGACGTTATGGAGCTTCTTAAGTTTATGATCTTGGACGTGTATTTTGTAAAGCACTATTAAAAACTTTAATTCTAACACCGGTGCCTACGCGCGGTAACCGCTAAACTGCCGAGGACGGTGTTGCCATGATCATGCGCGGCCCGCTAGCGCCTAGGAGTGCATTACTCATGAGAGCCGTGTGCATTACTCGTGAGAACCGTGTGCATTACTCACAAAAACTGCGAGCATTACTCACGAGTACTGCGAGCATTGCTCACGAGAACTGCGAGCATTGCTCACGAGAACTGCGAGCATTGCTCACGAGAACTGCGAGCATTGCTCACGAGAACTGCGAGCATTGCTCACGAGAACTGCGAGCATTGCTCACGAGAACTGCGAGCATTGCTCACGAGAACTGCGAGCATTGCTCACGAGAACTGCGAGCATTGCTCACGAGAACTGCGAACATTACTCACGAGAACTGCGAACATTACTCACGAGAACTGTGCGTATTACTCACGAGAACTGTGTGCATTACTCATGAGAACAGTATATATTTTACTCACGAGAACTGTGGATCTACAGTGGCAGGTTTATTGCTTAATACGAAGTAGTTTTCAAATATTTACATTTGATATGCTAGCTAGTGCTGCAGTGCTTTCTATTGAATCAGACATAACAAAGTTTTGATGACGTCATTGACGATTTTGGCACGTTGAATGAAAATCACTACGTAAGTAAGCAAAAGGACTTATCAAAAGCCCAAACACTTTTAATCCAAGTTTTTTTTTTTAATTTCTTCTATAATTATTGTTATTGTAGCACACAATCTTACATAATTAAATAGGCCTAATTTGAAAGATCCTGGTTTTTATTTCCGTATTGAGCAGTACATTTTTGAAGAAATAAGTATGAGCTAAGAAGCCCACCTCTTAACACTCAACTTCAGGACCAACGGCTTAAAGGTGAATTCCGAACCACCACCAATGGCCGGGCAGGAGGACTGCTTGCAAGGACAGGATTGCTCAGCGGTCACCCATCCAAGCAGCAGCCACGCTCGACGTTGCTTGATCCAGTATCTCGCGATAGCCGCCGTACCCTCTGGCGCAGTGTATTATAAGTGTGATTATAATATATAGAAAACCTCGAAATAGGACATGTTAAATCACAGCTTGGTCCCTTATGTGTAAGGTGTAAATTAATGGATGTAGTAAGGAGGCTGACTGGGGGATGGTGGGAAGGGGTAGGTATGAAGGGGGGGGAGGGCGGTGAACGGTGAACGACTGATACGGACATGCATACACACGTTTCAACCGTTCAGTCCAGACAGCACTTCAGTTCGATTTGGTGCTTAGTAAGCTACTGCATAAACAGTATCAGATTGGACTGTCAGTTCCAAATTCGCTTGCTTTGGACTGTCAATTCGAAGTGCAAAAACCATTGCAAAATTTCAACTGGAACACCATTTAAACTGAATGAACTGTAAAGAAAATCTAAGAGACCCTACACACACCCAAAACGGTTTTATCAGTTCATTTTTTCAATCCAAACTGACGAATATTCCATCAGTCCATTAGTTGTGGAATCACACCGAACTGAACCGATATCGCAAACAAATAACCAGTTCGGTGTAAACAACAGTTGAAACTGACAATCCAAACTGATCTTATGAACAGTTATTGTTGTCATCTGTGTTTGCTAGTACACCCACTGGTGCTATTTAGGCCGACATTGTGTTTACGAGAGAGAGAGATTAGATGTTTGCACGGGTTGAACAAATTGTTCTTCTTGACAAGACGACAGTCACAGTCAAAAAATGTGACCAAAAACGTCATGGTTGAATCTTTTAAAATCCTGACGAGGCCGTATCGATCCCACATAGGGTATGATATGGCCAAAATAATTACTCAATGTTTTGATAAGCAAACTGGCCTTTATAATACAATGTCAGTAGAGATTGTTTACAAACCACAAACAATATCCCTTAAGAAATTCCAGCATCAATATGTAATGAAACTGCACACATAGTGAATATTGAAGGCACAAAAATGGCCAAAGCTTGTACAAATTATTGAAAATGTGTTTTTTGTTCTTTTAAAACATATCCAGAACAACAGGATTCTATTTGATACACAACACAAACAAATTTTCGTAACTCCCAAGCTTTAGGGGTTAGCCAATTTCTGTGCTCCAATTTATTTTTTGAAATTTTGTAGTCCAAATGGATGATGAGAGATTACCGTGTTTACCAAGGTGAAGAAGAGAGCGACTGTGGACAGAAGAGAGAGCAAACGACTCCCTATTTACCGCCTCGCTGACGGACTGTCCTAGATGTTTTAGCCAAAAGCCTAAGTGAGTGTTGCTCCATCGTGTCTCTGCTAGTCGAACTTGGATAAAGTTTAGTTCAGTCTTGGCAAAAAAACAACGGAAGCACAGCATAACCTTTTAAGACACCTCTCCCCTGCAGCCACTTCTTACAGAAACAAAACTCCGCTTTTATAGTACAACTATGAAACTTTCACTCGACGATTTCGAGAATTCACTCTGCACAAGGAATCGCTGCAGTGGGATGGTACTACAATATGCCACCCGAGAGAGTTGTCAGAGAGACATCTAATGGGCATCTATCAAGCTAAGTGCAGTAATAGGAAGGGCCCCATCACATCACCATGAGAAACGCCACAACGACCTCTTACTGTGTCATCTGGCCTGTGATGTCTCCACAATTTACTAGCGGATCTACTAGGCATTCAGATTTATCCAAGTGTTACTAGGACAACGGGAATGTACACAACATCTGAAACGGTTTTTATTCCTCAGACCACTAAAAACAATACTGAAGAAGACCTTCAACACCCGGTAAAATGTCAGCTTATGGAGTACAGAGGGTTAACAGATTAAAAATAGAATTGAAACCACTACATCAATTACCACACATTATACTTTACTTGTGTTTACTGTCCCCTTAAATATTTTTACCAAACTCAAAACACGGTTCTTGGAAAATACAGGGTGTTCATTTGAAAACTTCAAACTCGTATTAAAAGACTTATAGCTCAAGTAAAAGTTCTGTAAACGGGAGTGTATAGTACTAATTGGGGGAACACAAAAAAAAAAAACAAAAAACAAAAACATTTTTCAAAATGGGGGTGCTCACCTCCATAGCCAAAGTCAAAATTTTGAAGTGGCAACTAATAGCTTGTGACACCTTAAATTGAAGCTCATAAAAAATGCTGTATTTTGGTTTAAAAGAATTGAAATGGGCCAAGCCGTTTGGTATCAGCAGCCAATAATGTAATTTCTTACACAACAATTATTAGTCTACAAACTACTGTACTACTGCTAATAACAACAAAACTACTCACTGAATACTGTTGTAAATACTTTGTAAACTTCAAATCAAATGTTCAAATAGGTAGCCATTGTTGTTCAAGTAAAAAAATAACCTATTTTCAAATTCTTGCCTAACCTTTCTAAAAGTTCCTCTGGTTAACCAGAGCTCCAAGCGCGTGTGATCGCTTAAGCGTCTGCACTCAGCATTGATCATGTTTTTCAAGTCTTGGACACCAGTGGGATGTGTTTGAAAAACTACTAATTTCAAGTGATTCCACAAAAAAAGCCTAAGGGTGTTAAGTCTGGAGACCTTGCCGGCCACTCAATTGATCCTCTTCTACCGATCCAGTGATCCGGGTAGTGTGCATCTAGCCATTGTCGCACAGGAAGAGCATAATGTGGAGGAGCTCCAACTTGTTGAAAATAAAACATATGTCTTTTAATACGAGTTTGAAGTTTTCAAATGAACACCCTGTATAGTTAGAAAGAACAATTCCAAATGGTAATATGTGATAACAAAACACTTACTGTACAATACTGTCAACAAATGTCAACTTCATTTTTTGTCCCTTTTAGCTTTTTAAATGTATTTCAATGTAGTGCCTAAGTACCAAATTTTGTAATTTGGTACCCAGATCCGTGTCAGCCTTTTAAAACCTTTAGCTAAAAGTTCTTGGAATAATTCACAAGAACATTAGACACGAAATCGCAAAATTTAACGCTACACTAACGGGGTTGAATGAGTACACAGCATGGTGTTGTTACTTCAGAGTACCATTCACAGCTGGTCTGTGGTTTGGGGCGACTACGAGAGAGAGAGAGAGCAGCCTGCACTGATCATAAATCAAATTTGAAGAATCCAAATATAAAGGCCGCAAGGGCTACACAAGGGTTTGAGTTACGTAACGCCTAACTCACTTGAAGTATGTCAATACCCTCTTGATGGCCGCACTAAAGAGACTTATCAACATGACCTCTCCGAAGGTGGGGAGTCCTCGGAGATAAAGCCGGGGGAGTGAACACTCCCTGGAGCTATTCGTGGGAGGAAGCTGGATATAGACGACCACCCCTCTCCTCAGCACCACTCTTACAGCTGGCCTGTGGTTTGGGGCGACTGCGAGAGAGAGAGAGAGCAGCCTGCACTGTAAATAGTGATAGCACTAATGCGCCTTCATTTACAAGCCAGCCGAAAATTTCAAAGACCCTAACAGCTTTTTGATGGCACGAAATGAGCCTCCGATAAGCGTTACGCCAGCAAAAGATCAAACAGCCGAGGCCATGCATAACTTGTTTGCCGTTGGTTTCGTAACATTTAGGAAATTGTTCAAGAAACTTGAAACAAACACGTCATAGCTAATAATTTGTGAATCAGCTTCGGGTACATTAACAATAATCAATTTGAGTATTTTGATGCCATATCTGAATTGTTTGATGTCTCAGTGATTGTGTTTTGATTCAATTCAATTTAAAACGCTTCGGCCATGCATCCACTTTTCGGGACACTGCCAAAATGCTGCCCATTGAAGTGGTAAGCAGAATGCTGACATGCTGCATGATCCAAAAAGCTCCTATTCTTCAAAAAGAGCCACCGTACTTCAACGAGAGGATCTTATACCGGTAGGAGGTATCCCAACGCATCACCCGACAGAACCGTTTTGCGAAGAAAAGCTTGAGATCGGGAGGAAGGCCATTTCGCACTTCGGCCCCAAATTGTCCAATGACCTACCCTTGCAAATAAAAAGGGTAGTTTCTTGTAAAAACTTTAAACATAAGTTGATAGATAAGTAATTACACGCCTTAAGTAAGAATAATTAATTTTTAATTAGTCTTTTCACTTTATAATAACAAAACAATTTCTTTATCTTTTAGGTTAAGTTTGGTTTTATTTATTTGTAATTTACCAGACAAAAGTTGATTTGAAAAGCGATTGTACGTTGAAATACACTTTCTAAATAAAGGAATGTTATGTATTTATTTAAAACCGGATAAATTCCATTAAACAATCAATTGAACAAAAATCGACTCAAAATAGTTTGCATTTTCATGTAAGTTTACCTTTGCTTAACCTGCTCCTTCCTTAAGCAAAGGGAGAGACACGTATCATTCATTTGTTAAGATACTAACTATTCACTAACTATTCGGTCAGAACATCGATATAAAAAACCGGATCAAATGTATCGATACAGCAAGAACGGATTCGGCGATGAACGTGATGTTAGTACGAGTATATGGTTCGGCACTAAAAATCGCGGAACGAACGATCGTTTGACGAATTGCGAGGAGTTACGTACGATCTTCTCGTACAATTACGTCAATACACACGGGACATACGCTATTTCAACGCGCAGCACAGGTGTGTTCGAATACGGCACTAATGATTGCGATATACAGGATAAAACTCTGAGTTTCCAGTGAACTAATTTCAATATTATTATAGAGAAATTTCCGGATTAATTCAGCGAAATGGCACTGTATTTCCTGGTGTCCTGTATTTCCCGATTAGGTGACTACCTTTTATAATTAATAATTTACTAATCCATTTCAAACTGGGATATTCGTCACATATCGCCCAAAAGGATTCTGGCTGGTTTTGTCCTGCGTCATCTTTTTGTGTGAGGAAAGCTGTTTTCAGGGTTCACAAAAATGGTAATGTGGAATTGGGTCGGTGGTGAGACGTTTTCCTAACATCATCAGAAACCCAGCAGGGATCACTTCTGCCTGGTTTATACCTTCAAGTTGAACCTACCACTGGGCACGACAAAAACCGATGTGTCACTTAATTGTCCAGGAGTAACACATCACTAACAGCAAATGCCGAGATTCTGGGGTACAAGGGCAATTCGATAGGTCTATGTACTGTGGGAGATGACTGTGGAGTTTGGTGGGGTTCGTTCCCTAACTATCAGAGGTTCTTGTTAGTCTCAACAAGGGTGTGCCACTCCTGCCTGCTTTGGCTGGAGAGGCTGGTTCAGAGCTGGCCTCCCCTTCTTCTGGAGGGACATGACTTTGAGTTTAGTGCCCTAATTCTTCCTCATGGATCTCGATAGGAGGCGGCCCCTACCCCCAACCTTACCCATCCTGAATATCCTGTCACTCCGGAAACAGCGCTAAGATTTTTACAGGACTAAGTGCAATTTATAAGATTCTTGTCCTACCAGAAAAAAAACCATCATCAGCAGCTTGCTTCTCTGCAGGGGACCTAGATTTATCGCTGAGGTAAGACAGAGCTGTCTGAGGAATCAGGAAACAGTTTGTGCTACGCAACATGTTACCATCCAAGAGGAAGTGTTTCCACAAAGGCTGCATCACTGAGCAGACTGTTGCGTGTAGCAATGAGAGGGTTAATTGGCACAATTAGTGATACCAATGAGAACCAGAACAACTGAACATGTGTCAACTTGTCCTCCAATTAGTGAACATAATCAACGGCACTCGACAAGTTTTTACTCCTGATCTCGTTCGTATATAAACTTCTTGGATGAATCTACATAATTTAGGTTACTGTATTAAAATTGTTAACGTTCCAAACGAGTAATTTAATAGTTTGCCAGAGTTACACGAACACGTAAAATATAAATAAATAAAATAAACTATTAATTTGAGAACATGTAAATACTGACATGTAAATAAAAATATTCTTCCATAGTTACATGTCAATAGTAAATACTTCCATGGTTAAAAATATCAACTAATTTGATGTGTTATAATGAAACTTTCAACGTTAACAGTTCTCAAACTTCTAAGTGTCAGGGGATCATGTATGATTACCTCACTACCTAGTCTTCCGAGGACCAAAGATCTACCATGAACTCAATTAAATCTGAGTTAGCATACAACATTCATTCGTTACGGTGACAGGCGGTAACAGTTCCAAGAAAACCTTTAATTTATGCACTTGTCATGAAGGTGTTACATGGTTTTAAATGTATAGGAGTAACGTGTCAATCAGAACATGGATATCGACTCCCTGGCTTCGGGATCAGGGGATCATGTAGGATCGCCTCACTGCCTAGTCTCTCGAGGACCGAACATTTACAATAAACTCAATTAAATCTGAGCAAACATACAACATATATTCGTTACGGTAACAGTTCCAAGAAAACCTTTAATTTATGCACTTGTCATGAGGGTGTTACATAATTTTAAATGTCTAGGAGAGACGTGTCGGTCAGGACATGGATATCGACTGTCAGTCTTCTAAGTATCAGGGGATCATGCACGATCACCTCACTGCCTAATCTCCCGAGGGCGAAAAATTGTCAATTAACTGAATTAAATCTGAGTCAACATACAACATTCATTCTTTACGTTCAACCAATATTAGTTCTGATCTAGAGGGAAAAACAATATGTTGTCAAATTACCATTGATGTAGACTTGGATAAATACATTTTCTCCTCCCATGCATAATCTGTGTGTAAACTTTGATATGTATCAATTAAGAGATAACACATGACAAATGTACCCTCCCATGAGGGCATTTCACTAATAAATCAGCACATGTCTGTGTGAGCACAGTTCAAATCTCTATTTCAAGTAGCACTGGAATACATCAAGGAGTCCCACAGGGATCTATCTTGGATCCACCCGTTCTCTTTTTTTATTTATGTGAACAACATTCACGCATTAGTCTCGAACAGAAAAATCATGCAATATGCAGATGACACAACTGTTTCCGTGCCGAATTTCCGATTGCTTCGCAGGTTCTGAATCTTCATCGATTTCTCAAAATTTCCTGGACAACAATAGTCTAAAACCTACTACTGAATATACTAGTTACGTCGTTTTATGAAGGGCGAAACTCTAATGAAATATAAACTGTAAAGGGGTGACATTATTCTTCGCCGACTCTACTAATTCAGATGAATACATTTAACTTGTAAAACTCAAAATCATATTTGATTGTCCTTCGAAATATATAAAGGTTCTATGCCTTTTTAATTGTGTAATACGTATTAATTAATATTCCCGCAATCTTCTTATGGATATGATCAACAAGCCAACTGTGCCATTGTCAACGTGGGAAGAGATAAAGAACCAATATCTTTGAAAAATTAAACAAATAAAACATAAAAGAGATAAATATTAGTTGGAGAATTACAGAAAGCTGGGCTACCTGCTTGAACAAGTTAGTACTACATTTTAGTGTACACGGACAGGATAGTGATACAGACAGATGTGAGACAAGAACTGGACACAGCTTGAGCAAGTTGTTCAGGTTGGGATGAAGCTCAAACGAGTACACAGTCAATATAAACTAAAACCCAAATCAAACTAGGAAAGGCTAAAAACCCAAATGAAACACTCACTACCTGGTCCCCTTCACGTTTTACTCGTTGGCAAGTTCTTGGAACACACGTGGGAATGTTGTCAATCAGGGCAGTTTTGTATCTTTACAACTCGATCCTATTATATTACAACGATTAGAGCATATAGCTTCTGTGATAATATGGAACACACTTTCAAGTAAACAATATACAGGGTGTTCAAAAACGTCTATGGATGATAGTACTCATCATTTCAAACAACAAATGTCATACAAACATAAGTTGAGAAATGTCTCGTTTACCAGTAGCTGTCATTTTGTATTTTTGAAATTATCCCTAAAACTAGTAAAGCTAAAGAAACCAAATTTGGCACATCGATTGGAATAGACAAGAGGAATGTTCTAAAAATCAATTGTGTTATTTTCTTTAATATTAACAAAATGGCGTCTGTTGAACATTGCTTAAGTCAAATAACAAAAAAACAAGTATAGTTTAAAATGTACTAGACACCAACTATTTGACAAATTTCATTACAATTATAACGGGTACTTTTTTCAATGAAATCCGCCAACGCATAAGCGAGCCAGACCACTTTAAAGGCACGCTTGCACAAGCCGGGAGCGCTAAACATATTACAAGTTCATAGGTATCAGTTGTTTGTTGCTCCTTTGTTAGATCATAGTATAAAGAAATCTTATTTTTTTTTAAATATCGTGTACTTTTTTGCATCATGATAAAAAGTATCGTTCAATACTAGAAAGTACTGTTGCGGAGCTCGCTAGCATTTTTCACGCTAGGCTGCGCTTCACGCGGAAGTGTAATATCGCCCCGCAATAGGTCACTTAGAGGCTAGTAATGAAATTTACTATTCTCTACTGTACTATAAAATTACTAACCGACTTGGCAGTGTCTTCTATTAGAACTAATACTATAAAATGTTTATCTCTCACAAAGTAATGAACATGACAATCTCAACTGATCATCCAACGTCTTCTTTAGCTTTAGACGTTGTGTTACTAAACGTTCCTTGCATGAGTATTTAACCTGTGAAAATTTGGTTCCCAGTCGTGCCAAATATTTTATTTGAACTATGAACTACCAGATTTTAGGTTTCAGATACTGAGTGAGATTACATATTATCCACGGAAATTGACATGTAAAAGCACACTTTACAGTAAATCCTAAATACAAATAAAGCAGAGATAACATTGTCAAACCACTGATTGATTTCATTAGTTCTCTTTGTCTTCTACAAATTTAAAATTCTGTAGAGCTTAACCACTACATACGTATCATCCCTAATTTGGTTAAAGTTATATTTAACGTTGAGGTTTTAAAAAACCAACATCAGATAGTGCAACCTTAGTAACATCATTGGAACTCGTCAAAGTAACGTGGTTAAATGATTAAACTTTACAACTTAGTTTTAAACTTTATTTTCTTATAGAAACTTATGGTTAAACTTCCATGAAGGAAACAGGATTTTTCCGGACATTTGCCATCGTTCAGTGAAACAATAAATCAGTAACACTACGTTTCGAGATCTGCAATCTGATCTCTTCTTCAGGTAAAGAACTAACCTAATACATAATTACAAACTAGGTTAAAATAAACAAATCTTACCAAAGCGTTGTGGCACGCCTAAGTCAGGAATCACAACCTACATGTTGTTTGTCAACTTCACTAACTCTATAAACATGCACTTAGTAAAAAACTATACCAAACACTAATCATTAAAACTTAACTACGGAATACAGGTCAAAATACGTCTTCATTCGTCTACTAACTCGAAACGTAGTCTTACTGATTTATTGTTTCACTGAACGATGGCAAATGTCCGGAAAAATCCTGTTTCCTTCACAATCCTTCCATCGTCAAAAATAACCTTTAAACTTCCATCTTAGCCCTGAATGAGATGAACAATCTCGTAACCCGATAGGCGTATTCAACCTTGTCACTTATGTTTACTCCCAACAAAAGTATTAACAATTCAATATTTCAATAATACTTTGTTAGCAACAGTAAAACAACTTATTTCTCGCCTTCTTTGTTTGAAGGTTTTTGTCTGCCGTGACGATTTCCATTGGCTAGTGCCCTCTGGTCAGTCGTAGATGGTTAGTAGACGAATGCAGACGTATTGTGACCTGTATTCTATAGTTCAGTTTTAATGATTAGTGTTGTGTATAGTTTTTTTAATAAGTGCATGTTTTTAGAGTTAGTGAAGTTGACACACAACATGGTGGTTGTGATTCCTGACTTAGGCGTGCCACAACGCTTTGGTATGATTTGTTTATTTTAACCTAGTTTGTAATTATGTATTAGGTTAGTTATACCTGAAGAAGAGATCAGATTGCAGATCTCGAAACGTAGTGTTACTGATTGCATGTTTCACTGAACGATGGCAAGTGTCCGGAAAAATCCTGTTTCCTTCATATTTCTTCCCCCCCCCCCAAATATTGAAGAAATCAATTTTGGATTTCCAATTACAACACCTATTAGGGAATATACAGCGGCTCATTGTAAGTTAAGCTTATAGCAATTTTAATTAATTTAAAATGCAAATCTTGACATTTTTCCCCCAACCTCTTCCGAAACTGTCAACGTATGCTGTGAAAAGACATGACAAAAGGAGGGGGGGGGATTATTCTTCATGAATGGACAGGCCACTCCAATTTCTTTTAAAACTTTCAGGACGAGCAGAAAAGTGGAAGGATTGTCAGAAACAATGACACGTTCCCCGTGGAGACTAGGGGGATAACCCCTACTGGGGGACTGACCCCTCTCAATCCCTCTTCACTCCTTAGATTCCCTCCTCAGTTGGCACATTGTCTCAGAGGACTTTGACTTGCTCTCTTGGTTGCCATTCAATTGAGATCCCCATCGCCATCTTCCGTTCTCGTTAAACACATCACCCCCTCCCCCGTACTTTTCGTCACATATATTATGCACAGAGTTTATAAAATATAAGTCACTCAATCACCTCAAACATTAGATAGTTATAATTTCCGTAGCTATTTTAAAAATACTTATCAACCGCCTTACCAACAAAATAAGTATAATTTAATGCTATACTAATGCTGACGACCGTGAAATTGGTGATATTTTGACAGAAATCCTTCATCGTTAACAAATTGTAAATCAACAGTTATAAAATAGTAATGTAAGATATGCAAAAGAATAGTATCAACGTGTTCAACAATTATGAACCCAATAAATTGTTAATTTTTACAGTAGGTTATTATATTATATTATATTAAATGAACATAAACCACATCAGCAATATAAAATATTTCTACAGTTTAGAAAAGTACTAACTGCGCAAATAACCTGACACTAAATACTACAAAACCAACAAAAACTTCTACAGTTTCATATAATGAGAAATATACAAATTGATGGAATAAAATCTTAAAACTAGTTTATAAAAATAAATTTTAAGCTGAACCTATGGGAAGAATACAATATATTACTGAACATCAAGGATTGTGTAAATTAGAGAAACGATAGGAAAGAAGCGTAGGTTATTGATACATTGAAATAAATATAAAAAAGGGTATGGGCCAGCAAAATATATAAAGGACAACACTACAGGCAAAGAAAAATGTTGGGAAATAAAAAAATGATTACAAATAATCCCAGCTACACATAAGGGGAAAACTTCTAATAGAAAGAATACGAAAATGATGAAAACAATGCTACAAGGGGAAGAAGGTAAGAAAATAAGGGGAGGAAGACACGAAAATGAGGTAAACGGTGCTACAGGGAGAAGAAGATAAGAAAATGAGGAAGAGTGCTACAAGGGGAAGAAGGTACGAAAATAAGAGAAGAAATATACGAAAATGAGGAAGAAGTGCTACAAAGGGAAGCTGATACGAAAATGAGGAAAGAGTGCTACAAGGGGAAGAAGACACAACAGTAGATGATCATAGTTTTTGTCGGAATCAATCACCATTAAATAATACTGTGTCCTAACTCACCCTCGAACTTCTGGAAGCCTTGGGGTCAAGGTAGGTCCTCAGCTTGTTGAGATAGTGGGAGGGTGGGTCTTTGGCCTGCACTCGTTCCTGCAACAGAGAAACAGTTATAATATAACGACACAATTCAATGTCATGACAGATCTGCGCATCGGGCATTTCAAACCGCAACAAACTGTAATACAATATTAAAAACTAGACCAGTGTTTATACATACTGCAATGTTCAGTAATCGACACCAAACAAAGGCACCAACCGCGTATACAAGAATTAACATTTTAGTTCTCAGTAACAGATATAACAATAACTTTGAATATTTCTTTTAATAAATAACCAAAAGAAAACGGAGTAAGATATTTCAACTAGAAACCGTCTAGTTGTTCCATAAATTAGTAAAACAGTGTTTAGATGAAGCACGCAAATAGAATTTGTTCCTGAGAAAAACAATTTAATAAGAATCTAAAGTTATGAATTGGGAAAGCAGCATCACAGTGAAACAGGCGAGAAAAGAAAAAAATGCCATGAACATTTTTGTATAGTGAACCATTCTATAAACAACGCCAGCACTAATTGTGGCCAATAGAAACTACTTACTTTTTTGAGTGACAAATACAGAGTATCAAAAAAGTCATGTGACACTTTTAATTGTCTATGACTACTTTATTATTGATCACAGGTGTATGACACAGATGTAAATTAAAACAGCTGTTTATAGGAGTTTATTTTTCATCAATTGTTTTCATTGTTGATAGTGCTTAAAGCTTTTCATAATATCAGCTCAATTCACTTGAAATAAACTATTGGTGTGCCCTTTGCAACCTCGTGTCGTCGCGACCGGAAGAGGGCACCTTCCAGAGGAATAACAATTAACCGTGGATCCGCCACTAGATTTCCCCCATCCAAACCCAACCAGCTTTGATAACGAAAGATAAACTAATAATTTAGATATGGTTCCGAAAAGTTCCCCAACAATTATACTTAATCCTAGACGACGAACATTCACTTCTACCCGGTCCACTCTACCCGATCGCTACACAACGACTCCAACACAACCTCCGCTCTCCGCCTGCTAACCTAGCAGGAATCATCCTACCAGAACCTGTCCAGAAGAATTCCGGAAAGTAGGATGCTCCTATTGTTTAAACTAAGTCCTAGAGGTCGGCGCAGCTGGCTATCGTGTTCGCGGCTACTGATAGATTATGCGCGCCAAATTCAAATCTATAGAGGCACTCGCCGCACCTTTCCCGAAAACGTGTTATTGGTCCAGTTTTCTGCTGAAAACACTATTAACAGATTGATCTATTTTATTACGCTAAAAAACTATGCTCTTCCATAAGTTAAAAATGGATATGTGATTTTTCCACGCGATGGAGCACCTCTATAGCCTACTAGGCAAAATTGTTCGTGATTTCTTTTACACAAGAAATTACCACGAGGTTGGATAGGTAGAGGTGGGTGGAAGGCTTTTCTATCGCGATCCCTCAACTATCCATATTTGGATTTCTATAGGGCTGTGTCAAAAGTTAAGTTTTCGAGTGATAACAGTTACCACAGAAATCCTAATCAAGGTATGAGATGAGATCAAAGTTCTATTGGACATCCACAGCGCGATTCATGGTGCTCATGTTGGAGTTCTGATAAATAACGTGAAAGTACTCTTCAATCCTATGTCAATCTCATTCTTGTGCTGTTCTTGTGGGAATTCTGAAAGCAACCTACACAGAATATTGATGTTGCATAAAAGAGCTATATACTTGCCAACCTGAAACCCTTAGACAGTTGCAGGGAAGCTTCCAGTTCGCTTGGGATTTTGACTGTCGTAAACCTCTACATTAAAGCAGTAATCCTGATGGTGAACGAGACAGATCTATCAAAAGCAACAAGTACCCACACCTACAACACCAGACCAGACGAGGAAGTGACTTCATACTGCCAGCACAGCACACTACCCAGTACGCTAGAAAACCATCTCACATCGGCCGGAAACTCCACAATGGTCTTCCACAATTACTGAAGTCACTGAAGGAAAAGCAACTGAAAACAAAACTACACAAGTAGCTGATAGACAGACCAGCTTACCTCTTGAAGGAATTCCTCAAACTTGAACTACATCAATAACTTAAAGAATTTTATAATATTTTAATTTAACACTTTTTACATAATAACAATGTTACATGTTTTTATTCTAAATAAAACTTTTACCAAATTTACTATGAAAAATACTCCTGTATACTACTAGTTTTACATCATTTGGTGTAATAGCTATCTCTTAAGTTTAGACAAACTATTGTATCTAGCTTTACAGTTTATAATTATATGACGCCATTGCAATTTCTTGATGAAACAGTAAATCTATATATATATATATATATATATATATATATATATATATATATATATATATATAAATGCGAATGTTTGTTTGTATGTTCCGTTATAACTCTGGAACCAATGCACGAAACATCGTGAAATTTTGTACAGTGATTCTACACGTTCCTGGAAGTAACATAGGCATACATACTAGAGTAAATTTGGTCCAATTGAAATAGTTTATTTAATACATTTTTTAATTATAAATCGTTGTTGATGTTAGAGTGTTTTATATTGGATCCGACAGACTGCGCTACGACACATAATACAAAGCGAACTGATACTTAACAGCTGTTAATACTTTCAGCTGAAGTACTTAACAGCTGTTAATACTTTCAGCTGAAGTTCATCAAAGAGGCAGAAACATTTTGTTTACATTTAAAATTTAGAAAATTTTTATTGTAAAGTGCTTGATCAGTAGTGTAATGCAGGTTGCATATAAGACGTCATTGCCTAATTTTAAATTCAGATTGCACCAATGATCAATAAACTATCTAATGCAATTGAAAATACTATTAAACGCTATTATGAAAAACAACCTCATTGTAAAAAATCCGTGAATGTTTGCACATAAGGTAATCGAATTTGGTTACATGGAAGGTAAATGTAAAGAGCCGAAAGAAGACACTTTATGATCGAAATTGGGTTTCTTTGATACATTTTCTTGAAAAACATCCCTCGAGATGGTACCTATCAGTAAAATATCAAATTCTACGGAGGGCAAACTTTGGTGCGTTGCAAAACGCCGTGTTCGTACATAAAACGTTTTAACTTTTCCTGATCTTCACTTGACCGTGAAACTAAGTAACGTGTTCTCACAACCGTTAACCAAGCCAAAGCGAAGCGTGGCCGGTTCAGCTAGTAAAGAATATTTTGAATTGAACTGAATTGAATTGAATTAAATCGAGTTTTTTAAAAGTGTGACACGACTTTGTGGACACACACACTGTATTTGTAGAGATATGTTACACATGACTAAGGTCAGGTAACACAATAGCCGAGTACTCGCTGCTTTCTACCCGCGCAGCGCCGCCGCGCCGTGGCGTCGCCACCCACACCGATACGGAGATAGGGAAAGTGTGATTACCGGTATTGAGATGGAAGTATTGGTTGTTACCGGGCAGTGCGAGGCGAGATATTATCGTATTACATACTTTCACTGGCCAGCACATACCACACGGACACCACCACCACTAGCTGTGGTATTACTAGGCGTGGACAATGCACATCTGAGTGTACAACGTAACGACAAACCTTACAATGGACCTCCTCGACGCTTCCATTATAATCCTTGACATTTCCATTAAATTTACTTATGAATTTCGAAACCCGTATCACAAAACACGTAGATACAGCGAAGCACTGTTTCATAACTACCAGTAATCCCAACAGTTTGCATTTACAAGTTACATCTCTCTACCTCCCCCCCTCTCACTCTCCCTCCCTCCCTCTCTCTTTCCCACTCTCGAATCCATCAGTAAGTTGTAGATCTAGCTCTGATTGCAAAGATGACATGATATATATTTATTTGGAAAAGTTCATTAATTTATTCACTAAACAAGAGCAAAGAACATCGAGCTGAAGAACAAAGGTGCAAAAGCAAGTACTTCGAACAAGAACTTGTTTAAAGGTCAAGCTAAATTCAATGATGTAGGTAGGGCTTTGGTAAAATTTACTGGACTTTCCTTGTTTCCATGAGTTTCCAAATGTTCGAATAGCAACCCTGGGAGGGGGAGTGTGGCAAATACAAGGCAAGTGACAACTATTTACAAGTTTGATTTGAATCAGCCAAGAACAATATTTACACTTTCGATCGGGCAAAGAGTTTTCAACCGTGTGACATTTTAGGACAGCCAGAACATACATATAATTATTTCTACTACAGACAGCATTAGGTGACAAATATCCTTTATAAATGGCCAGTTTATCACGTGACCATCTTGGTTGACACGACTTTGTTACGTGATTTCGTACCACATGCTGTAACAAAGCCATGGTTGTGTTGCAACTGGTGATCCATCCTTGTCAACATTTTAGGCACAGTTGCACAGACAAAACCAATTACCTATCCCCTTCCAAAAAGGACGAAATTATGATCAAAGATTGATCGAGCAATAATTGTTTTTGGTCATTTTCGTGCTAATTATCAAAGGCCGCCAGCATCCCACGAATAATTTCAAATGTACAGATCCTCCCGATGCACCAGATGGTCAGGCGATGCTACAGCCGCCCGCCGCCCACGACTCTGGGCATCTACTAGGAGTGGTCCCCACTCCCTGGTCGCCACCCATCCCGACATACCGTCGACCGCCCATTTCGGTACTGTCATCATTTTAACTCTCATAGACAGTAACGCGCCCTACAGTGGCGCTGCGTCCAGTAGCTCCGGACTGACATCACGAGATAACATCTGATTACGGTATCATACGTAACCTGTTGTGGTGCACTACTGTAGTACGAGTGTTGAGTTTAGCTCCAGTTCACCTTCCTCTTCAGTGCAGCATCTGGAGTCTGATGCTGTTCCAGATTCGAGGCAGATTTGACTCCTCGAATCTGGAATTTGTTCGTCCGAAAAGTACCAAAAAGTCGACGACGAAGAAGCTCGAAACGATCATATTGAAAACAGTTCCCGATATGTTTATACCATATATGCACCGCATTTGTACCTAGTTTCCAACAAAGAAATTATTTCACTTCAAAAATATAAAATAAACACACAAATTTGCCTTGTATTATTATTTATCAAAAAAATTTTACGTACTCATGTTATATGTCTGAAAAATCTGTTGTAAATAGCTAGAAATAATAATTTAAAAATTAAAAAAAAAAAACAACTTAGGTCCTACAAATTATAACTTAATTGTAACATTTCCTAGAGTAAGTATTTTAGTTTGAATGCAATGGAGTGCCCTTAGAAGTTCGGAATCTTCTAAAGGAGCTCAAGTCACCCGAATGCTGCGAATTACCACTGAAATTTCATCTGTTAACCAATAAAACATTAACTTAATTCTTCGTAAACCAAACAATCTTGTTGCTGTACGAACACCTGCAAGGGCTTTGGTATAGAGTAGCGTATTATACTGCCACAATACGTTACTCTATGGTTCATGCCTCCTTATGTTTATATACACCGATCATTAGAATATTAATTGATGGGGACTTCCTAACCTCCAACCGATCCTAGGCAGTGATAAGGCTTCTAGATTGTTGCACGATTGCCCCCATCACACCCAGCCTTCACTGATTAGTGTGGTAGTGCATCAAGTTGGGATTTAATTGACACATCGATCATGCGCCTTTCTATATTAAAAAAATTCAAAATCATGTATTTCTCATTGACATATACGTGTATCAGGAATAGTCAGTACTGTATAATAAAGGAATTAAATGCTAAACGTAATCTAGAAAGGTGTTTATACTATTAGTGTAAATATCAAATCTGAATAATTGAAAACTAAGCAACAGATTAAAATGTCAGTGCTGTGGATATGTTTTACTGGTATGGGTGGGTGGAGCAAAACATTCAGGGAGTGAAAAAACAGTTTTTTTTACAAGGAAGTCTTTTAAGCATAATTTTAAAAGATAACAGGGAAACACTGGTTTTTAAATAATCTGGCAATCTATTGCAGATTTTAGGTCCTAAATGTTCTATTTTATTATTATGAATGGGGTACATTCAAACTGTTTTTATTTCTGGTAGTATATTTATGATTGTGGGTAGGAAAATATTGAACATGTTTAAAAGTGTAAACTGATACAGAATCGATAAAAATGTAAGGGAGGGTTAGGATACAGTCACGGAGAAACGCCTGCCCAGCTCTATCTGCTACCCAAGCCAAAAACCAGACGAATAGTCCTAGTTTGCTATAATTGCTATAATAGTATTATTTAGGTACGCAATCAGCAGACCTTCGATAAAATCATCCGATTGTAGATAAAGAGTGGTCAATCAGTTAGATAATGATCGTTCGGTTTTAGATAGTACGACAAAACTTGGCATTACTTCAATATCAGATAGGTTATCATTAGTTTGAACCTGCTTTAGGTTATCATTAGTTTCAACCTGTTTTAGATACTCATTAGTTTCAACCTGTTTTAGGTTATCATCAGTTTCAACCTGTTTTAGGTTATCATTAGTTTCAACCTGTTTTAGGTAATCATTAGTTTCATCCTGTTTTAGGTTATCATTAGTTTGAACCTGCTTTAGGTAATCATTAGTTTCATCCCGTATAAGGTTATCATTAGTTTCAACCCGTTTAAGGTTATCACCAGTTTCAACATGTTTAGGTTATCATTAGTTTCAACCTATTTTAGGATTATCATTAGTTTCAACCTGTTTTAGGTTATCATTAGTTTCAACCTATTTAGGTTATCATTAATTTCAACATGTTTTATGTTATCATTAGTTTCAACATGTTTTAGGTTATCATTAGTTTCAACCCGTTTTAGGTTATCATTAGTTTCAACCTGTTTTAGGTTATCATTATTTTCAACCTATTTTAGGTTATCATTCGTTTCAACCTGTTTTAGGTTATCATTAGTTTCAACCTATTTAGGTTATCATTAGTTTCAACATGTTTTAGGTTATCATTAGTTTCAACCTGTTTTAGGTTATCATTAGTTTCAACCTATTTTAGGTCATCATTAGTTTAACCTGTTTTATCTCACTGAAACAATCAATCAACTCAAAAACAAATCTAGGTAATCTAAACGAACCAATATTGGAAAGTGTTAAATAACGATAGTCCATCACTATTTGCTTTGTAAAAGAACCGTTCCGTGTGACCAGCACCGAATGAACAATTCGTTTTCAAAACGGCAATTTCAAAGATCAAGTCTTTATCGATTACACGGAATGGGCGGAACTGTCGAATCGAATCAAACCGAAGCTCCGCTCGCTTTAACTGGCCTCGCCCTTTGATCAGATGCTATCGGTTCCCCACCACCACCTCTGTTGGAACAACAGGTCAGATGGCAGTAAACGCGAACTACTATCGGTAACAACGGTCCGTATCTGTTGTTCGGCGAAGTGGAAAACAGTGGCCTTGGGCTCGACCATCGTCCACTTGGTGGAGAGCCATTTTTAGTCAAAAAAACTTTTATACCAAAACTGGCAGAACCATTATCCTAAAACACGTCCGCAGGTGAGCGAGGAGGACGTATGCTATGTCGTGCCTGAGCTACCACAGATACATCTGACCAATCAGAGATAAATGCGGCTTCTGCGTATCAGGCTGCCAGGTTTTCGATAATATACCTATTAGGCTGCCAGATTTTCGATAATATACCTATGTCATATCGGTTGGAGATTACAATATTTCGATTTTCCATGAAAGAACACTGTCATATATACCCTAGTAAGCTTTTTAGAGTTTTTTTAATTTTTTGTGTGGGAACTAATAAGACAAAAATCAATTTCGTTGCCATCGTTTCAATACTGGCAAAGTATATACACTTTACAACAACAAAAAACTTGAAGAAATGTTTGGATGCGTACTGATTATAACTTTTAAATTAGACATTTCCAATTTTTTTTTTTTTGGAAATTGCATAGTTTTTGAATATTTAAACAATGAAGTACAACAAAACGTTTGAAAATTGTTTATGAATATTCCACAAAAGTATCGAAAAAACTAAAAATCTTTTGGATGCACTAAAAAAAGGTCGTAAAACTGCATAAAGTTTAACATTGTTATGATGGGGAAAAACTCAACGTCATTTTACTAAATCTCTTAAAGGGTTTGGACAAGCTGTCTGACACAACTGTCAACTTCTATTCGAGACAGGTGTAATTAAAACTTCGTCCATAGAAAAGTTCCGAGTACGCGATTATCGCAAATTCAATACTAACGAATATTGGACACACGTAATATTAACAGCCGGTGGCCAGTATCAACTGGAATCCGAAACACACAAATCTCGATCTGCGTTAGACTGCTGTAATCCATATTTAAATACCCAATTCCACTTTTCAATGGCCGTACTTGAATCGAACACATTTGTGTGATTGAACACTTAAGTTCCGTTAGAGGCAAGTATGGACATTTTGAGGCACAAGAATCCAGATTTACACTCATTACAGCCTCAATGGATACTCAAAATCTCATCTACAAGTGGGTGGGTTACAAGACTACGTCAGCTCTAACATTTCTAAAAAAAAAAAAAAAATACAAATAGTTAATTACAATGCCTTAGTCAACATAGAATAGAGCTACACATACTATTGTGGATTACAATTATATAACAATACTAATTGGGTGGGTAAGAAAATAATTGTTAAAAAGATCCGACAGTATTGGCTTTTTAATTTGTCACATTATAATTAATTTTCGTAAAATCAATGAAAAGTATTTGCCTTAAGAAATAAGTGGAGAATCGGTAATGGTAATTCATTTTGGTTGCGATCAAAATGGGTGGTAGTGAAAGGGTTAAAAGTAACAACAAATGAACTAGTCAAGGATATTTGGATGCGCATGGATTGTATTTTCAAAATGCGACACCTTAGGATTCCATGACAATAAGTAGGGAAAGTAATTTAACATTTCTGTTGTTAAACAAGACGACCGCAAGCACAGTCTTATAATGACACAATCAAAAGTCGACATTCTTATTTAGCGGCTGTTCAAAAGATACCGTTATCTCTGTTCTAGTAGGGTAAATGGGGGAGGGGGGGGGTTATCTTGAAGTTAACCGGCTAGCGTGAAGTTTCATTATGAAACCGTCAGATAAATTGCCTCCGAGAGATTTTTAAAAGTCACCTCGAACTTTGAACTGATACACTACTACACTTACTATCAACGCTCTAAGGGCCCGATTCTTCTACCGGCATTGTGCTTGAAACACTGTTTCCACCGCTTTACTCTGCAAGTGATAGTCCAAGTCCTTTGGACAGAGAAACGCCCACTGGAGTTGTGAGTACGTGGGCACAGCGTTTGGATAGACGACGTTCTGCGGTCATTTGGGGACCGAAAGAATTTTAAAACACCAGAACCAATGGATCAAGAGTACTTAGTTTTGCGGCAGAGGCACGATAGACTGAGCCGAAAAAGAGTCGCTGAAGTCACACTGGACTCGCGGAAAGTGATTCAGTGACAATGTTTGATGAGCGTTGAGTCAGACTCCAATGTCAATGAGTGACTCAGCGCGTCACTTGACACGAGAGCCGCTGAAGTGACTCTCTGACTATCGAGAAACAGAGTGAGTTTATCTAACAAACATTACTGTAAGTTACTCTAAGATTGTTGTACACCACGATCTCTGCAATTGATACGTACCCTACAGGTCCTTCTTAAATTTGTGTAACTGTCTGTCTGTCTGCGCGATAATTCTTGAAAGAAAGGTCCATGCAATTCGAACTAAGTACAGGTAGCTTACATAGGTTCCTCTAGGCCCAATGAAGAATTCGATTAGAGTCAAAAAGACGAAGGATGGGCAAAGTTACAGCACGGTAAAGACTCTTTTTGTTTTTGTAAAAGGTCAATTTTTAGAACGGTTTGGAAATATTTCCTTATACGCTATTCCGCCTATAATTCAATGTTTAAAGGTTTATCTGTAAATATATTTTAAAAAACTAGATGAAAGGTTCCTAATTTCTCTTTTATTTTGTTCTTATTGTGCTGCGGTTTTTGTGGCCACGAGAGCTATAAGAATTTCCCTGACCTGATTCTAAAGCTCACTTTTGCTACTGTGCCCCACCCTAAAACCTAAACATTTACGGTTGAATAAAATAAAAAACAAGTAAAACTAATTGTTTCATTTGTGTAATACAGAATTTACTGCACAAACTCATATATACCCTATACTCGTTACGTATAAGTTTACAATATTAATACATTGTATTCTATTAGTAGAGTAGAGGACCAACCATTTAAGACGACGAAAAATACATTTATAAACTTGCCGTATAAGTTTAAACACGATGTTTTACAGTCTTAAAGAGTTAAAATTCTATCTGACCATTAAATAAAAAGTGTCTACGAATTTATTTATCTTGTCCTCGTAACATTAAAAATTTTGGAAAACTACTTTCAGAACCACCGTACCTCATTACTGCATAACGTTAGCGCTTTTAGACAATTGACTCATAGACTATTTTAATTATTGAAACACAATTATCCGCACAAAAGCACCTTAATCGTACTTCAATTGTGGCATATATTTAACAATTTTAAACTAAAAAAGAGTGTGATGAGAATTTAACAGCTCAAACACTGCACAAGAACTATGGTTAGACAAAGACGAAAGTTGAACACAACAACTAAATATAGAAACGGCAGTATAATCTAGCGTTGCTTGTAGAAACTCTAGTAATTGCACCCTATATACTGGGTATCTCAAAAGACCCCCCCCCCCCAACACCCCTATTAACTTTCTTATGAATAGGGTTGGAGTGATTTACTTTGGGGGATGTTATATGACCAACTAAGGAGGTTTTCTAGGTAGGAAAATGTTTTACTCCCCCCAAAATAGGGTATTTCGAGGGTAAGTAAAAGTTTTAAAATATGAATACCTAGCAAGTGACACCTAATTTTATAGGTTTTATAAAAAAAAGAACAATAGCGCAAACTAGAGGACTCTAATGTTACTCTATCACATTTGGTGACCAATTAAAGTTTGAATTTTTTATAAAAACCCCACAGTTTAAATCACATTTTTCAAGTTATTTTAAGGTAGATAAAACACTCACTCAGTAATTATTTTGAGAACTTAGGTCACAAAATCGTAAAACAAACCATGATTAACATAGAATTTATCAGGTTTTGTTTTGTCTGACCGAAGCCCATTAGAACGTCCTGGGAATACAAATAGCTGATTTAGCCATATCATCTCTTATTGTTTACCAGTTAGTATGTGAGACACATTCAGATAACTTTGACACAGTAACTGGACTGAATGTATTTCAAATTCCCCCAAAATACCCCATGGGGGAGGTAAAAAATTTTCTTACGTCGAAAACCTTCTCAGTTGGTCATATAAACATCCATCAAAGTAAATCACTCCATCTCTATTCATAAGAGAGCTAACAGGTTTGGGGGGAGACTTTTAAGACACCAGGTACTACATAAGGTTCGGAATAGTGGTTTCTACTTCTTCAATTTTCGATGCTTATTAAATAAGTTACACTAGCCCTATTTATCTTTATCACAATTGCTGGCGTTAATTTCAAAGTAATTGTCTTTATCAACTCCAACAGTAACAGAAATTTCTTTAGAAAAATATAATTTACGGAAACATGGGCGTATATAAGGAGAGGGTTAGGGGGCTCAAGCGCGTCCCCCGAAAATTTGAAAGACATACATTAAAATAGTTTGTTTTAAACTACACACACGTATGATGTCTTAAAGCACCCAAATGTCCAGTGGGAAGATTTCTGAGCCTCTATTTTTGAAGAGCATTTTATACTTTCTACGCCTCCCAGTGAATCAGGTACCCCCCCCCCCCAAACAAAATTTCTATATACACCAGTGTACGGAAATAACAGTTATATTCTCAATCTAACGAGCACAAGACCTATTAATTTCTAATAATATTAAACAATAAGTGTTTAAGAAGGGAACATGTCACATGTCATGAAAATTTCTACTGCCATCAATAAAAATTATTTAATAAACTGAACAAAGAAAGTTTTTTTTTTAAACATCAGTGATTTATGAAGAGTCTGAGTCTTCATTCAAGGTCGCGCTAAAATTAGAACAGCCACTTGGAAGTATATTTCTAAACACAAGTTGAAGAGCTCTTCACGAGTTGTCGAATTGAAGAGCCAGTTAGCCAACTGTACTCTACGCTACAGCGATAACCCAGAGTGACTCAAACACAATGCAGACAAGCTATCAGACCGCTAGGAACTTCTGATATCCTGATACCGAGTTTGGTATCGCTTAGTGACCCAGTCGCCCAGTTCTACTTTAAAACGCTTAAGCACGTTGTTGGTTTACATCTCACAAATACAGACAAGCTATCAGAACGCTAGGTACTTCTGACATCCTGATACTGAGTTTGGTATCGCGGGGTGACCCAGTCGCCCAGTTCTATTTTAAAACGCTTAAGCACGTTGTTGGTTTACATCTCACAAATACAGACAAGCTATCAGAACGCTAGTTACTTCTGACATCCTGATACCTAGTTCGGTATCATGGAGTGACCCAGTCTTCCAGTTCTATTTTAAAATGCTTAAGCACGTTGTTGGTTTACATCTTACAAGTGGACGGAGTTTATATATATTTAACCACGCTAAACGCTTACACCACGAATAGTGTATTTCGCTAGGGGCCTCAAAACGTGAATGCCTGAGGCTAATAAGGAACAGACGTGGACTACGTTGTCGGTCCATACTAAGCCTCGATCTCAGAGAATTCCAAGAAATTTCCTAGGGTAAACTTCATCTGGTATTGTATGCAAAGAAGTCATGGGGGAGGGGATTATTGTGAAGTCTTTATGTTATTCCAGTACAAAAGGAGAATTCCTTGTCAAAGTTTTAATGTTTAAAAATACGCTAAAAAATCAATACTTGTGCAAACAAATTAATTTTGCGTGTTGTTTGATTATTAACAGTAAAGTTATCTTCTTAACAAGAGTATTGATTTTTAGAGTGTTTTTCAACTAAATCTTTGACAGTCCGCCATTTTGTTTCTAAAACGAGATAGAGAGAATTTAGGCATTATTTTTGTTTTACAAGAGACTTTAAAATTAGATGCCATTCAGTGGGGGTTGATGTTCAAATATGTTTTACTGACTGCTCACCCATTTAGTGTTGAGGGTTAGATTTTTAATATATCCCAAAAACTATGTTTTTAGCCTTATAACGATGCCTCCATCATGGATAATGATTGATATATTTATGTTGAAAAATAGTTAATAGGAGAGGAAACTTTTGGAACACCAAGTATGTCGATAACGAATTCCTCACTATGACAACACTATCTTAAAAAACTACAATATTGTATTATATAAGGAAGTATAATATTTATCATAACCCTATCAACCATTAAAGGGAATTTTCTCTGGATTTAGTTCAGATCTTCAGAAATAAAAATAAATTCATATACGTTCAGTGCATACAACAGAAAAAGGCCAGGGAGATGGTAGTATCTAGAGTGAGCACCTCTGTATTGTGTAGGCTACACTCGGGTTTCAGAATTAATTCTCAGTGGTGACGGCGTCAACATATTTGACAGTTAGCCACATCTATCAAACTGTTAAGTGGTGACAAGTATTCGCGGAATAATGATTGAGCCATCAAAGCCAGCCGTGACGGAGGTGTCGGAATCCTTGGGGAGCGCCATCTGGGCGTCACAACTCAGTGGTATTCTGTCTTCCGTGTGTGGACTTCACACATTTGTCTTTCTGAAGGATCGGGTACATGATTAATACGGCTCTCTACAAAAATCAGCCAAACGTCGGTTTTCGAACAAGACTATATATACGTGGTGTTCATTTGAAAACTTCACACTCGTATTAAAAGATTTATAGTGCAAGTATCAAAATTCTGTAAACGGGAATGTATAGTACTAATTGGGGGGGAGGACAATGTTTCTATCAAATCTATGTACGATTCTCCATTCATTTAGGTTAAGGTAAACACTAATGACCCTCTTATTGTAGAAGAACAACACTTAGACCAGGTAAGTGAAGTAGACGAGTTAAATTTAGATGCGGATATGGTTTATATTCAACAAGATGGAGCTCCTCCACATTATGCTCTTCCTGTGCGACAATGGCTAGATGTACACTACCCGGATCACTGGATCGGTAGAAGAGGATCAATTGAGTGGCCGGCAAGGTCTCCAGACTTAACACCCTTAGGCTTTTTTGTGGGGTCACTTGAAATCAGCAGTTTTTAAAACACATCCCACTGATGTCAAAGACATGAAAAACGGGATCAATGCTGAGTGCATACGATTAACCAGAGACATTTTTAGACAGGTTAGACAAAGATTTGAAACTATATTTTTTGCTTGAACAACAATGGCTACCAATTTGAACATTTTATTTCAAGTTTACAAAGGATTTACAACAGTATTCAGTGAGTAATTTTGTTGTTATTAGCAATAGTACAGTGGTTTGTAGACTAGTAAATGTTGTGTAAGAAATTACATTATTTGCTGCTAATATGAAACGGCTTGGCCGATTCCAATTTTGTTGTAGGCCTACTATAATACAGCATTTTTATGAGCTTCAATTTCAGGTGTCACAAGTTACTAGTTGCCATTTCAAAATTTTGACTTTGGGTACAGGGAGGCATGGGGATGAGCACCCCCATTTTGAAAATAATCTTTGTTTTGTTCCCCCAATTAGTACTATACATTCCCGTTTACAGAACTTCGATACTTCGGCTATAAGCCTTTTAATACGAGTTTAAAGTTTCCAAATAAACACCTTGTATAGAGCACATTCACACTTCTAATGCACGCAAAGAATCCAAAACAACGGAGGTATTTTAAAAGCAGAGTACGTGATAATGAAAGCTAGTGGTGGTAAAAATTACAAGGTGAATACGTACCGGCCTGCCTCTGCAAGTCTGGTTTGTGAGCTAACCACGTGGTACAGAGCAAACATCGCTGGGCGGATCGGGGTGTACAGAGCCCGCGGGAGATAAGGAGGCGGTAAGAAATTGCAGCTGCCGATAGATAAAGCGGATAGATGCGAGTCGCGATAACTCCCCACCGCCCGCGTGGTCACGCGAGGCAGCCGCCTGCCAACACTTCGGGCTTCTGCTCTCCGAGAATCAGCACTGCCCTACGCTCTGTGTGTATACACGCGATAACCACGTGGCGACAAAGGGCTGACTGAAACTGTCGATAAGATTGTTGTTGCTGTGCTGAATCCCTTGTTTCCCACACGTCCTCCCCCTACCGATAGCGCACGTCAGCAACAGCCTCAGCTGCTGACTCCGTCTGACTCATCTGCTGCTGCTCTCAGACCCCTTTGTCTGTAACTCATATTGACCCTGAAACGAAATAAATGGCGACTGAGAGGAATTATATTTTATCCGGCTTCGGTTCACGTATTACGCTCAGATCGTTGTTAACCTAATTCTTATTGGCTGAGCGTTAGCGAAGCCTATCACTAGGGACTGATAAATTGTCATCTCTGTCCGTCTGTCTATCTGTCTCTCCGCACGAACCGATCTACAGACTTGGAATTTTGCACGAAGCTTCATTTCTACATAGACAACACCGAGTTCGATGATGGGGCGTGTCACACTGTATGGAGTTTGGCTGAGCGAGTGTAAGCAAAGGTTTTTATTACACTGGTCTCACGGATGACCGTGATGACAACGATAAAATATCGTAATACAACAATTTGTAAACACATATGTATGTAGTCCAACTACCCCAACACATACACCATGTTTTGGTCACTTGTAGGTAGACGTATCATAGAGTAAACAAGAAAAAGTAATAGAGCAAAAATATGTATGGCAAGATTTGACTTCAGCGTACTTTTGAATCGTTTTATCATCCCTACATAACCGGAGCTTTTATTATTCTAACATGAAACTTAACTCGATAATCAAAAATATGAATGTATCTATCATGTGGCAAGAAATCTGGAGAAAGATTTCATTCTTTGTTTGAAGTTTATTTCTTACGATGGAAGGATTGTGAAGGAAAATGGATTTTCCGGACATTTGCCATCGTTCAGTGATACAAAAAAATCAGTAACACTACGTTTCGAGATCTGCAATCAGATCTCTTCTTTCGGTAAAAAAGAACCGATTGAAGAAGAGATCAGATTGCAGATCTCGAAACGTAGTGTTACTGATTTTTTGTATCACTGAACGATGGCAAATGTCCGGAAAATCCTGTTTCCTTCACAAAGATTGCATCTCATTAGTTTTCATAAAATTCCATTTCTATGATGGTGCATGTCCAGCAATAGGATTTGAATGAGTGTCATTGAAGTTTATCATTCAGTAGGCTCACCTAATTTCTCTTTTCTCTACCAGAAGGACGTTGTCATTTCTTTTCTTTATGCTTTCTTCTTAGGACATCTCGAGAATGAAATGATCTAAAGATTTGAAATTTCCATACAACCTCAGAGAAGACTGTTGTCGTCACACATTGTGTGACGAACTCGTGCCTTGCTTTATTTGAAACAAGGATTAAAAACTCTCCACGGCCCAACAGGCCAACGAAGGTCCCAGCGAAAGCTGCCAACTACACTCCGCTTGCCCAAGGAGACTTAACGCCGGCCAAAGATTCCTATCGGAAATACGGAAAATCCTTGTAACACCGCTGGAGGTCGAGGTGACGCCCGTTGTGAACTGGGTGGCTGAGATTATCGCCCTTGATCTTACGGGGCAGCTGCGATTCTTTACTGCCCCCTTATCAGATCCCATCAGGACGATGGGCGCCTTCATGCCCAGATCCTGGAGTGAAACCGCTCCTTCTATAATTTTGAAGTGGTAACCTTCCTTTCTCACGTACAAGGGTTAATTAATATATCTGTCCACATTATTCCATTCGGCTTGCCTTCAGACCACAGTTCACCAATTAACCATAGCAGACCAGTATTTGACGCCAGATATCATCATGGCCTTCTTCCACCTTTATATCAATTCTTCTAATGAGAAGATTAAACACCATTTTTCATTTTTCGTGCCAAATAGATATAGGAATATTAAATACGCCCAAGAATGTCTTCCTGCCTATTTCCTACACCAAAGTATACGATTCCTTTGGATTCTGCCCAATTCAATACCATTCCTTTAGTTCCACCCAACTAAACTAGTCTACCATTAAATGAAAGGGATTCCATCAAATGTAATTGAATAGTATACGATTCCTTTGGACCACCCAACTAAACTAGTCTTTAAATAGTATACGATTGCTTTTTCCATCCAGTAAAACTAGTTTGCAATTGAATAGTATACGATTCGGATTCCACCCAACTAAACTAGTCTATCATTAAATAGTATACGATTCCTTTGGATTCCACTCAGTTAAACTAGTCTGCAATTAAATAGTATACGATTCCTTTGGATTCCTCCCAACTAAACTAGTCTACCATTAAATAGTATACGATTCCTTTGGATTCCACCCAACTAAACTAGTCTACCATTAAACAGTATACGATTCCTTTGGATTCCACCCAACTAAACTAGTCTACCATTAAACAGTATACGATTCCTTTGGATTCCACCCAACTAAACTAGTCTACCATTAAATAGTATACGATTGCTTTGGATTCCACCCAGTTAAAACTAGTTTGCAATTAAATAGTATACGATTCCTTTGGATTCCACCCAACTAAACTAGTCTACCATTAAATAGTATACCAATCCTTTGGATTCCACCCAGTTAAACTAGTTTGCAATTAAATAGTATACGATTCCTTTGGATTCCACCCAAGTTAAACTAGTTTGCAATTAAATAGTATACGATTCCTTTGGATTCCACCCAACTAAACTAGTCTACCATTAAATAGTATACGATTCCATTGGATTCCATCCAGTTAAACTAGATTGAAATTAATAGTATACGATTCCTTTGGATTCCACCAAACTAAACTAGTTTGCAATTAATAGTATACGATTCCTTTGGATTCCACCCAGTTAAACTAATCTTCCATTAGGCCTATATATAGTATACGATTCCTTCGGATTCCACCCAACTAAACTAGTCTACCATAAAAATAGTATACGATTCCTTTGGATTCCACTCAAAACTAGTCATCCATTAAATAGTATACCAAACCTTTGGATCCACCCAATTAAACTAGTCTTCCATTAAATAGTATACGATTCCTTTGAATTCTACCCAATTAAACTGGCCTACCATTAAATTTTAAATGTCCTCAAAACTTCAAATGGTAGGAAAAATGGCCAAACCCTCGAATGGTAACAACTGAAAAAGTAAGCAATCAAGCTCTGGTACGGAGCAGTCCCATTAATGCAATAAGAATGTTGTGACTTACTGGTAGATTGGACTATACGAACGGAGTTGAACGAGTGTGAGAATTCCACTGGAAGCCGTGACCAAGTTGACACTATAGAAGGGAAGATAGGGAAATTACTGCGTGGGAGCGGGCACCTTGGCCGATATACGGGGCCTTGCATGCAATCAATAACATAGCACATGACCTTGTAATGCTTGCGTGCAGGCTTGGTGCTGGAATACTGCATCCGCGTTATGCTTAGTCCCGAGCACAATAACAGCTGCGATGTTACATTGAAAATGTTGCTGCTGAACATGTGATATTGCTTGAAAACAAATTACATCCAAAGAGTTTCCCATTGCTTTTTCAAGGTTTAGTATCATCTATCACGTGGTCGTAACGGTTATCAATAGCTTTCCACTTGCGTCAATGTTCCAAAAAAATCTTTTGGCACACCAGGAAGAGTTTAAAGCCATTCAAAACAGTTTAAATCGACCAATACTCTCCCATTTCCAGGTTTCCGAAAGAGAGAAATAGCAAAAAGAATATTTTGGGTTTAAAAACTACAGTTTTTGGAGAGATCATCAGTGAATTTGATCGTAACAACATGATATCCCATGAGTTTATATATGAGAAGATAGAAGTATATGATAATGAATTCGACTTAACTGATAGTCTCGTATTAGCTAATAAATGCTTCTTTGACTGTAATCAATCCTGTATGTATAAGATATTAGCTACTTATTGTAAAATGTATTTTTTAATAGTAAGCATGTATTAGTTTTTCTAGATTTTTATAAGGGTATCGTCCATTCGTTTATTCATTAATTTATTCAATATTACAAATCAACACAATTTCTTATACATTATACATGTATAAGAAACTAAACCGCATGGATATATTGTACGGAAAGGTATACATTGTGTAGAACTTACTACTGAAAACTGGTAGACGACATAGTAAAGGTATCCCCTTAGCTTATTGATATCACAAGAATATTAACATGTGAACAAGAAAAGAAAAAATGCAAAATTAAAAAAAAAAAACCAGTAACAACGATAACGATTCTGCTGTACTATACCGGAGCCGTTCTGGCTTTACCTCTGGAGCTTGCACCATTTGGCAACGTTGCAGGAATACAATTTACATTCTTTTACTTTCATTCCACAGAATCAATTCATACCACCGCTCTCTAGGTTTCCGGTACTGGTGAGGGACTATGTTTGCGATGTTTCTAAGGAGTTGAGGGCGATCTTTGATTGGTCACAACGATTCTGCTGTACTATACCGGGGCCGTTCTGGCTTTACCTCTGGAGCTTGCACCATTTGGCAACGTTGCAGGGACACAATTTACATTCTTTTACTTTCATTCCACAGAATCAATTCATACCACCGCTCTCTAGGTTTCCGGTAGAGGTGAGGGACTATGTTTGCGATGTTTCTAAGGAGTTAAGAGCGATCTTTGATTGGCCACAACGATTCTGCTTTACTATACCGGAGTCGTTCTGGCTTTACCTCTGGAGCTTGCACCATTTGGCAACGTTGCAGGAATACCATTTACATTATTTTACTTTCATTCCACAGAATCAATTCACAACACCGCTCTCTAGGTTTCCGGTACTGGTGAGGGACTATGTTTGCGATGTTTCTAAGGAGTTGAGGGCGAGCTTTGATTGGTCACAACGATTCTGCTGTACTATACCCGAGCCGTTCTGGCTTTACCTCTGGAGCTTGCACCATTTGGCAACGTTGCAGGGACACAATTTACATTCTTTTACTTTCATTCCACATAATCAATTCACAACACCGCTCTCTAGGTGTCCGGTACTGGTGAGGGACTATGTTTGCGATGTTTCTAAGGAGTTGAGAGCGAGCTTTGATTGGTAACAACGATTCTGCTGTACTATACCGGAGCCGTTCTGACTTTACCTCTGGAGCTTGCACCATTTGACAACGTTGCAGGGACACTATTTACATTATTTTACTTTCATTCCATATAATCAATTCACAACACCGCTCTCTAGGTGTCCGGTACTGGTGAGGGACTATGTTTGCGATGTTTCTAAGGAGTTGAGAGCGAGCTTTGATTGGTAACAACGATTCTGCTGTACTATACCGGAGCCGTTCTGACTTTACCTCTGGAGCTTGCACCATTTGACAACGTTGCAGGGACACTATTTACATTCTTTTACTTTCATTCCACAGAATCAATTCATACCACCGCTCTCTAGGTTTCCGGTACTGGTGAGGGACTATGTTTGCGATATTTCTAAGGAGTTGAGGGCGAGCTTTGATTGGTCACAACGATTCTGCTGTACTATACCGGAGCCGTTCTGGCTTTACCTCTGGAGCTTGCACCATTTGGCAACGTTGCAGGGACACAATTTACATTCTTTTACTTTCATTCCACACAATCTTAACTTTGACTGGACCGCGAAGATGTTCGCGTGGCCGCCTCCTAACATCAATGTGATCAGCTGTTGTACGACACCGGAACTGGCCGCCAGCTGATCAGACCCCGCATCTCTCCACTTCCGGTTCTTTGTCCGCATTGTGTGCTCTCACGGACCGCTCCCCGCACCGCACATGCGCACGGCTGCACCGCGCCTACTGCCAAATTGTTCAATTACACACCCTCTCCTCTCCCCTCCCCTCGCCACCTCCACAACACACCACCCGCTAGGAGCAAACAGTCCACCTACTTCACCCGCCGCTTACTCCGTGATTAGGGGTACCCTGAATATCTAAATGGTTGGCCCCTTACTAATCTTGGGACAATAATACTTCATTTACTTTACTTTATTGTCGTACTGACATATAATTGAGTATGACAAAGTCAGCGGTACAAATATCTATATAAACTAATCCATTAACATCAAACAATATTGTAATAAAACTAAAAAAAATTTTGAATTCTTACAATAGGTACATATCTAAAAAATGTATAATAAACATATTTAAAAAATCTTGTCACTATAAAAAGTTACAGACAGTTAGCCTAAAACAGGATAAAATAGATCAACAAATGAATCCAGACAACAACAAAAACACGCTATAACTCTAAACTAGTGTCAAAGAACTCCCCAACCGAGTAAACCTCCCCCTTGATCAAGAACTCTTTCAGTTGACTTTCAAATCTTGTTTCTATGGGTTCTTTTTTTTATATTTCGGGGCAAACAAGAGAAGAAGCTCGGTCCAGCATTGTGCGGTAAATTGCCAGCTAAAGCTGAACGATGAGGAGTCTGACGTAAATTAATGCCAGCTCTAGTGTTGTGCTCATGAATTTCATTACCTGTAATGCATTTTTGCTTTTGAATTTGGAAAAAAACAATGGTTTCATAAATGTACAATGTCATTACACTTAAATCCGAAAATACGTTTCTACAAGAACTTCTCCTGAGTCCAGCTATCAACCGAACCGCATGTTTCTGCAATAAAAGCACTCTTTTCAACAGCGTCTGAGATGCTCAGCCCCAGACGATCAGACCGTACCTCATCCGAGACTCGATCAGTGCGTGGTAGATAAGTTCCATCAGATATTGATTCCTATACTTTGCATACTGCGAGAGCAAAAATATTGAAGAAGCCAACGAGTTACAGACAACATTCACATGAGCCCCCCCCCCACCTTAAACATTCATCAATTTGCATTCCAAGATATTTTACAATAGGAGCCTGAGCTACCAATTCCTCATGAATATGTATGCAGGGATAATCTGACTTTTAGACGTGAGAGAGCTCAATAAAAGAAGTTTTCTGTAAGTTAACATGTAAATTTATGTTATTTAAGCATTGAAATATGTCTGACAAAACTAAATCACTGTTAACTTCGATATTTTGTAATGTTTTTCCTGTACGATACAGACACGAAGTTCCATCCTTGTAGCACATCTCCTGTCAAGACCCTCCATGTCCTCCTGAGCACAAAAGGAGCTTCCTTAGCCACAGTCGGAATGCCCACAAGAAACTGGACCCAAGTAGGGAACACAGTTCTAATGTTCTGCCCAATTGCGTCAGAACAGGAACTTTTGTACAGTGAGCCGTTTCCAGTGGCACCTCTAAAGAATTGCCTAGCTTTATTGAGCTAAAATGATTGAACTAACAACCGTGGAATGGATGATCATAATGTAACTCTAAACGGAACATAAACTACTGTTGGAGGCGATAAACAATCGTGCTGTTACGGTCTAACAATCAATTCTCCCCTCCCCTCCATCCATAACAGACAATGCCATGAGATCTGTGTCATGTTAGATAAGAGGCGAGTACTAAATTGTGTACGAAGTGATCTGCAGATGAAACAATAATCCAATTCTCTGTATACTATTGTGTCGTACATTTTCGAAATTCTGAAGAACTGTCTAGAAAAACGAATCAATCCTGTTCTGAAAACGTTAGCCAATTTGCATTGCATACTTACACAACCTAGCTTTTCGTGAAAATCGATAATAAATTTTCCTGGATCAAGTTTTTTTTTTAAATTTTGGTTGTAATAGGATGTGTGTATTTTACAACAGAATCAAATCATATATTTATCATAAGTGTTATTTTTTTCAACTTTCAACAGATTGATATATAAAATTAAGGCATCGTCTGCAAACGATATAGGTTGATTTTCAGCCAAATTAATCGGTTCAACTATCGGCCAAGTAATTCATGTACTTGGCTGATACTGATCCTATTTTGATTTCCGTGTTGACGATTTGTTATAAGTGAATAAAACTATCAAAATATGGACAGTGTGAAAGGAAAAATGCACCAATAAATGGTTTTACCCATTAAATACTAATGTGTTTCTTAAGGTTTTCCCACCGACTTCACAAACAAAAAAGAAACAATATAAGCTGCGTGCTTATTCAATGAAAATTTGCTCTCACTCTTCCAGTACATGTTACAGTTATGAGTTCAATGTTGCCAGATGAAGATAAAACTATGAAGCCCTCTCTAACACTTAACCTGGGGACTAACGGGTTAAAGGTGACTTCCGAGGCACCATTAATGGCCGGGCAGGCGGACTGCTTGCAAGGACAGGGTCACCAATCCAAGCAGCAGCCAGGCTCGATGTTGCTTGACTCGGTTATCTCGCGATAACCACTGGACTGCGCCATGACATCCGTTATGCTGTTGGGACTGCATAAAGGCCTAATGGACCGACACAATTGCGATACAATGCCGCGCTATTTCAGCCAGTACCAAATTAATGTCTAGACAGTGTTATATCAGCCAGTACCAAATGTCTAGACAGTGTTATGTCAGCCAGTAACAAATACCTAGAAAGTGTTTTGTCTGAAGTTTGTTATTCACGATGGACGGTTTGAAAGGATAACAGGATTTCGGACATTTGCCGCTGTTATAGGTTATAAAAGGTATAACGCAACGTTTCGAGGATTGGAATCTATCCTCTTCGTCAGGTGGAGGAGATATTAATACCTACATACAAAAATTATCCCACCTGACGAAGAGGATAGATTCCAAAGATCTAGACAGTTTTACGTCAGCTAGCACCAAATATCTAGACAGTGCGGTCAACCAGTACCAAATGTCTAGACAGTACGGTCAACCAGTACCAAATGTCTAGACAGTGCGGTCAACCAGTACCAAATATCTAGACATTGTTACGTCAGCCAGTACCAAATGTCTAGACAGTGCGGTCAAGCAGTACCAAATGTCTAGACAGTGCGGTCAAGCAGTACCAAACGTCTAGACAGTGCGGTCAACCAGTACCAAATATCTAGACATTGTTACGTGAACCAGTACCAAATGTCTAGACAGTGCGGTCAACCAGTACCAAATATCTAGACATTGTTACGTCAGCCAGTACCAAATGTCTAGACAGTGCGGTAAACCAGTACCAAACGTCTAGACAGTGCGGTCAACCAGTACCAAATGTCTAGACAGTGTTATGTCAGCCATTACCACAAATGCCTAGATAGTGCTGTCAGCCACTACCTAATGTCTAGACAGTGCTGTCAGCAAGTACCAAATGTTTATACAGCGCTCAGGTAGCCAGTACCAAATGCCTAGATAGTGTTACGTCAGCCAGTACCCAATGTTTATACAATGCTTAGTTAGCCAGTACCAAATGTCTACACAGTATTGTCAGTCTGTACCAACTGTCCAGACAGTGTTAGTCGGCCACTACTTTAATTAATGTCTAGCTGGTGTTCTGACGCTCATTACCAAATGCCTTTCTTTCATAAAAAGTACAATTCTCCCATTGAGAGACCTCACGTGATTAACGAACGGACCCCAACAGGACCGACCAGGTCTAAATATAGCTCGGCGGTTCTCGGGACCGGAATGGCGGGGAATGCTGCACTCTCGCGTGCCCAAAACCGTATTGAGGTGTCGGGACTTTTTGCCCCCAGATTCCGCGGCCTCGGCTCGTGTTACCGGGGACACGCGATACCGATACGTGCGCGACCGAGGTCCCTCCCACCGTATCGGCCTAATTATGTATTCCAGGCCCTGGGTTGATTCGATACAAGCCCGACATCGATACTTTTAACCGATGCCCATGTACAGAGCTTCCGGTGTAGGTAATTTCGATACCCGTTTTCACACCTTTCGATTCGGTGTCCGAGACAGTATCAGTATCGAGTTTTATTCGATACCAAAGTTCATACTTGAGTACTTATCGAATCGGTACCCGAGTTTCCGATGTATCATTTAAATCTGGGCAACCTTAAGGATGTCCAGGAGCGGCACATCACTAACCGCAAATATCGAGGTCTGTGGTGCAAGGGTAATTCGATAGGTCTAGTTTACTGCGGGAGATGACTGTTGGAGTTGGTGGGGTTCCCTAAGGGTCAAAGGTTCTTGCTAGCCTAGACATAAGGGTGTGCCACCCCCTCCCTGCTTTCACTGGAGGGGATGGTCCAGAACTGGCTTTCCCTTCTACCAAGGAGACGTCACTGAGATTAATACCCCAAGTTCTTCCTCATGGATCTCGACAGGAGGTGAACCCTACCCCCAGCCTTACCCATCCAGAATATCCTGCCACTCTGGAAGGTCCTTTTAGGACTATGTGCAATACGCTCTAAGATACTTGTCCTAAAAGAACAAAAAAAACCATGGGAGTAAAATAAGCAGCTATGAATAAATACTATTTACACAGCTTTAATTTCTAAACCCCGTTGAGGCTTCGATAAATAATACTCTAGCTGGATAAAAACTAATTAAATAACATTTACCCATACACGTAATCATTAAAACCCAAACAACAACAAGAAGCAAAAAAGAAATTGTCATGCAGTGAGAAGAGTTTTATATCCAACAACAATTTAGTAAGCCTTTGGCATTTGTTTTGCTAATTACGAGAAGTTGCCAAGGTCAGGGCTACAATTAATTTCACGGAAGAGCGATCCGTCACGGTCACGTGTTACCGCCGGCAGTGTGGAGAGAGGATGCCTGATGACGACGGAAGCAGTATTCGCGAAACGTCCTTTAAATCAATGAAGGAACTAAAAGGATAACAAAATGCTCACGGACATTTGCCATCATATTGGACTGTGCAAGTTTGCAAAAATGTGATTAATGTTATCCTTATACCTCGAATGAAATACAAAATACAAATTAAGTTAACTAAACATATGCCACTGTGGCCTTTCAGTAATTACTTTTTTGCATTTACAAATTTTACTTTCTTATTATTTTTTTCTAGTGATGGACACAATTTGTCGATCACACGCAGAAGTGTTCTATACGTATCGACGTAGCTATGGTGAGAAGGGTTGATTCGATGCAAATGTCGAGTTTAGCTGCATTTCACCATCCATTCAGTCTGAAGTCCGACATTGGTACAGACTTGAATCCTGGAATGTGGAGCCCACGTCTGTCTGTTTGGATTCTTGCCTAAAACATCGTAGTGTACCTGATGACCTGGGACAATGAGTATTCTTCTTAATCTAGCTAAATTAAGGTGAATGGCTGCTAAGTAACCCTCCTGTAAGACTGAGAGATCCTTTGCAGTCTAGATGTTTCTTATGTCGAAAAGATGCAAAAATTTCATCTAGAGCTTCTACGTCACTGACTTTGTTTATCTCTTCAGACGGACGTTTACTCTGGATTCCGGAAGTCACGTCTCTGGTAAACTCAAAATTTCACACGCGGCACTAAGCGGGATGTAAAATATAGCTGAACTAAATATCTGCAAAGCTTTTCCTTCTTCAAAATTATCCACTTTTTCATCTTGGTCATTATAACACAACGAAAGCGAGTTTAGAACCCTTATGTCAGAAGTCATCGCACAGACGATCTGGTTATACTTTTACATTTTGACACCAAAATCAGTAGGGTTCTTTCTTTGACCAGGAGAAACCTTTGTACCAAAAACCTAGATCTATCAAAAGTAAAAATGAAAAGTCCCTAGGACTATCGTTGACAACTTTTACTATTCTTACACTTTTTCAACATCTCTTAGGCTTTCAAGATGGCGCCAGTTCAAATTCTGGAAAAGATCCACATCTCAGTTATCTCAGTATGGTTATAACTCATTTTTTTTATTTTGTAAAGTTGTAAAAAGCAATATTTCGAAAGTTTTGTACGATTATTAAATTTCCCCCATAGGCTAAGGGAAGTTTTGTTTACAAATGTATATGTATATTTATTGCTATATAAATGTTCCATTTAGATCCAATAGACACGTGCCCGTCGCGGGAAGACAGCCCGTATCGCGTGTTAAGATTCAGTGCGCCTCAGCACGCACAGACATTGTTCTCAAATCCGCTACTCTGCTCCTAAAGTAACATTTCCCATTCCTTCCTATTTCAATTTCAATACACCTCATCCCCTCCCTTCAATGTCGAAAACGATAACCATCCAGTTGAGAGCTTTCCATTTTCTTCCTTTCTTTCAGAGATACCCTTCCAACAGATCATTTCAATTTGTATTTCGCCTTGTTCACGCAAGCAAGCAGCCACTTACACAATAAACCAAATAATTCATGGGACGCGTTAGTTCTTAGCCTTTCATGGAATTTCCTGGACGCCTCAAGTACTTTTCGGAAATCTAATCAATGACATGAAATCTAGTAGATCCCGAACATTTTATTGCCAGACATCGTGTGAATTGTACACTCCAATGTGGCTTGTAATAAAGAATTAAGCATCTAGGAATAGCCTAATCCATTTCCACAGTAATCTTCACTACTCCAAGAATGGAGGGATACCGAACAGTACAAAATTCAAATTTTTTTATTTATTTTGGATCCAGGAGGAAAAGTGCGATAGGTCGAAAGTCATTAATGGCCAAACGACTTCCCGCATTAACACGACAAAGGCGGGTCGTTGTGGTCCATGAATAGTCGATCAGGAAGGCGTGTAAGATGTGTTATCGTTACATTATCAGTCTGGCTCCTACTAGAGGCACCAGTAATGGAACTGTCTGACGACGTGAGGGGCGGGGGCGAGTCGGAGGAGCATTTCTCCCGCGTCGCCATTTCCACTCGGTAAAATCCCTTCTTCTGTGGAACATACTACAATAGTCGTCTCTATACGCAAGGTAAATTATACATTTGAATTGTCAACAGTACAAATTTATACACAATTGAACAAGGAGTTTTACAATGACATGTGCTTCTTAGGCATAAACTGAGACGTAAGAACAAAAACAATATATCACCACCATGATGGCATGATGTATAGAGTAAGCCAAACAAAGACCTATCTGCCCTTCCTTTCACTTCCGTATATCACACGGAGCTCAACTTTTCGACGGCCATCAAAATCGCTGGGATTGGTGTTAATAACTGTGTCAACAATAACTGATCACTACTCAAGAAGAGTGTGCAGCACCACGACGTGCAGATGGATCTCCGAGCCGTTACTTTTAACACCATAAACCTGCAAAGCAAGATAAGACCTAATTCCATAAGTGCCAACAGATACGAGCTGAAATTACTTCCGCTTCGGTAATCCAGGATAGACGGAATAAGCTTGCCGTGCTTACTCCAAGAGACACCCACAATAACAATAAATGATAGTGAGCAAGTGAAAATAAAATTCTATTAATTTTCATGCTCGCCAAAATATGTAAATGGAACAATTTTTGAATTGTTGAACATCAGGCGATTAGGTATGATCTCTTTTACGATGATTTGATATTGCCAAAATCTGAGAGCATATCTCCGTCAATCATTAATATAAAATCATCAAATTACAATAGTAAACGATAATTGCATGGTTCGGAACCTACGTTTAATTGCCACTGGTATTACATGCACATACACGACTTACACTGACGCCATGTACAGTGCAGTTGCTCGCGTCTGGAGTCAACGGAGCGGTAAAAATAAACATGACACCAGAGTGACAAGTGACTCCCGCCCCCACCACCACGGGCACGGGCGGGTGAAGGACATGCATGTCGTGTGCATTACCAGGACATCTCGGACACGACATCAGGCCTACCATGGAGCCCGGCTTCGCTTCTACTAGGCATCTCCATTTTCCACTGGCACTGTCTAATTCTGATGACCATCCATTGACACCAGGCCTACCGTGGAGCCCGGCTTCGCTTCTACTAGGCATCTCCATCTTCCACTGGCACTGTCTAATTCTGATGACCATCCATTGACACCAGGCCTACCGTGGAGCCCGGCTTCGCTTCTACTACTAGGCATCTCCATCTTCCACTGGCACTGTCTAATTCTGATGACCATCCATTGACACCAGGCCTACCGTGGAGCCCGGCTTCGCTTCTACTAGGCATCTCCATCATCCACTGGCACTGTCTAATTCTGATGACCATCCATTGATACCAGACCTACCGAGGAGCCCGGCTTCGCTTCTACTAGGCATCTCCATCTTCCACTGGCACTGTCCAATTATGATGACCATCCATTGACACTAGGCCTACTGAGGAGCCCGGCTTCGCTTCTACTAGGCATCTCCATCTTCCACTGGCACTGTCTAATTCTGATGACCATCCATTGACACTAGGCCTACTGAGGAGCCCGGCTTCGCTTCTACTAGGCCTCTTCATCATCCACTGGCACTGTCCAACTCTGACGACCTCCCATTGAAGGACCTGTCATTCATTGATGGCGAGACATATGGTACAGTATAATAGGGTTGGATTGATAACGATGTAAATTCATGCAGAATATTAATCAATTTTGTAATTATTGTTTATTTCACGCCACGGGCCCTTTCACTGCAACCGAACACATGGCAACCCCAAATGCAATGCTAGACCTGACTGTACGTACAGTCGATAGTGAAAGCCTATGACATTCAGACAAGCCTTCCCTTGCCGCAGGTCATGGTCGTCGAGGGGAGGAAGCACGACCCGGTGCGTCAGGAAATGACCATTTACCCCAACACAACTGCTGGGCATTAGGGGGAACACTGAATCATCTATCAAATGAAATGGCCCACGGCAAGTCTTGCGTGGTCCAAGATAAACAACCTGTTTTTCCTTTTCAATTCTTTTCCGTGATGACAACTCTACTATTTATAATCATTCTATACACACAGTTTCGCCGTGAGAACAGTAAAAACGACCGGAAGTGAGGGTTATCTTGCGTTGAGTGGTTTCCGGTTGGTGCCATTATTTATAACATGTCAAGTGTTGGGTCAGTACCAACTACAGTGTAATGTGTGAGAAGTTTGATAAGGCTATCGTCGTATCAGGAGAGGTCATCCGGAAACCAGTTCTACGAAGTCCAAACTGCTATTTTCATCCCAGTCGTTTTTTGTGATTGTAGCAAAGTATTGGATACGATTGCAAAATGATGTCATCAACTAATAAACACATTCAAGTACATTAAGGTCAAATTCATATTGATCTGAATATACTTTTCTATTACTGGAGACTTTACAATAAAAACGTTTTTCCACCAGTGTAGATAATCTATCCCAAAAGTATCTTCCAAAGTCATCAACATTTTTCCTTATTGGATCTAATTAAGATGGAGCGTTCAGTTTTGGATTGGAAATCAAATTTTGACACTTAAAATCCTATACATTACCGTCTCTAATGGCAAGAAAAGGAAACACCCATTTTCACCATTCGATGACGAAATATACACGAAATTAGTCATTCTGAGCAATTTGGAAAAATTCAGAAAATAAACGTAAATATTTTAACAATAGTGCATGTATATGGGTTATAAATGGAGGGAATGACACAGTTAAAAGAGAAAATGAAATTTAAAGAAACATAATTTTTGCAAGAAATATGACACATCTATATATCTATATATATAAAAATGAATGTTTGTATGTTTGTCCTTTATGGAATCGTGAACTATTGGACCGATCATGATGAAAATTTGTACGTATATGTATTTTTCCACGGAGAAGGTTTATAAGCTATGCCCATCCCTTTCCCGATTCAGGATTCCGCCCCACTGGTTACAGAAATACCCATAAGAAATGCATTGCAGCAAACATATGTTAACGTCTTTTCAAATTTTTAATCAGCTGTTCTTTGTAAACATATATTACACTTATAGTTTTAAAGCATAGAGTAAGCTTAAGAGAAACGACAAATTTTGTTTAAACTGTTTTTGCAATCACTGTTAAACATAGACTTTACTATCCAGATAATACAATTCAAATTTGACGTAAAAATTCACCTTTAACTGCAATATTTATTTAATATAAACCATGCTCATGCTTGATCAGAAGAGTAATGCAGATATCATAATTACTATCTTACGTTGGCTACAAATATAAAGAATGTTATAAAATCAACCTTAGTTGTTTTTTTTGACAGAAGTATGGTTCTCAAAACTCCGTGTGTACATATTCTCTCGATCGAGACAACAAAGCAAGCTCAATCGTGGCATCGGAGATATAACTAATTTAATCTAAAATTTATTATAGTAAAAAAAAAATTTACTAAGTAATATAAGGACTTCGGTTCTTAAGATTTGCGTGCGAAGCCGTGGGTAACAGCTAGATAGAGGCAGGAATATGGTACATACCTTCATAATACGCCCAAGAGGCTCACGATGGAACGACTATCAATTATCTCAGCAATGTTTAGAATGTGATAGAAAAAGAATAAGTGAATATAGTGTACTGTTTTCAACGGGAAATTGCGTGCGAAGCCGCGGGCAACTTTTGCAAAAAATTATTGAAATGCGCAGCAAAGCGCGCCGGGCCCGCTAGTATTATATAAATTAATGAATGTTTGTGTGTTTGTCCTTTATGGAATCGTAAACTATTTGACCGATCATTACGAAAATTTGTATGTATATGTATTTTTCCACGAAGAAGGTTTCTATGCTATGTCTATTGATGTAACTCGCCTCCAGGTGTGGCGTTGCCAAAGATGTAAGTTTTCAAAGCGCCTGCACATTATAAACTGCAATTACGAGACAGTTACGAATATTTAATAGCCAAACACTATTTGAAGGCGCTAAGTTACGATGTATATTTGTCTTTAAGATAACTTTTTTGTTGAACTTAAAGCTTGAGTGTTAGACCACTTTATAATAAAACACACGTACGTGTACAATGGCTATAAACATATAAAGATTTTCTTGATCGTGGCAACAAAGCAAACTCTACATCGGCGTTGGAAATATAATTTACTTGAGCCAGAAGTGCACATACACGCGTAACGCTTACGAAAAGCGTGAGAAGCCGCGGTAAAGAGCTATTTATATATATAAATTTTACTTTTAACTACACAAATCTTGTATTAAGTTTTACTTAGCTGATAATTGTTTTAAATTGTAAAATATGTATACTATTTGGAATTGTCGATTCACACCTGACGATGGTATCTTTGATGTCGAAAGGCGTCGTGTGAAAATATAAAAATTACTGGCTAATTGTGAGTTTTCTTTCATAAAGTAATATAGAATAAATTTTAGTGTGAAATGTTAGGCCTGCAAACTGGACAGATAACACGGAACAGTCCAACATTATCTAATTCTCCAATGGGACTGATAGCGAAAACAAATACGGACGTACTCGTCACAGCGATGTTTTGGTACGTAAAGCCTAATCACACGCGCTGTTATCGTACACCGGCCGATAAGACAAAGGCTCGCGAGTCTCGGCGTTATCTCACGTGAGATACCAGCGACACGTGTAAGATAATGGTTATCCTCCTGCGCCTCCTGGTCCGCCAGAGCCATCTCAACCTCGTGTCGTTTCTACTATTGTCACTTAAAAGTACGTATTCAATCCACATTTTTGTACTATTCCACTTTTTTACGTGTACTCTATACCGTTAATAAAATAAAATAAATAAATAATTTATTGCGTAAAACATAAAAACAATGTTATAGCAACCGTCAAGTTCTTTTTTAGCTAAATTTTCCATTCGTTCTATCATCGCAGTCCCTTCCAAACGTACAATTTTTGCGTTCATTCTCCCTCATTCATTCGAATTTATCCACCATTTCCCCGGTCAGTCAACCAATTGAGAGGTCTCCCAATTGTGTGCCATAAACTCGTCTATACTGTAGAACGCGTATGTAGTCAATGTTGTTTTTAGACGAGTTTTAAATGCCTTCAGCACGGAGACACTTTTGATCGGGTTCGGCCAAGTTGTTGACAATTCGAGCTGCTGCCTGAGAAGGAATAAAAGGAGAAAGCATTAAAGTCGAGGTGCCCCAAAAATCACCCCAAAATCGCTTATTTATTTAATGGAGTACATAACACCTTTTCCGTCACCCACAGGGTCCACTGGCTGTTTGGAAAATCGGGTCATGTTTTAACAGCGGTTAAAATGTACAAAACGCAATTAAATTTTGGAAGCCAGTCTTGATAGGTTTGATGACCTGCGGTGGTGCAATTAAAAGCCCTTTGAGGTGTATTTGTGATGCCAGGGCGACATGGAAAAGAGCAATAACATTCTGTAAAAACCAATAACTAGAAAAGCGGCGATGGCAATACGGTTCGTTACAATTCGTTTCGACAGACGACTCGAAGGACTCAAAACCGACAGAGAGTACTGACAGGAAGACGATCAGACGAGACGCGAAACGTTGGCGACAGTACGGACGGACGGACGGACGGAGAATGGCCGCTAGGTAGACAATGACGTATGACACGTGTCTGAGTCACTCTCTCTGCCAAGGCTGTATGCTGATGAGGGCACCGTCACCACAGCTTCATCGGCGGAACCACTCAGGTAACCTCTCACACAGCATATTGTTACCTTCGATGTACCTGTGTAAGGCCAAAGCCATCCACCACTCGAAGTACAGAGAGAGCCTGGTGGTTAACTGAATTTAGCCTGGTGAAGGATCCCATGGAGATTCGTTCACCAGGATTCGTTCACTGTTCGAGAGAGAACATCACAATTGTATCCGTCGCTCGCTTCTTGTATTGTTACCATTTAGATTTTTTGCTATTCGGAAATGTGAAAAATATCGTTCCACCCCAGCAAGGCACATTCCCCACAGTTCCTTTGGTGGATCGGCGATCGAGTGAATTTCCTATCAAATCCCAGACTCGTTCATTCAGGCATCGGTCGAAAGGTGCAATCACGGTGTACTATAAAGCAGGGCTATGGGGGTTTTTTAGGCAATTTGTTATGGTGAAATGTTTTACACTGCGATGTGGAGATTGAAAATTATGAGATCTTTTAAAATTCTCTCGACGGAGATTAACTGCACCTTTCAGACATCTACCGCTTGAGAGCTGTTCAGCTGGGAACGAGAGGAATGGAGGAACCACAGAGCTAGCACCGAGACGATTTTAGGAAATGCTCTAAATACGGCAAGCCCAGTGTTGCAAATGCTACAGCGAGAAGAAAACTGGAAGGAAGTCACAGCATGCGAGCGACTCCTCTTCTAAGAAAGATTTGTAGGAAGAGACCAGACAAGAAGAAGGGACGTCGTAAGACGCAACAAGGACCGGGTTGATGTAATGCTAACACGGTTCGGTCCCATGAACGAAAACAAAGGTGGTTTTTACAAGGTAAAAAGAATTGTTCGGCAGGGAAGCACAGAGTATTAGGGGATAAAGCTGATGGATGTACATGACCAATATGCCAATTCATTAACATTTCATCAAGGAACGCACAAAATTTCGGAAGGCACAAGTGTTCTGTATTCCAAGAGAGATATCAACACTAGTTTATGCTGCAAGTAGATAATGAGACCAACCATCTTCGAACTGACAATCATCATTTTTAATGATCGATCAGAGGAACACAAACATAACCAATACACGATATACACTACTAATGGGACTGAGAAGTACTTTAGCTTTATGGATAAACACAAATGAAAGCGATCAAGGTAATTTATTCTCCAATCCTGTACAATTCATTTGCCCAGAAACTGAACGAAAATACTGCAGTCAACACGAACTGTTGAGCTGACTTATCCAGGATATTTAGGAGAATACGTAAGTACGTATTCACTTCTAAAACACCAACTCTAATTTATGCTGTAGAATATCAGAACTTAGACGAGCGTCGTCTACATCCTGCTGCACTAAAAAGTACAGAAACCATCTACTTAGACTGATTCTTCCATGGAGAAAATGCCCTTGGACCTTTGAAGATACTTCCAGAAACAAAAACATCCATGACATCAATCGGAACCGAGCCAGCATTGCAACATTTGTGATGTGTCAGATGAAGATAGCCTTGCAATCGAAAGACCTCACAAAAATAAAAGATTTAAATATTTGTTTATTTGTTTGAATGTAAATAAGTTTTCTTGCATGTATACGAGTGCTGAAGATGGACGATACTCTCTGAGCTTGAGTGGCTCAGGTTGGCGATACCGAAGTGGATGTCACCAAAGTTATTAGAATGTAAGAACTTTGACGAGCCTCGTCCACATGCTGCTGCACCAAAAAGTTCAGATACAATCTACTTCGACTGATTCTTAGATGGAGAAAATGGTCTTAGACCAAAACCTTTGAAGATACTTAAAATAAACACACATCCATGACATCAATCCAAACCGTGCCACCATTTCAACATCAAAGTTAATCCCGTCACGTATTCTTGCATGTGTACGAGTACTTAAGAGGATATACTCTCTGAGCCTGAGTGGCTCATGTTGGCGATACCGAAGTGGATGTCACCAAAGTTCTTAGAATGTCAGAACTTTGACGAGACTCGTCCACATGCTGCTGCACCAAAAAGTTCAGATACAATCTACTTCGACTGATTCTTAGATGGAGAAAATGGTCTTAGACCAAAACCTTTGAAGATACTTAAAATAAACACACATCTATGACATCAATCCAAACCGTGCCACCATTTCAACATCAAAGTTAATCCCGTCACGTATTCTTGCATGTGTACGAGTACTTAAGAGGAGATACTCTCTGAGCCTGAGTGGCTCAGGTTGGCGATACCGAAGTGGATGTCACCAAAGTTCTTAGAATGTCAGAACTTTGACGAGACTCGTCCACATCCTGCTGCACCAAAAACGTTCACACACCATCTACTTCGACTGATTCTTAGATGGAGAAAAATGCTCTTGGACCAAAACCTTTCAAGACACTTCCAGAAAAACCACATCCATGACATCGATATGGACCGTGCCACCATTGCGACGTCCACATTAATCCAAGTCATGTTTTCTTGCGTGTGTAAGAGTGCTCAAGAGGGAAGATACTCTCCGAGCTTGAGTGGCTCCGCGAAGTGGATGAGTCACCGGAGCGCCATACCAGACGGCAGGCAGCAGTGAAAGTGGTCGACATTGAGCAAATTTGCATCCAGCCCGTGACATAAATGATTGTGCAACACAGCCACTGCGTCTAGACGGCGTTATCAACGGCAGGCACTATCTCGAAGTGCTGCTGGCTTTGTCAGGGACACTCCCCCGCACAGTATCCTGGGCGTAAACTGGCTACAGGACAATATAACAAGCACCGTCTGAAAACATGGAAAACCACGAGTAGATTAAAATTTGGAAAAATCTTAGGGTTCCTTGTAGTTCAGGTGTCGTGTAAATAAAATTCCAAAAACTTACTCAGTATAGAAAATAATCTATTGTTAAAAAAACACCATAAAATATCTTTAACCAATAAAGTTTTATGTATTCCTTTGAAGTATTTTACCGATGCCGTTCTTTATTTGTATAACTTTAAATGTAATTGTACAAATTATATGAATAAAGTTGTTGTAATGATAAAAAACTATTTGTTGACAAAACCTTTTGCTCAGCAAGGTCACGAATCAACAAGACACACATCTTCGAAGGAAAATCTCCAAAGATGCCTCCAAAACGCGATAAAGCATGATGCCAAACCGAAAATCGATTTAATCGATAAAGGGAGTGGTACCACACGTAACGAGGCCCTTGATCGATTGCGTCAAATGTATTTATTGAACGGTGATCCAACACCAGGTAACTGGCTGCAGCGCCTCCACCTGTACCGGTCTTGCCTTTCCGGGCTGCGGACTCTGTAGGTTACATGCAAATTGCGGCGCAAATATCAGAGGCCGTGGCGCCGCAGAGTTTCACTTTACAGTTACTCTATTGGTGTTGTGGCGGGTCAATCACGGGGTTGTATGGAAGCGGCACGACTTTTTTCCTTTATTTTGTTCTCTTAGGACAAGAAGCTTATGAATTGCACTTAGTCCTGTAAGAACCTTTGCGCTGCTTCCGAAGTTACAGGATATTCAGGATGGGTAAGATTAGGGAGTAGGGGCCGTCTCCTATCGCGATCCATGAGGAAGAATTAGGGCACTACATCTCAGCCATGTCTCCCCGGAAGAAGGGGAGGCCAGCTCTGAACCAGACAAAGTAGGCAAGGGGTGGGACACTCTTGTTGAGGCTAGCAAGAACCTCTGAGGTTAGGGAACAAACCCCACCAACTCCAACAGTCATCTCCCAATGTAGACTAGACCTATCGAATTGCCCATGAACCCCAGAATCTCGACAATTTCGGTTAGTGATGTGCCGCTCCTGGACCTCCATATGGTTGCCCAGATTGGTGACACATCGGATTTTGCTATGCCCAGTGGTGAGTCCAACTGGAAGGTATAAACCAGCCAGAAGTGATCCCTGCTGGGTAGCGACAGGGCCTTAAAGGTGACCAAATTCCCTCACAACCATTTAAGGACTCGACTAAAATGAAGCTAACTATATCAAAGTCAAGTTTTTATTGCGAAAACATGTTAACATGTATAGCAAACTTCTAGGAATTATAATTAAAATAATTTTGTCATTTATACCACAATATCCATTCATACGTACAGTTTTTGCATTCCTTCAGTCTCATTCATGCGCCAATTTGACCTACTTCCAACTTCGGGGTCAGTCTTGTAAATGATCGGTCTCCCAGTTGTGTGCCATAAATTCGCCGACATTATAAATGCCTTTGACTCTAAAAAGCGTTTGAGGCGAATTTTTAACACTTTGGGTGTTGGGGCACTTTTGATGAAATCTGGGAATCTGTTGATTAAATGAAGAACCAGCTTGTGAAGTTCTCATAATCCACCGTTCTGTGTCTTTTACTTCGGTAGATGTGTCAGCCTCTTGTCTCATACCCATGTATGCCTCGGCTTCTTATCAGGGCATATCTTGACTCGGCAGAGCTTGATTTGAAAGCTTGTTAGCAGGATTCTCTGAAATTTATTTTTGTAATTATATCGCACACTTTTTATTGGATAAGATTTGGATTTGGATAAGATGGCTTACCAGTCAGTTCTTCAACGATATCTCCACATTACCCAATAAAGTTATGGAAGGTTTTTAGAAGATAGTTTAAGTTTTGAGGAAAAAGGTTTGGGAGAAGGGGGCTCAAATTAGAGGTCCTCAGTTTTAATGGACATCGTGGGCATTATCATACAGATGTTGCGCTTAAATTGACGAGAATGAAACAATCGCATTGGGAAATAGCATACAAGGAAGGCAAACATATACCAAGAAATACCGGGTCGTTGGCTGCAATCTATAGATCGACTTTGTCCTTGAGTTAAGATATAGCGCAGGTTCATATCCTGTCTGTGACCCCACCAAGTAATCTCGTGACCCTTTATTTGTCCTTTTCTCCGTCCGTCTTGATCTGCTCGATAAGATCTTCACACATGCCAATAGTCCCACGGGAACGGACAGAACATCTAATATTTGAGCTGGTCGCGTGTTCAGAGGACTATCTATCGTGTTCAGAGGACTATCTATCAGTTGTCACCGTTCCAGGTTTTCGTGCTATGGAGAAAGAATTGGTTTTGACGTTAAAAAGTTCAGATCAACCTTAAGGAGCCTTTTTTTGAGTTCGCTCCATTTTGCCGTTTTATCTGGCCGGAACCTACGAAGACTGTCAGTATTTTCATGGAATAGTATACAAATAAGAAATATCTACAAAAGATAAGAAGTAGACTGAAGACTCTTGGAGCAATTGGAACAATTTAAAATTAGTAGTTACTAAACAACAGTTTTCTAATATTTATATTTTCGACGATACCTTTCTAAACCAAAGATGTCATCGTCAGGCGACTCCAAAATAAATATTTAAATTATATTTATTTATTAGAAATAATATTAAAATACCATATGGAGTAAATATACAAATACAAAAATTTTGATATATATATCAGCGAGTAGTGAAAAATTAGACATGACTACAGTTTAGTTTAGTAATAAACTGAGAAGAAAGTAGAATGGAATTTTCAATAGGACCTTCTTTCATTTATTTATGAGTTTTTGTTTATTCTTTAATAAGTAAAGTGATCCGCAAGCACTTAAGTCTGTTACTTCTTTTATTAACTTCAAGATTAAAAGAACATTTCTCACACACAGAATATGAAATAATTTACAAATCTGCTGTAGCCCATCACTTCATTGAATCAGGACACACAATATAAAATAAAAATAAGGACTTCTAAAGGACTTAAACGCTTGGGAATCACTTCACATAAACAAGATAAAGATAAACTCACAAATAATGAGGAAGACTCTATTGAAATTCCATTCCACTTTTCTTCTCAGTACACTACAAAACTAACTGTAGTCATGCCTGGTTTTTTTCATACTGGCTGAATTATTTTCAAATGTTTGTAATAAATAGCTTATTTACAGTGTATAGTATTTTAATACTATTTGTAATAAATAAGAATATTGTAAACATTTATTTGCGAAGTCGCCTGAAGACGAAACCTTTGATTTCGAAAGGCCTCATCCGAAAAATAAATTAATATTGGAAAGGTGTTTTAGATTGGATTAATGCAGATGTGTCAAAAGATTTTGAAACAGTCTTGTTCGGCAGACGACTCAGAAAATTCACAACAGGAAGGATGACGACTTCAAGAACGTAGTCCCAATCGATATTCGACTATATTTCCTTCATTCAATAAATTATCGACCCATATCAATTTTTGCGAAGGATGGCATAGATCTGTATCGAAATTTTCTTGGACGATGAACGGCTCGAAACGTTTACAAAAATGACTGCAGTAAGAAGAAACATAACTTACTATGGAATATTTCGGAGGTAATATGCAGCGACAGCCGAGGAGGTTTGTGTGGGCGGGCGGAAGCCGTGGTCTGGCGAAGTGAGGTGTGGGATACGATGACTCATTGCTTACAAGAGGAGAACCGGGCACCTCAGGCCTGGCTTGTGTTAGCATTGCTAATAGCGACCCGGATGGTGAAATCCTACATCCTTGTGTTATTAACTCCCCATTGTAGGGTTATCTTTATATTAGAATAATGAATGGTCAACTAAAACCCTTTTGTTAATTATTTTATTTTCAGACACGTGTTTCGGTATTAAACCATCACCAGTGTAAACATTAATCTCTAAATAAATAATAAACAATAAACAAATAAATATACACGTGAGCCATTTAAACAGATGTTAAATTTATATGACACAGTTGTAAGTTTTATTAGTATTCTGTATTTAATATTTTAATTTTAGAAAGATTGGGTTTGTCTTATTTTTTTAGATTGCTATTTAAAATGTGAGGACCTTTGCTTCAATTTCGATAGATATATATAATTCTTCTTTCGTGTTTAATTTTTCTCCTTTTCTTTCGATATTAAAAATTATTAACTACACAAATAATTAACTACGATGTAAGTACACAAATATTGAAAAGAACATGGAAATTTTGGATATCGAATGGAAAAGAGAAACATTAAACACGAAAGAAGAATTACATATCTATCGAAATTATAACAAAGATCCTCACAACATTTTAAATAGCAAATCTAAAAAAATAAGACAAAACCAATCTTTGAAAAAACTAAAATATTGAACACAGAATACTAATCAAAGTTACAACTGTGTCATATAAATTTAACATCTGTTTAAATGGTCCACATGTGTATATTTAGTTGTTTATGGTTTATAATTTATTTAGAGGTTAATGTTCACACTGATGATGGTTTAATACCGAAATACGTGTCTGGAGATAAAGTAATGTAAAAAAAGGTTTTTAGTTGACCATTCATTATCCTACATCCGTAATATTTTAGACACTCAATGCTGTATTAAATACCACAAAACTATGGTAAATTATTGTGTGCAATGTCTTACATTTTGTAAAAACGTTTTAGAATTACGCAGTAGTTTTATTTGCAATTAACTAAAGTGAATACTGCTTGATTTAAAACACCTATTATCCATTGTCAATACGTTCCATTGTAATATTAATATTTATTCCTTTAAGGACACAAATTTACCGTTAGTTAGCTAGCTACCTCCTCCAACACGTCTCAATAAAAAAGCTGATTCATGTATTAGAATAAAGGGTTGTGATAATTTAGCTCAATTTTTAAACATGACCTTACTTTCAGAATTTTGCGAGACAAATCTTAAAGACTACGACTCAAAAACAGGGGAGAAATCTAGCAAAGCAGGCATTATATCAAGAATCAAACAAATCATACAAAACAATTTTACCAACTAACTGATCTTTTGATCTTCAATGCCCCTAAAAATTGTCAAAGTAATAAAATACTAGATTTCATTTCCTACACACTTTTCTCAAAATAATTTGCAAAACCGCTGCCTGGGTTGATATCATTTTATATCTTTCGTGGCGCATAGTAAAATATGGTATTGTGGTAAAAGTTATTAACTATGCCTAGCCGTCTGTACAGTTTGTAAATAGTAAAGTAAATTGTGGGGCATAGTTTTGTTTTGCTTTACTACAATTGCCCTTGAGAAAATAGGCTCGAGTTTAAACTTGCTTGGTGATGAAGTGCGCCTCGAGGGCCAGCATGACTTGAACTTAATTCGTGAAACAGATTAGTTACGACATACAACTAGTTCACCCCCCCCCTCTCTCCAGCCATGAGCCGCGGTTCCTCTGACTAATGAGAGCCAGGATGTAAAAGATAAAAAATACTTCAATTTGCACATTGCCTTTGGGAGCCTATTTTCCAAGAGTAATTGTACAGTAACAGTACATTCTCTTACGTACGTCTTATAGGCATTCCCTGAGAGATGTGACCTGTATTATCAAAGCAACATTTTTATTTCTTGCTGTGGCTTTTCTTAGCCTTTGTCCACATTCTCCATTGCTCTGTGTCACCACTGCGTTCCGAATTCTTACATAAGAACTTTCAGAGAGACCAATGCCAAATTAATTGTCCATCCGTTGCTTAGACTCACCTGGACAAAGGAATGGTATTTTGTTGGATCTGCAATACGGTCATTACACTAAATAAACCATATCGATGGTGTTCTATAAATAAAATACCGGTACTCGTAATAATCGATTGTTTTGTGCTTATTACATGCACCGTGGCTTATAATTCACGATTAAGGGGAATCCCGCCTTGTCCTAGTTTAGAATCAGAGTCATGGATGCGTCACGAAAGCGATACCATATCTATACGACATGGAACTTGAACATATAAAATTACACATCTTTTAAGCATCATAAACATCGCAGACAACAGATGAAATAATGATCTCATATTTTGAAAAGACACAAAACTAAACAAACGTTTAGCGTACGAAACATTAGTGACGCCAAATAATAACAACATTTTCCCTATGCCCTAAGCTATATTTAGCTTGTTAATTATTTGATAGATTCTTTATCAATTTTTATTCTCTTTCAGTTTAATGTTTGTTGCAAGCCTTTATCGTCAAGTTCTTATTTATTGCAGTGCTTTTGAACATTACGCAACATTTTATGCGAATGTTACAAATGCACTATTTATATCACAAACATGTACATTGTTTTATTGGTTTTTTTTTTCTCGCTATACGATTTAACTTTATATTTTACTTTCCTTGTAAAGTTTCTTACAATGACTGTAACAATATTGTACAATACGTAATGTTTATGTTGTTTATTGTTGTTCTGAGTATATTTATATCTGTAGTACAACATTTAGTTATTGGCACGCCACTATCAGATTTAAGTTTGCAGCGGTATACTCGTTGGAAATTATAAATAAATAATAAACTACGCGTCGAAACATTGTTAAATTCTTGAAATGTTTCAGCCTTGCCGAGGAGAAGAGCCACCTTCAGTCAACAGAATATGTTTAACAGAAACTGCCAATAATGCACAACCGCTTTTACAAGCGAGTTTAAGAAAAGGCTGACGCGGTACCAAACCGTGAACAATGTGGCTTTTCCATAACCGCTTGCCAGCTCATTGATGATTTGACGCAAATTATTTTCTTTCTGTCTCGTTGCTAAGGAAGAGTTTCTTTTCATATCGGAGAATAATGCAAGTAGAGAACAAAGTAGTTCTAGTTTGAAATTTGATGTGTCAAAAGCCTGACAGTCCTTAATAAAAAACCATGTTGGTCAACGTTCCTATGGTGTCATACTGATTGGTTAAGCGTAAACCAATCATGATACTCAACTACAGGCCCCCACCTTTAATTCTCCTACCCAAGGAGGTGTATTATCCTTGATTATAGATCATGCGAAGGATTCGATACAACAAAATGTATTACATACTACCAGTTTCCGTGTAATACATGGTAGACTGGAGATAGCTCTTCACGGCAAAGCCGACGTATTTACAGAATTGAAACTGTTTTTTCTAGGCGGTGTGAACCTGGGAGCTAAGGCGTTAGTCATGACGCTGGTTGTGCAAGCCATGAGCAAAGACGTTTTCCTTAGTTTAAAATATACTCACGGAAAATATTTCTATGATGTCTAGTTTCAGTTATTTATTTATTTCCTGGGTGTGAAACACGCATACGTAATTTCCTGACAAGCATTTCTGATGTATTACGACTATATTATACATTACAATTCCTCCTTAACACCCAAACTATTTACGTTATTTTACTACCAGTTCAAAGAACAACTACCAATTGGACTTCCGTGGCAGATGTGACGAAAAATAATTAGACGGCATTACAAGATAAAGGTTCAAAACCGACAACGACCTTATGCTATTTTTCACTAGATCATTCTGTTCTTCTTTACTCACAGGATCATTGCGGCTGAGGATAATATAATCCTTGATGTCCACTGTGTTTTTGGCGGGGAAAAGGGGGGGGTTGATTTAAAGTATCAATGCATACGGTTTGTTATTTACATTTGTGTGTACAGTGTTCAGCGCCATGGGTTCTTTGTTTTTTTTTTTACTTCCATGTGGAACAAAATATCTATCTTAAAAAATAATTTTAAAGTTTTGTAATGTAGCCCTTGAAAAATGTATATAACACGACTGCAAGATTTTGTACATATATTACGTATTATTGCAAAATTGAGTTTTAAAATATATTTTATACGACCCGCTGCTTTGTGAACCACTTCAATACGAGTGGATATTGGATTTAATTTGACATCTTAATAATAATACTATTTTAATGCTTTAAATTTGTTGACGTGTTTATTATTTCTTCCTTGGTTTGAATATCGGAATAAAAAATTAATAATTTTCTCCATCAGAGTTTGTAAAGATAAAATAGTATTAAAGTTATTGCTCGAATCTATGGATGAGTATTTTTATTTTTATTTTTGGTAAGTAAACCAATATTTTACTATAGTAACTTTTCCACTTTTTCTCCGATTTCCATTTGTTATACACTAAATATTTTGTATTGCGAAGAAATTCAAATTGAGAGATTACGATGCGTAGCACTGTGGGCGTATGAAAATTAACAGGTAAAATAAACATGTGAAACGAAAATATTTTTGAATAATTTTTTGTATTTTGGTAAACAGAAACAGAGCCCCACAATTGCTTGTCCTAAAGAAATTAAGTTATAAATAGAAATAAAACAAATAAAGCTATCTAAACCCTCAAAAGTTCCCAATTTTATCTGCTAGCAAACGAACGAGTTGTTCAACTAAAATATTTTTCTCATCATTAATGAATTTGTCTTGAATTGTAAAAGGTGTATATTGTTGTTTGAACACTGTTAGGCAGGGACTGAGGGAACTATTTTGGTTTACAAAATTACTAGTTTCAAGTTCCTCAAAAGTGACATTATTTCCAGATTTTTAAACGACTACTCAAAAATCCACATTTGCACGTAGTCTTGTTTGACAAACACGGCACAATCATGCAAGACTGCAAGACTGACGGTTGTTTGTTCGTGAAGACTCGGGCTTTCAAGCTAAAGATCACTCAGTTGTCACTCAGTTCTACTGTCTACATGTTGACAACCGTGACGACAGCGACTGTCGATGTCGACTACACAAACAGCAGCAGGTGTGTGCCACATGTTGCACCGACCTTCAATCACTTTTGCGAAAATACGACTGAAAGTGTTTCGTAAGGAAATTTATGACACGATTTAAAAAACCATAGCGGAACACCTAAATTTGATACCAACGTGTCAAAATACCAAAATGCTTATACGATAAATGGAATTTGTTTACTTGTAGGACAGTTGGCAGTGTATGGAGAAAATTACCAAAGAATCTGAGACGTCCGTCTAATAAGTGTTGATTAAAACACATTCGTACCATTGTGTTTAAAGGGAGTTTCTATGATTGAAAGGATTAATTCTTTATTGAAAGTACTGTATTCTAGACTCTGACAGGCCGATCAGAAAAAGGTTCAATGACTCATCTCGAAACTTAGACCGACCGACACAGTAATTCAAAACTTATTTCGTGGCTACTCTTCCTATATGGAATATGATTGATTGTCTTACTCTCCGGCGGAACTATCTTCTCGGAAGGAAATCTCCAACTCAGAATCAGATCTTCCTACATTGTAACAAAGCTTCCTACTCTCCTACTGATTATCTTCTCAGAGGCTGATCTCCCAATTCAGAATCCGATCTTCCACTCTGTGACCGAACTTCCTACTCTCCTACAGATTATCTTATCGGCGGCCAATCTTTCTATCACGAGACCAATCTTCCTACCTGAAATCTGACCTTCCGATTTATCTTCTCAGAGGCCAATCTTCCTACTCGGAGGACTTTGTTCCTATTCTAGGAGATCACCCAACTCAAAGACCAACTGTGTGAATATTGCCACAAAGATTTGAGGCAATATGCATCTAGACCTTCTCTAGATGAACGTATGAAGTAAGCGCTGTATAACCGAATCGGTTCAAAATGTGGATCCAACATGTAGGAACTTAGCTTAATCATCCATCATTGGCTCATTAGTAAACCATACTCGTAACATCCCTAGAGAATCATTTATTCAAACAGTCTAGACAACCAACATTTCAAGCTAGTCTGATAATTCCTCGATTGTTGGAGGAAAATTCCTTCTCATAAACACTTCACAGCAAGAACTTGTACGGGTTTCACACACGCTGCATCTACGAGACTAGTTTATCTATACATTAAAAAGTATATTTCTGAACTGAGGCCAGCTTACACTTTGCTTCATTGTATAATAAAAATGTAGGATAAAATTCGGCAATAGAGAATCCGTTTTTGGATATATCCTGATGACAGTGAAGTTTACGTGGGTTCCCCCAGTATGCGGCCACGAAACCCCGAGCTACATAGCAATCTTTACAGCACACTGGGTAACATAGCGATCTTTACAGCACACTGAGCTATATAGCAATCTTTACAGCACACTGTTCAGGAAGTGTACTAACCGTGAGTCCTGTCGGCTTGGAGATGATTCCCTCTCCGCGTCAAAAGGCCGATGATCAAAGACGGCTTGGGGGGAGGGGTTCAAACAGCGGAAAAGCTAGGGTCGGAATTGCAGGATGGGGGAAACTGCTATACACCATATAACAATAAAAGTTAGTTATTACAGTTGAAGAAAAATTAATAGTTCATGCACAACTTCCCTGACTTTAATCCTTTTCCTAAGGTCCAAAACATCAAAATAATTATGCATAAAACTGTTCACGAGAGTAAAATAAGTTAATGTCGTTTAAGGTGGAATAACCGGTTTTAGGTTGGGTTAACGTTTAAACAGATTTTTAAACACTCTTCTTTCAGATACCTATTTTGAGAACAAAAACAACTCAGTTTATGCACGAAAACTGTGGATATTTTAGGCTTTTAGAAAGACATCTGAAGACAAGGCATGAATATTTTACAGTCTGTATATGAAAGACAATTTAAGGTACATGTATAAAAATATAACAGATGCAATTCCTTACGCCACAATAATTAAAAATCCTTATGCTCATAATTCATAATTTTGTATATATCCTGCTTTATTTTGGATCCAGTAACAAGATTGCTCAAAATTCCTAATTTAATCGGCTATAAATCAACGTTGAGTTGTCAAAATATTTGTCTATTTTGCGTACAGTTAGGCAATTTACCTTAAAAGGATGAGAATATGTAATAGCAAACTTTAAAATTCAATTGATCTACCTGAATGTCCAAAGGTCATCCCCAACATGTTAATCATATAGCTTTCACTGTAGCAGTAGACATCGAATTACTCGCTTATAAATGCAATTATTTTTTTACTCTTTCTGTAACCTTAGACACCATAAACCAAGCATGCCTCACAAGAACATAACTAATTAAAAGAACACAACATAAACAAATGTAAAACGAATATTTCACAGTACAGTGCGGTGTTACAACCAAACGAAACTATATTATTGTTAAGACTTGTCCACCACAAAACAACAAACGGACAATAACGAAAGAATCAATGCTTACAACGCGACGGAAGGAAAACTCAATGGAACAATCCCAAAAATACCTAGTTTCCAAAATCCAGAAACCTAATTCGTTAATCAGCCTCTCCACATATCACCGACGAACCATCAATCTCGGTACACTCTAGACATGCCACAAACAAATTTTAAATCACTCAAACATTGGTAGATATTGACTATCTAACTCTGATATTGTTGGAAATTCCAGTACATTGAAGAAATTAGGTTGTAGAAATACCTATAGCCTCAAATCGCCTTAAGGAATTCCATATAATTTAGTAAATTTGCATAAACTCTAATGCAATCCTTCAAAGAGTGGTCCTAATTATCTTGAAAGCATATCGAAAAGAACTCCAAACAATGTCGGGAGCAAAGGAAGATTGTGATCATCTGATAATCATTTGACCATTACGATGTCAGTGATTGACCTCTCCAATGGTACGGTTCGAAGATCACGGTGGTGACAAGAAAGGGGAGAGTGCAGTTGTCTAGGAAAGCGGGGGCACCGAGCCGAACAGAGCGATTGGTCTCAGTTACCACGCAGTTCACGCTTGCAGACCGGAAGTGGCCGACGTGAGGAAGGAAGGCGGTGGGCAAACCAGGGGTTGTTGCGTCTGCAGCCGTCACGGGTCCATGGAGAGAATGACGCAACCACCTCGCCGCTCTTGCTCTCACCAGGAACACCGACACCTCTTTACGTCAAGGAGCTCAGAACAGATAACACAAATTGTGTGGGGAAACAAAACCACAAGGAAATGAGCTCACGGGTCCATGACGTTACACAACTATGTCCAAAATCAAGGATGACTGACTGACCTTGGACTTTTATTGTCTAACGAGAAGGCGAAAAGAGCTTTAGTACTGTTACTATTTCCTTTGGCTTTGGTAATTTCCGCGCTAACGCATTCTAACTCGTTTGGGTCTTCCTCCATTGCGAATCTAATCTATTAATTAATGGTTTTGGTCATTACAGTTGCAAAATTCTTGGGAATGATAAGCCTACCAATGTCAACACCAGGAAGTGCCTTAGCTTCTTGGTCTTTTTCTAGACATCTTGCAAGCATCCCAAGAGGAAAGAGAACTATGCGCTCAGCGATAGTTCCTCCATTGCGAATGTAATCCATTAATTACTGATTTTGGTCAATACAGTTGCAAAATTCTTGGACATGATGAGCCTAAATCTTCACACCATGTCAACACCAGGAAGTGCCTTAGCTTCTTGGTATTTTTCTAGATATCTTGCAAGCGTCCCAAGAGGAATGAGAACTAACTATGCTCTCAGACAGGACACGACCGGTCGGGAGGTAATGCCCCAAAGCTCATTTCCCTTCCCCAGACGTCTAGACTCCCCACCTAGGACACGTTTCCTCGCGGCGAGACGCGCAAGAACTACCAGAGATCCACGACCAGCGCTCCAGCGTCTCCAAACTTGGCTAATTTCCAGGACGTTATCTCGCCTCGTCTCGCTTCGCTCAATTCGCCGCTGTTTGCACAGCTATCACCTTGCCCACTGTTCTCACTTTATCCTGGCATCATTTTCCGCTCTGTAGGGCCCGGGACAATCACAACTGTCTCTCCGGGAAAGTGACAGTTTTCTAAACAAAGTAGGTTGGAACCACCAATTACAACACGTACAAGCGGTTATGTCAGTGATGAGATTAACGCTTACTTTGTCTAGTTGTGGTTCTGGATGGTTAAAAGAGGATTTAACCTTATCAGTAACCAAGGAAACTAATTAATGATTGCTAACATGCAAGTACAACGAATCTGAATGATAGATGGATGCGGATAGCACAACCATGAGCATTTAAGTTTTTACTACATCGGAAGACCGCTGAATTTCAGATCTCGATCCTTTACCACACAAAGGAAATTTGGATCATCACTTAAGATATTAGGGCGAACAGGAAGTCACGTGACACAGATTACCCGAAGCCATTACACATCCTTAACTTTCATTTTTACAATGTTAGGGCCTTCCTTTCAATATCTGTAGACAGTTGGACAACGCTAAAGACTTTATAGTATACAATGCTAAATCACCAAAATCCATCACCTTTCAAAATTCGAGCTCCCAAAACTACACACCAGGATACGTCAATATCTGATGACACCATCTAGATCCTTATACAGCCTCAAGACTCCATCTGAACGCTATAGACTACCAAGTAGCCTACACTTATAGCCTCACTGCCAACATGCCAGATCCAAACGAATTCTTTCTGGCTTACCTTAAAACAATCTTCCCGTTTCAAAGCACGTGACTCCTAACCAGAGACCAATATACACAAGAAGACTTTCTTCCATCAACGGTATCTGTCCCCATACATGGTAATTGCGCTGAATTACTACTCTGGAGGTAGGCCGGGAGATCCGAAGAATAGTGGTATTGACTTGACTGCCCAGCCTGCAATGACTGAGAACCTGATAATCTGTGAATACGGGTACACTCAGATCAACATCTAAGTGGTTCGGACCATCTTTAAACACTTAAGACCCTTAAATTCACTGGAAACGCCGGTATATTAATTTGAATTTTACCAAAGAACATTAGATATGGAAACACCCATTCCCATAATTTTGCCCAACGAAGATAATAGCACTCATCACTACAAATCGGCATTTGAACACGTGATTTTTTTACAGATTAATTATAAGTAGTATTGAAGTGTTAGCGTGTCTTGGGCGAGTACAAAATCAATTACAAGGCGAGTAGTAACCAATTAGTCCAAACATCATAATAAGAGTTCTAGATTTTATCGTAGACCACTCAGTCGATTTGTCTTTTGTAAAGCCAGCAAGGTCGGTGATATAGCCATTATCAGTCTTACGCAACTTAAATTTTCTGCGAACGAGTACCTTTGGAGCTTTTTATGGTTTACTTAATTCTATTCAGATTGTAATTCCTGTGAAACGCGGAACCTAGAATACGCCTCGATTAACTGGAATTTGGCCCCATCGACCATTCTATTGTTCACGGCCAATCGGCCGTTCACGTTTCGCCAGATTTTCTGTTTTGTTTGCCCGGAGCGACCGCAGCGCGGCGGTAACCAAATTTCGCCCCCCTCCCCCTCCTTGGGCGTCGACTTCCTCAATGACCATTGTCCTGGCGTATCCTGCCACCCGTGTCCTGGGCATACCAATGGGTCCTCGCCGGGCCGGACGCGCTGAATATAGTTGTAAGGATCTACAATATTACGGCCATTGCTGGTCCACCACTTACCCTTACAGAGGGTTAGTTTTTATCTCGGTAGCATACCCACCACGTGGTTGGATAGCCGAGGGTGTAACCCGAGGCCTGATCTAATTTTTGTGAGATATGATAAAATTTAAAACGGCAAGTATAAATAATATTATGAATAAAATGAATTACAATAAAAGTTAAATTTGATTTATGGAGGAACACGGATGTTTCAGTTTTGTATTGTAAAGTTTCATCCACATGTTTTTTAAATTCTTTTAAGAACTTTAATTTTGTTGAAAACGTCACTGAAATAATTTGTTAGATTTTGCTCATTTTTATCAACTCCAAATTGATCTCTCTGATTTGTCAGTTCCAACTACTTAAAAATGTCTACAGCTGCATAATATTTGTATAACCCTAGACAAGCGTGTTTTTTCAATGTAGCTTAAAAAACACGTTCCTCCTTTCATATACTATATTGACTATGAACAATATTTACATGTACTGGTTTTGTATCGGACGTAGACATATCCACCAATATATCAGTAAATCATCGGATCTGTTCTGAGAAAATTCTCTGAGGAGACGTTGTGGCCCTCCTGAGACACGACGTAGGCTGCCGGTGCTGCACAGAGGGGTACAGGAGAGGGGGGAGGAGGACCTGCCATCGCCAATCAGTCGTGTCCCGGCCTGCAGAAGACCTGTACTTATCCAACCGACTGTTGGTCGCACTTTGCTCTGTAATTACCGAGATTTCTACGCGACCGCGGCTTCATATCAAGCTCTCCCGTGTGAACTGTTTCACTCCAACAATGGTAGATCACAGCATGAGACCATCTTTACCCACAATACACCACGTAAACGCCACAAATTATCTACTTACGTGACAGCATTGTTGCCAACTGAGATCAATTGGTTCTTGGTAGATGCTCTTGATCACTACAATTTTACGTCTAAAACAAATGGAGATTTCGGATTGGTATTTTCCAAATTTTAACGCCTAGTGGTCAAAAGAGCCCACAACAGTTCATTAGGAACTAAGTTTTGAGAGTAGTTCATTTAGAATGGGATAAATATGTTGGCTAAACATCTCTACTTAGCAAAATTTGCCCTTAGATGCACCGACGGGGGAGCGACGAAAGGGTCCTGCCCCCCCCCCTCCAAGAGCATTTGATTTCATAATAATACATTGCATACTAGTCTATTTTCGACTAAAAATAGAATTTATGTTGGAATTTTGAGACCAATCATATAATAATATATTAATTTAAACTGCACAACTATTTTGATTTACGAAATACGTACACTGCACATATAAGTATTTAATTTTGCTCAAAACTCTAAATATATGGATTTCACCGACACGCAGTAAGTACGAAAGTGAGGTTAGTTCTTTGTATTTGACGTTGCTTCTACCCGTACCCAGTACTTACAGTGACCGAGTACAAAATGTTCTTGTATCCACGTATTTATAAACATACGTTACAGAGTACAATGGTACAAGTACATGTTCAAGTACAAGTACATGTTCCAGTTATTGTTACTGCTAAACGAGACGAGTCCGATTACTTTGAAATAGAAACGGCGGTGAACGTGTAAAGAGTCTGTATCGTTGACGTGCCTGTAACGGTAACCTGTACAGGGTGCTTTCGGTTTGCGATGACTTATACTCTTAGGACGACAAGTACCCGGTATAAAGTATCTTTTGGAGCAGTCCCGACTTGTTCAGTCGGTCACAATATCAATATCAGTTGTCACAATAGTGATTTAGTTGCCGAGCTCTGAGCAGTTCAAGACTGCGTCATTCTGTTGCCATTACTTGTCACTATGAGGCAACACCGCCCTGGGCAGTCTGGCGAGCTGCGTGTTAAAACGGGCAGTTGCCGTTTACGGCAAATTAATAAAGCTTGTTCAATTTAATGTGTGCTAAGGATTATGCATTTTAAATAGTGTTTTACAAAACTACACGTTCAAGATAATGGCCAAGGGCTAATATCATGGTAATGGCAAATTTTTTGTACCACCCGGTCAAGAATAAAAGTTAAGATAGTGATTTAATAACAAGTTTATTGTCATATAATTCTGACATTGTAAAATTACCTACTCGGTTACAGTACACTTGTATCTATCCTTTATAAACATTAAGTCGTAATTGGATCCGAATTATGAACATTTAGAGTTGCAATTTGGTTTAAAAGCGCCAAAAATTAGAATTTTTCGTTATTATCGATATAAAAACTGAACGTTATTGTTAGTAATCAGTTTTATATGTCGAAAAAAATAAATAAACAAGGTACATTTTAATATAACTTCCGTTATTTTTAATTTATTAGTTAGTGTGTGGTCAACTTTCAAACTCGGGTATCTTTACTTTTTGCTCCGAGAGTAGACATCAAGATTTAGCTTTAGTTTTTATTTGTGATTTGAACGTAACTATTCATGTGAACTGTATTTGTTGCAAAAGATTTCAATTATCACTGTTTAAGCTTCTTGGTAACTAACTGGTGGTAGAGTGTTTATACTGTAAAACTTTATACATTCTAATGTATGAATTACCCTCCTTTTATTAGTTCGGAAGCACTATAAAATAACGATTTTAGGACCTAATATTTAAAGAATTTTCTGGGGCAGCACCCCCCCCCCCGGAGCCCCTACTAAGTTCGAGGGATTTCCATTCCCGCTACCCTGTGTTCTTGACAACCCCCAGAAAAGATTTCTGGGTGCGCCATTGCTGAGGTGCCTATCAACTTTTGCCTCTAGGGAGACTCTCAAACTGGGTTACAATAGTTTCAGTCAAAGATTAGTTACTGTAACTGGGTTTTATGTAGTGCAAATTTCTTTAACAACATTTTCTGCATCAAGAAGAGGATACTGAAGATCGTCTGGAGGACTGGACCGATGTGACAGTTGTGAGGAGCTCTTTCGATCAAATGGCACCCTCACTCTTGCCAACCTGCTGGTTTACCTCACAGTAATTTTTGTCTTTCAAAATAAACATATGTTTTCAGTTATTTAACACAATTAAAATACAAGACACAAAGAAAACCTTGTAGTGGACAGGTATGGACTGTCGTTAATAAATCAGTTTTATTTTTTGGACTTAACTTCTCTCATTCTCTACTAAATAATTTAAAGAAACAACAAATTACCAGATTCAATAAAAAAAACTCCAACGCTCAAGATGTTAAAAACTCGAGTTTTTGGTATATGATTGGGAGACCACCAATTAAAAAGACTGACTGAATCTGTCGCTGGAAGTGGGAATAATTGGCGAATCAATGGACGTAGGTAAGTTTGCAAATTGTATGTTGAAATGAGATTACTTGTGGTGTGTATGACAAAAATGTTTTCATGTAAAAATTAAAACTTGACTTTTGCCATGCGTTGTATAATGTTCCGGCAATAAGAATCTGATTTGATTTGAACACATTATAAAATTTAATGAAAAAGCTATGATATTTGGACATGGACCAGCTGATTTCCTGACAGTATTCGCCAAAGCGGTAAACGCACTGTTCACGAACTAACCCGTCAATCTGTATATCTACTAGTGTAGAGAAATATTCGCCGTAAGTAAGATTGAAACAAATAAAGGCAGCAATTTATTCCGACCAAAAGAGGGCAAATTCTAATTGAAACTGAAACTTCGCAAAATCGTGAGGACGACTCGCAAAACCGAAAGGTCTTCGCGGCGTATTCAGCCCACGTATGCGTGGACACGAACCTGCGGCGCTAGGCCAGCCAAGCAGACAGAGATCTGGGCCAAGATATGCGCGAGTTGTAATTCTGCAGGTACCTCCGAGTTGGCGTTCTGGTCGTCTGCTGCTTTAAATTTGTGTCATTTATGGTAATTGATTCACGTGAGAAAGCAAATGGTTTTGTTTCAAGTTAGCCGTGCAATACATTCTGCACCGGCTCATGAGTCCAGCTGAGAACTGAAGTTATATTCTATCAAGATTCAACCACATATATAAGTTAAAGACAAGTCCATCTAATGATACCTAGCACTTAAGTGATACGGTTGAGGACACTCTTAGTTTACTGTCGGATAAAGTAGTTTGTGATAAAATGTCAGCTTATATTTTCGTACATCCACATCGTTCTTAAAAATGAATTTCATTCAGTTCCACCAATTTCCAGATTGAGATTCACACGTTGCTAACCTACTAAACTGAGTGAAACATTTTTCTGAAATCAATCCCACTCTTTTATCAACAAAAAACCAAGGAATAACGTTAAATATTTCAGTTGATCTTCGACTGAAAAATACGTAATATCACAACTGAACATCCTGGAAACTGACCTGATCGCAGATGATGTCCCACTTCTTCTCGTCGTCGTACTGCTTGAGCACTTTGGCCTTGTCGGGCGGCAAGTCCATGGAAGCCTGAAACACATCGTACTTGTTAGTTACTTCGTTAAGTACACTACCTATTGGTTTCCTTTCTATTTCTTCAGCTTTAATTACAATAAATTGGAAACAAAATTAAAATAAAAGTGAGAGAATTAATGGTAAATAAGAAATCGATTACCCTTTTAAAACCAATTGACTATTTCACGTATTATGAATGGAAATCTACGTAATACTACGCTTTCATGGTAATTAGTATCTTATCAAAAATCATATCATTTATTGCCACCAACACATAAAGAGATCATACAAATTCTCGTAAACATACATCAGAAAAAGATGTAGAGAAGTTAATAGCCTCAACATCGTTACTGACTGTAATTCTGCACGGATGCCAGATGTGTAGCTTCAACACCATCATTGCGCATCAACAGATCGTAAAGTACGAGAAGTCAATGTTAATAGCCTCAACATCGTTACTGACTGTAATTCTGCACGGATGCCAGATGTGTAGCTTCAACACCATCATTGCGCATCAACAGATCGTAAAGTACGAGAAGTCAATGTTAATAGCCTCAACATCGTTACTGACTGTAATTCTGCACGGATGCCAGATGTGTAGCACCAACACCATCATTGCGCATCAACAGATCGTAAAGTACGAGAAGTCAATGTTAATAGCCTCAACATCGTTACTGACTGTAATTCTGCACGGATGCCAGATGTGTACCTTCAACACCATCATTGCGCATCAACAGATCGTAAAGTACGAGAAAGTCAATGTTAATAGCCTCAACTCGTTACTGATGTAAGTCTGCACGGATGCAGATGTGTACCTTCAACACATCATTGCGCATCAACAGCTCGCGTCAAGATACGAGAAGTCATGTTAATAGCCTCACATCGTTACTGACTGTAATCTGCTCGGATGACCAGATGTTTGTACTTCAACACCATCATTGCGCATCACAGATAGTAAAGTACGAGAGTCAATGTTAATAGCTCACCATCGTTACTGACTGTAATTCTGCACGGATGCCAGATGTGGTACCTTCAACACCCATCATTGCGAATCCAAACAGCTCGTAAAAGTACGAGAAAGTCAATGTTAATAGACCTCAACATCGTTACTGACTTGTTAATTCTGCACGGATGCCAGATATGTACCTTAAACACCATCATTGCCCCATCAACAGATCGTAAAGTACGAGAAGTCAATGTTATAGCCTCACAATCGTTACTGACTGTATTTCTGCACGGATGCCAGATGTGTACCTTCAACACCATATGCGCATCAACAGATCGATAAGTACGAGAAGTCTAAGTTAATAGCTCATACATCGTTACTGACTTTAATTCTGCACGGATGCAGATGTGTACCTTCAACCCTTCATTGCGCATCAACAGATCGTAAAGTCACGAGAAAGGTAGTCAATGTTAATAGCATCATCACGTTACTGGACTGTAATGCTGCAACGGATGAGATGTGTAGCTCACAAACACCATCATGCGCATCAACAGATCTTAAAGTACGAGAAGTCAATGTTAATAGCCTAAAACATCGTTACTGGACTGTAATTCTGCACGGATGCCAGATGTTGTACCTCAACACCATCATTGCGCATCAAACAAGGATCTGGAAAGTACTGAGAAGTCAATGTTATAGCCTTCATACATCGCTCATCATCGATAATGGCTGTAATTCTGCACGGATGCCGATGTGTAGCTTCAACAACACCATACATTGCGCGATCAACAGATCGTAAAGTACGAGAAAGTTCAATGTTAATAGCCTCAAATCGTTCATCATCGTTACTGACTGTAATTCTGCACGGGATGCCAGATGTGTAGCTTCCAACACCATCATTGCGCTTCAACAGATCGTTAAAGTACAAGAATTTAATGTTAATTGCTCTAACATCGTTACTGGACTGTAATTCTGCACGGATTTTTTTTGGGGGGGCCCAAGATGGTGTAGCAACCAACGCCATCATTGCGCATCATCAGATCGTAAACTGTACGAGAATTTTAATTTCTTAATAGCCTCAAAAATCGTTATGGCTGTTAATTCTTGCACGGATGCCGATAGTGTAGCTTAACACCATCATTGCGCATCAACAGATAGTAAAGTACCGAGAAGTCAATGTTAATGGCCCCAACATCGTTACTCTCTGTTAATTCTGCACGGGATGCCAGTTGTGATAGCTTCAACACCATCATTGCGCTTCAAACAGATTCGTAAAGTACGAGAAGTCAATGTTAATTAGCTCACATCGTTACTGACTTTAATTCTGCCACGGATGCAAGATGTGTACCATCAACACCTTCATTGCGCATTCAACAGATCGTAAAGTACGAGAAGTCAATGTTAATAGCCTCAACATCGTTACGACGTAATCTGCCACGGTATGACAGATGTGTAGCACCAACACAGTATTGCGCATCAACAGATCGTTAAAGTACGAGAAGTCATGTTAATAGCCTCAACATCGTCATCTTCGTTCCTGACTGTAATTTTTGACACGGGATGCCAGATGTGTAGCTTTCAACACCATCACTTGAGCTATTCAACAGATCGCTAAAGTACGAGAATTTAATGTTTATGCCTCAACATCGTTATTGACGGTAATTCTGCACGGATGCCAGATGTGTTGCACAACACCATCATAGAGATATCTAACAGATCGTAAAGTACGAGAAGGGAAGTCTAGTTAATAGCCTCAACATCGTTAATGACTGTTAATTCTGGCACGGGATGCCAGATGTGTAGCACCAACACCAGTATTGCGCATCAACAGATAGTTAAAGTACGAGAAGTCAAGTTAATAGCCTCAACATCGCTCTTCATCGTTACTTGACTGTAATTTTGCAAGGATGCCAGATGTGTGTACTTTTCAACACAATCATTGCGCATCAACAGATCTAAAGTACGACGAAGTCAAAGGTTAATAGCTCAACATCGCTCATCATCGATACTGAATGTAATTTCTGCACGGGGATGCCAGATGTGTTCCTTCAACCACAATCATTGCGGCATAACAGAATCGTAAAAGTACGAGAAGTCAATGTTAATAGCCTTCAAACATCGCTCATAATCGTTACTGACTGTAATTCTGCACGGATGCCAGATGTGTTAGCTTCAAACACCATCATTGCGCATTCACAGATCGTAAAGTACGAGAAGGTCAATGTTAATAGCCTTCAAAATGTTCATCATCGTTACTGACATGTTATTCTGCACGGATGCTCAGATGTGTACCTTCAACACAATTTAATTGCCCATCAAGATCGTAAAGTACGAGAGCTCATGTTAATAGCCGCAACATCGTATACTGACGTAAGTCTGCACGGATGCCAAGATGTATACCTTCAACCCATCATTGCGCATCAAAGCTCGTAAAGTACGAGAAGTTCAATGTTAATAGCCTTCAACATCGTTATTACTGACTGTAATTATGCACGGATGCCAGGATGGTAGCACAACTCCATCCTTTGCGCTTCCATCAGATCAGTAAAGTACGAGAAATTTAATCTTAATAGCCTGGGAAAATCCGTTAATGACTGTTATTCTGCACGGATGCCAGATGTGTAGCTTCAACACCATCATTGCGCATCAACAGATCGGTAAGTACGTAGAAGTCAATGTTAATGGCCCCAAACATCGTTACTGGACTGTAATTCTGCTGGATGCCAGATGTGTAGCTTCCAACACCATCATTGCGCAGATCAAACAGATCGTTAAGTACGAGAAGTCAATGTTAATAGCCTCAACATCGTTACTGACCTTTAATTCTGCACGGATTGCCGATGTGTACCTTCAACACCCCATCATTGCGCATTCAAACAGATCGTAAAGTACGATGAAGGTCAATGTTAATTAGCCTCAACTCGTTACTGACTGTAATTCTGCACGGATGCCAGATGTGCATAGCACCAACACCAGTATTGCGCATCATAACAGATCGTAAAGTACGAGGAAGTCAAATGTTATTAGCTCAACATTCGCTCATTCATCGTTACTGACTGTAATTTTGCACGGTATGCCAGATGTGTAGCTTTCCAACACCATCATTGGCGCTTTCAACAGATCGTAAAGTACGAGAAATTTAATCTTAATAGCCTCAACATCGTTATGGACTGTAATTCTGCACGGATGCCAGATGTTGTTAGCTTCAACACTATCACATTTGCGCCCCTCAACAGATCGTAAAGTACGAGAATGTAATCTTTATAGCCTTCAACATCGGTACTGACTGTAATTTATGCACGGATGCCTGATGTGTACTTCAACAAAATATTGCGCGATCAACAGATCGTAAAGTACGAGAGAAGTCAATGTTTAATAGCCTCAACATCGTTACTGACTGTAATTCTGCACGGATGCCAGATGTTTTTTACTTCAACACCATCATTGCGCCATCAACAGATAGTAAAGTACGAGAAGTCAATGTTTAATAGCCTCAACATCGTTTATGGACTTTAATTCTGCACGGATGCCAGATGTGTACCTTCAACACCCATCAATGCGCTTCAAACAGATCGTAAAGTACGAGATGTACAATGTTAATAGCATCAACATCGTTAATGACTGTAATCTGCACGGATGCCAGATGTGTAGCACCAACCACCAGTATTGCGCATCAACCAGATGCGTATAAGTACGAGAAGTCATTGTTAATAGCCCTCAACATCGCTCATCTATCGATACAGACTGTAATTTTTGCACGGATGCCAGATGTGTACCTTTTCAAACACCATCATTGCGCTCAACAGGGTCGTAAAGTACGAGAAGTCAATGTTAATAGCCTCAACATCGTTAATTGACTGTTATTCTGCACGGTTGCCAGATGTGTAGCACCGATCGTAAAGTACGGAATATAATGTTAATAGCCTCAACATCCGTTACTGACTGTAATTATTCTGCAACGGTTGGCTTAGATGTGTAGCACCAACACCATCATTGCGCCATCAACAGATCGTAATGTACGAGAAGTCAATGTTAATGGCCTCAACATCGTTACTGACTGTAATTCTGCACGGATGCTGTGTAGCTTCAGCACGGATGCCAGATGCTGTAATTATTCTGCATCAGCAACATCAACTCTAGAAGTCAGGTCAATAATCTAACATCGTTACAGACTGCAAATACGATGATCTTATCTCAACATCCGAACTGTAAGAACGATGTCTAGATTATCTTGCATCAAGTATTTACTGCTGCGATGTAAGCACCAACACTCATTGCGCAATCAAACGTATGTCCCCCATTCGCAGCATGTGTACAAGGCGCATCAATAGAGTACGAGAAGTCAATGTTAATCACCTAACATCGTTACTGACTAATTCTGCACTGGATGCCAGATGTGTAAACAAGCACCATCGGAGACAGAGAAGTAGTCGTTATCCTGACTGTTACTGCGACTGTAATTTGCACGGATGCCAATGTGTAGCCACAGATCAAGTAACGAGGGGTTCGTAAAGTAGATTCAATGTTAATAGCCTCAACATCGTTACTGACTGTAATTATATCTGCACGGATGCCAGATGTTGATAGCACAACCGATCATACGAGAGTCATGAACAGATCGTTAAAGTACGAACGGTCAATGTTAATAGCCTCAACATCGTTACTGACTGTAACTGTAATTCTGCACGGATGCCAGATGTGTAGCACAACACCAGTATTGCGCATCAACAGATCGTAAAGTACGAGAAGTCAATGTTAAATATATAGCCTCCAACATCGTTTACTGAAACTGTAAATTCTGCACGGATGCCAGATGTGTAGGCTTCAACACCATCATTTGCGCATCAACAGGTCGTAAAGTACGAGAATTTTAATGTTAATAGCCTCAACAACGTTACTGACTGTAATTAGCTGCACGCTGACTGTATTCTGCACGGATGCCAGATGTGTAGCACCAACACCATCATTGCGCCATCAACAGATCGTAAAGTAACGAGAAGTCAATGTTAATGGCCCCAACATCGTTAACTGACTTATAATTCTGCACGGATGCCAGATGTGTAGCACCAACACCATCATTGCGCATCAACAGATCTCGTAAAGTACGAGAAGTCAATGTTAATGGCCTCAACATCGTTACTGACTGTATATTCTGCACGGATGCCAGATGTGTAGCACCAACACCATCATTGCGCATCAACAGATCGTAAAGTACGAGAAGTCAAATGTTAATCAGCCTCAACATCGTTACTGACTGTTTCTGCACGGATGCCCAGATGTGTAAGCACCAACACCATCATTGCGCATCAACAGAATCGTAAAGTACGAGAAGTCAATGTTAATAGCCTCAACATCGTTACTGACTGTAATTCTGCACGGATGCCAGATGTGTAGCACCAACACCATCTTTGCGCATCAACAGATCGTAAAGTAACGAGAACGTCAATGTTAATAGCCCCTCAACATCGTTACTGACTGTAATTCTGCACGGATGCCAGATGTGTAGCACCAACACCATCATTGCGCATCAACAGATCGTAAAGTACGAGAAGTCAATGTTAATAGCCTCAACATCGTTACTGACTGTAATTTTCTGCACGGATGCCAGATGTGTAGCACCAACACCATCATTGCGCATCAACAGATCGTAAAGTACGAGAGTCAATGTTAATAGCCTCAACATCGTTACTGACTGTAATTATTATGCACGGATGCCAGATGTGTAGCACCAACACCATCATTGCGCATCAACAGATCGTAAAGTTCGAGAATTGTCAATGTTAAAGGCCTCAACATCGTTACTGACTGTATATTCTGCACGGATGCCAGATGTGTAGCACCAACACCATCATTGCGCATCAACAGATCGTAAAGTACGAGAAGTCAATGTTAATGGCCTCAACATCGTTACTGACTATAATTCTGCACGGATGCCAGATGTGTAGCACCAACACCATCATTGCGCATCAACAGATCGTAAAGTACGAGAAGTCAATGTTAATGGCCTCAACATCGTTACTGACTGTAATTCTGCACGGATGCCAGATGTGTAGCACCAACACCATCATTGCGCATCAACAGATCGTAAAGTACGAGAAGTCAATGTTAATGGCCTCAACATCGTTACTGACTGTAATTCTGCACGGATGCCAGATGTGTAGCACCAACACCATCATTGCGCATCAACAGATCGTAAAGTACGAGAAGTCAATGTTAATGGCCTCAACATCGTTACTGACTATAATTCTGCACGGATGCCAGATGTGTAGCACCAACACCATCATTGCGCATCAACAGATCGTAAAGTACGAGAAGTCAATGTTAATAGCCTCAACATCGTTACTGACTGTAATTCTGCACGGATGCCAGATGTGTAGCTTCAACACCATCATTGCGCATCAACAGATCGTAAAGTACGAGAAGTCAATGTTAATGGCCCCAACATCGTTACTGACTGCTATTTTACAGGATAACAGCTGCTTGCGAAATAAAAATTAATTGTAATTTGTATACATTCAGCCACGAGCTCAGATAAATATGACATTTTCGCAGCATGCTCCAGTTTTAACGCAGAAACTCCTGTTTTCGACCTCATATTCAACGACACGGTGTCGCCTCTTATGCTGATGTAACTCAGCCGGAGAAACGAGCCAGTCAACCAATCGTTTGCGTGTCATCATCTACTTCGTTTGTGCCAAAAATACTCAAAATCGACTTTATGTTTGTCGAAAATGTCTATTTTTACACTTTTGATACTGACAACCAGCTACGTATAAATGTGGCAGACTCAACCACACCACAGACAGACACACAGACAGACATTGACAGATCGACGTGAGATACGTAATGAACTTACCAAATCTTTTTAACGACGTTTTAAGTCGATTTTGAACATTTGCATGACATAATACAGATATTTTTATACTTAACCAAATGTATATTCAACAACCAGTCTAATCAAAGGATTGCGTGAAAAAAAATCACGACAGCAGTTCATTAAATAGCCTGAAAATTTAAAAATAAAACCTATAATCACGTGGGCTGAAGGTTCAGTTATGGTGCTGAACTTAACAATAAACAATAAAACTTCATTGTACTTTACTAAAAGGTTGAATATTTTCAAATAAATTTGAAGAGTTTACACAAAATAGTCTTCAAAATTCTCTTGTAAGACAATCTGGCTCTGTAGCATTTTGCTGGCTTTAGATATAGTAACGTATTTCTAACTCCACCACTCGATTTCTTGCTCTGTTCAACCAATGAATATTTGTTTTAGAGTATTCGTTCGGTCAGTTTCAGCAATAGAGCAGAAGACTTTGGTGAGTCTGGGGTGGTGGTGCTGGAGGAGCTTGTACTCCGTGAGACAATTGGACGCCATTGACAGATCGACGTGAGATCCGAGATTCCGAGGTCGTGAGGTCGCAGACTGCTGAGGTCATCATCGGATGTAAGCCGGTACCAGAACCGGTATATTATATACATTACAGAACAGTTTCATACACAGCTTAAAATTCCTGGAATGGGTACAACATTAGTGCAGCAGTTTAGACGCTCGTAAAGGACATTCCAATTCTTCCGAAACAGGAATACGGAGGAATTTAAAAACTCGTACCCCGAGTGAATCACCATGTCGGAACGGTACCTTTATAATTACCCACTTAACAACTTTACCAACCAAGAGCCACTCACTACATAAAATTCAGGTAATAACTAACTCCTAACCTAACTCCATAACGGGCGATTGGAAATAAAATATAAACTAACAGAACTATTAAGACAACCTTTTGCTGTAATTACTCTATGCAATTCGTGTAAAACCCCATTAGGAATCTCTAGAGAGCGTTTGCAGAAATAATTTTAGCTGGACTGGAAGGAAGTTTGTGTCCAGGCAGAATAATTTTCTTCAGGCCTGTGCCGTAGGACAAGCGAAAATCCCCTCCAATCCCTCTAGCGCCAGAGGTATGTATTGACATATTGACAATGACAATGGCCAATGACTTTGGGTTTAAAACAAAATTATGTAATCAAGGTTAGTCTATTTAAAAATGTAATAGGAATGACTCTTTCATACACACATTCATTACTACTCCAACTGTCCTCCAAGACCTATCCCAACCGACCTAAAGCTGAGACCTTTCCTAGCAACTGAGCTAGAAATTGATGATTGAGAGATGCATCTTGCATGGAAGATCGGTTTGCCACAACAGCTGGCGAAACGTCATCAATAGCACAATAAAGGTGACCTCCGTAATGGAGTCAAGGTGACATTATCGAGTGGAACAGGTTGGTGACTACGGGAGTCCGGCTTTGAACTTCGCCCTGTCCTCGATGTAGCTTCCCACACTCGGCCTTCTGGAGAGTGAATGCTGCCCTGCTGGGTGCTGCGGATCGGACTCTGTGCTCTTGGCGTTTCTCCGCGCAGCCGGAGATTATTTTTTTCTTTAAGGAGAAGCCGATCCCCTTTTATGCCTTATTCTGCTCGTCCTCATGGGCCACTGGCCTGTGCGAGGATCTTATCAAACCGAATAAGGAGTCGATACAGTACAAGGTCGATGGTACTGATAAAAAGTGCAAGGGTCACAGAGAGGATTCGAACCCGCGCTATCTCTTAACTCAGACTCAAAGTCGAACATCTTAGACCGCTCGGCCATCGGCACTCCCATAAATACTCGCATGGATTGCGGCCTTTCGCTTTACTCTCATAATCCAGAACAGGGTGACAAGTCTTTATATATTGCAACAGTCTCATATGACAAGACTTGATACAAAGTTGTGCAGCAAATAAACTTAAACTCATAAATGTAATATTAACAACAATTAACTAGATGTAATTACAACAAAGTAATCCATAGCAACCACAATATAGGCCAAATTGCATATAGTAACTAACAACAATAAAAGTTTAAAATAACAAACATATTTAAGTAGAGTGGAAGCGCTATAATCGAATAGAAAAGTACTTGATGGAAAAACTGGTTAAAACGAATGTAATAAATTAACTAAAGAATGGCAAAAGTATTCTAAGCACAACAAATAACAACAAAGACTGGAAACGATATTTATCGGGAGTATAACAGGAGTATAAATCGGGTAACAACAATAACAACAACAATATTAAAATTAACAAAAAAAACAACAGGTAAAAAACAGTGTTGAATACGTCTCTCACTCAAACAAAAGAGAGAACAATTTAGCAACTAAACAACGAGGGAAAGAGAAAAAAAGAAAGGTGGCGTCTGAGACTCTCCCTGTAGCCTCCCATCGACTGTCCGAAGACGTCAGCACTGCTTCCCAGCTCGTTGGCGTCGTTGAGAAGACGAGGAGTACATAAGTAGTAGGCTGGAATCGTTTGGCGAAGAGACTCCTGTATGGAGTTCCTCTTGGAACTTTAAAGTCAATGGAGTCTCCAGGCAATCGATAAGTCCGTTTGGCAATTTGTGGAAAAACAACTGGTTAAGAATTAATCTCCACTGACCAAGAGCCTCAAGGAACAGTTTCTTAACCGGTACTTCAGAGTGCCGGAAGCCCATGCGTGTCCCAACCAGCCGTAACAACCTCAACTGAATTCTACCCAAAGGTTCAGTGTTTATCCTCATGTAAGGGCAATAGGCAACAGATTCGTACTCCAATAATGGGCGCACAATTCATATTGTTATGAACAACCCTACGTTTGATAAACCAAACGTAATAGTAAGGAAACCGTGCAAGATCAGTGTCACATCTAAGATCGGCACAAGTATTCGATATCGGTTTCTAAAGGAAACAATAACATTCCGTAGAGGTGACCAAGACATGTTCTAGTGACGAAGCTGTAACTTTTACCCGAGTGAGCCACAACTTTGCGAGCATTCCATTGTTCCATTGGCGACTGAACGACTGGCTGATTCACACTTTCACCATAATCTTGTACAGTACGGTACCGATGTTGCTGTAGATACAGTCACTGTGTTGTCTCCGTCGGTTGGCTGCACTCCGTGTTGTCGCGTACAATGACAATACCTCCTCAAACCATCGATTATCGATGTATCGGTGTTCGATATTAGATTGTTTCTAAATTTTTAATTCGATACATCGATATTTTCTTTGCGGATTGCAAAAACACTAATGATTTCAGTATCTTTGAATGTAAATTTGTACAACAAAGGACACAACTGATATGGACCACAACTGTTATGCCAAAAATAACCGATTTTAAAAACAATCAAAATAACATGACTGAAAACTACAAAGCTTCGAGCGACATTAGTACAGGCTACCTACTTGTATATATATATATCGTATGGGGTGTTTGGTCTTCGATAGCTGCCATAACTGGGAGATCACAAGAGTGACGGTCCAGCTACCAAAAATTGCTGTTCGTTTAGCGTTACCCAGGGAGCACGTGTAGCAAGCTACGGACGCGAACAACTTCACCCCCCACTACTTGTAATTCTATAAGAAGTAATATTACAAAACTCTTAGAACCATTGATTATCGATTTATCGAAGCTCAATATTCGATGGTTTCTAAATATCTTATTCGAGACATCGATACTTTCTCTACGGATTGCAAAAACACTAATAATTTCAGTAACTTTGAATGTAAATTATACATCAACGAGCACAACGGATAGGGATCAAAACCGTTATGCCAAAAATAACAGATTTTAAAAACAATCAAAATAACATGACTGAAAACTACAAAGCTTCCAGCGAAACTAGTACAGACTACCTACTTTAGATGTAATTCTCTAATAAGTAATATTACAAACCTCCGATGGTACACAACTTCTCGAACCATTGATTATCGATTTATCGAAGCTCAATATTCGATGGTTTCTAAATATATAATTTTATAAATCGATACTTTCTGTGTGGATTGCAAAAGCACTAATGATTTCAGTATACCTTTGAATATAAATTACGGGACCACAACTGTTATGCCAAAAAAGCGATTTTTAAAAAACCAAAAATACAAAGCTTCCAGTGACACTAGTACAGGCAACCTACTTTAGATGTAATTCTATAATACGTCATATTTATTGATCAAGAAAACGGTTGGAGCTGGTAAATGCTAAACCTACAATAATGTACATCTAGTGAAACAACAACACGGTATCGTTAAACTGTTTATCAAGATTTCTGTATTCAGATATAATTAACGGAAAATCCTGCAGTGATCAAGAAGACGGGTCAGTAAACAGTGATAGATAATATAACGTTGATGTTGAAAAACAACGATACATCTAGCCATCAATCCCCAATAGTATAAAACCTTCTGAGAAGTGATTCTCAAGCAGATTAACCGGAAAACAATATAAAACCTCCCCGACTACCCGCATCTATTACGCCGCTAATTATTAAGTACTACGACCACATTTATATCGGGGTGGTATTAGATTACGCCTTTTGTCGGCGCAGTACGATGCGGCGTGTTGTACATCCATAGTCAGATCGTGTTAGAACACCGTTGTGACAGCCAAACTGTACACGGCGGCACAATAAAAGTCTACTTAACGAAAGAAATAAAAATTAATAATTATTAATATTATGACAATTTTTCGAAATTTTACAGGAATCATTAGTTGTTGACCACAAAACACGACATACAGGAACAATCGAAATGAAAACAATTACTAGAACAGCGAGATGAAACAGAAAACAGCTGAATAGTATAAAAAAAAAACAGTGGACCTAAAATAGAACCCTTCGGTATCCCTTTCATCATCAAAAAGACAGGCGGAATGGTTTTCTTAGCAGATTGACCTTAAATCTCTGCACAAGAGAGCTAAATTTGAAATCAAGTCACTATTAGCTTTAAAATTCTATAAATATCACATTATCTTAGTAAATATCTTATGCTACAATTCGCAATATGATTCCTTCAGGTGAAAAATGAAAAAAGTCTCGATATCCATGATAAACCATAGCATCCAATGCTATTGCACCTTTCTGTAATTAATTATAATGATATAACTAAAATTTACTTTATAATCACAATAAAACTCCATTGTCATGCGCAAGATGTTTATGAACCTTCTGATGATTTAATACTCGAGACAAGATACCCATACTACATCACGACTAGTGCACAGGTCGAAGCATTGATGTCGAAGCTATAATGTTTCTTTTATCAAACAATAGCGCACGCTACGCGTAAAACAAGCAAATGACAACATGATAACCAAAATAATCACTTATGATACTTAGCACACAACTTGTGGAATACTACAGTTCTTATCGTCATGCACTCATTGCTGTAAGTAACCCATGTTGTATCTACCATCAATTCATTCTTGTCGAAATAAATGTTAATAGACCAATCAAATAGATTTAGTATTGTGTCGGATTGCCAAACATAAAAGGCTTTGCTGAATTGTTCTTGGGATTTGGTAGGCACTAATAAATCTTCACCGACAGGCCCGAATATGGCTGGGACAGACAACGCAATGACAAAAATACAAACAAAATCAACCAGAAGGAAAAAAAGAAGAAGACAACCATGGAATCAAACATGCACATGTATTCCTTTTCGGTATTGTACTCGAAAACTATCCAATTACTGAATGAGGTCTGAATGAAGGCATTTTAGAGGAGGGTAAACGTACTGTGCAGCAGCAGTTAATGGACGGGTTGCATTCCGAAGTGGATGGAACATATGGTGGAAGGTAGCGGTTCACCTTCGCCCACGGACCAAGGTGAGTCACGGCAGGCTATCTGGCACTGGCGTATAGCTAGCTCCTCCTAACTCTCTCTTGGAACTGGGCACAACGCTCATCAACCGATGTTGGCAAATGTTGAGAGACAGAACCAAACCGATGTTGGGAGACAGAACCAAACCGACCTTGGCAAATGTTGGGAGACAGAACCAAACCTATGTTGACAAATGTTTGAAGACAGAACCAAACTGACGTTGGCAAATGCTGGAAGACAGAACCAAACCGATGTTGGCAAATGCCATCTGGAAATGCAGACAGAACCAAACCGATGTCGGCAAATGTTGGGGGACAGAACCAAACCGATATTGACAAACGGTGGAGGACAGAACCAAATTGACGTTGGCAAAAGTTGAGAGACAACAGAAAACCGATGCTAGCAAATGTTGGGAGACAGAACCAAACCGTTGTTGGCAAACGTTGGGCGACAGAACCAAACCGATGTTGGCAAATGTTGGGAGACAGAACCAAACCGATGTTGGCAAATATTGGCACACACAACTAAACCGATGTTGGCAAATGTTGGGAGACATAACCAAAACGATGTTCGCAAATGTTGGGAGACATAACGAAAACGATGTTGGCAAATGTTGGGAGACACAACCAAACCGATGTTGGCACATGTTGACAGACAGAGCAAAACTGATGTTGGCAAATGTTGGCACACAGAACCAAACCGATGTTGGCAAATGTCGGGAGGCAGAACCAAACCGATTTTGGCAAATGCTGGGAGACAGAACCAACCTCTTCATAGGTTTGTAAGGTTATAATGACAAGAGGGTGATGGTTGGTGTTACATCTGTCAGTCAAATCGAAAGGGGCGACAGCACATTTTGGACGAAGATTCCTGTCAAGAGGAGAGCAAAAGACAAGACAAGGGGAGTGAGTGACAGATCGGGTTGACACTAATCCCTCTCATTAGCTGAGCCGATGTGATGTGTGAAGGGAGCATAAAAACGACGGCAATCTTCGACGTTGGCCATTTGCCATCTCGCTTGGAAAGAATACAGAATTTCTCGAAATGACCGTACCACCACGATGGAGAGCATCTGACAGCTATGAACAGGTGGTGTAGGAAGTGCGTCAATATTAGGAGATATCAGAGGTTCTATCCCAGGGACTCATCAAAATTTTTGTCAACGACCTCCAATCAAAGTTTTGGAAATTTCAACGACGCGGGCAATCTTGTCCAACGTATTTTGACCTGATATGGTCTACAACAGTTCTTATATAAGTATTTCTATAATTTCACTTGTAATCACTGCTTTGGGGGGTACCAAATTGGGTTCCCAAGAATCTAGAGCGATATTAGGGTCATACTTTGATATCCTAAAGTTGTGAGCGTCCCTCATCCACGCTACAGCCACCAACTGTCTGGAAAATTATCGATTTTCTTACTTCTGCCAGTAAGATCGAAGTCACGAGTAATACATAGCATTTTTTAATACAAAAATACTATAGTAATCATACATTATACCAGTGCTAGCCACAAAAACCTTGTTTAACCTGAAGCATTCTGATTAAATTTCACATTTGTAAATCACGGAAAGGATTTTATCTCTTATTAGTTTCAAGGCACAACAAGGAGGAAACCATCAATATCGAATGCTCCATCCTACGAACGAGCGCAGGTGTTTATGATGTATTCACAGCCACGCACCTGTCTGCTATTCTCCACTACTTTTTTTGGTTTGATTATTCATGAAACAAGATTCGTGGAACCTATAAATGACCTCGGAAACACCCTTTTCTTAGAAAATTCGGAGGTTCTCATTTATTGTAACTTTTGAGATTATGTATATATGTGTATATGTCTTTTTATAATTTATAATAACAATGTCAGAGTGATCATTCGTACAAGGTTTTTATTTGAAACTGGATATTTTGGTTCAATCCAGCGACAACCGACAGTAAAAGAGGTACTCATAGGATAAGCAACTATCCGCCAATTTCAATTCTTCCAGTGGCAACAAAATTTTCGAAAAGTATACCCGCAAAGGAAGCGATCCAGTATAAACGAAATTCTTAACTATTTAGCGTAGCACACTCAGATCCGCCCCGAATAATGTTGTTTGTTATTTGGAGAAAACGACAACATATGTTCAGAAAATGTTCCTAGAATAGAAAGAAGTGAGAGCGATAACACTCTAGCAGAACTGATAGCAAAGGCAGGGAAGTATCTGAAGAAAGAACCTTCGAGAATGGCTTCTCAACAGACCACTCTACATAGTTGAAAGAGCCCAAATCAAATATTTTATTTTGCCAGAACACCACAAAATGCATAGCAATCGTAAAAGTGCTACTTTAAATTTTTCAAACAAGGACCTGTACTTAAACTTACAAATTCTATCAAGGTTTTTACAATAACGTATTACTTTTGCACACACTATTACTAGCCTTGAAGACTATGTAAAAAAATTAACCTATTTGTTATGAGTACCGACACTTGCATTCTCATTTTCCTTTCTTTTCCTATAACGTTAAATTCCTTTTTTCTAAAATTTCTTATTTGAATTACTAACCGGTGTAAAAAATTATAAAGATAAGAGAACAATTTACTAAAATGGTATGCAGATATAACATAACCCTCTGATAAGGGTAGCTAATCAAATTTTACATTCTATGCATTTTAAATTTTGAAAATTCGAACAGAATTGAAAGTACCGATACATTTGCATTGGTCACAACCCAAACCCAACCGAGACGAAAACCTCTGATAAGTCCGGCATGCTACATTTGACTATTCAGACAAAACCCTTTTATTTTCAGACAAATATTTTAGACATCGGTAGAAACCGAACTCATTGTTAGTTTAAATTTTCACGCGTTCCAATTTAGGAACGCCTCTTGTACAGCTGAAAACCCGCCCGTAGGTATTCCCGGAGAGCCCCGACATTTTCACTAGAGACTAGAGAAAGTAAATCACTTGTCACTTCGAGTTATTCATAGCGACTCAATCAAATTGAAGACATGCCTTTACGCCCCTTACAAGTCGATGGCGAGGAAATACGAGTATACTGGACAAGAAACTCGTTAGTATCCACATTTCCTGAACATCTTGTTCTTTTATTACGCGAGGAGTGCGCCAGGACACGGAACAGGCTTCGCTGGTTTTACATCAAACTTAAAATGCATAGCTCTAAAGATGTGCAGGGAATTAGGCTTCGCTAATGCTCAACCAAACCCCATAAAGGGAGTTGCATGCACTATTATCCACCCCATCTTGCCTATGGAGACATACCGAACAGAATTTGTTCCGTCCTTCCGAGTGATATTACAAAAAGAGCCCCCCCTCGAAATAAATGATGAATCCCATGAATACGCTACTGCGAATGTAAGTAGCTATAGAAGTAAATGTAAAGCGATGCGTTAAGAGCTCACCAATACGTCCACAACAGTCAATACATTGAATACCTGACCTCATGGGCGTATATAAGGGGGGCTCATGGGGCACATTGCCCCCAGAAATTTTGAAAAACACACATTAAAATTGTACCCAGTAGTATGTTCTAACCTAGAACACATTTGTTTTAACCTTAAAGCTCAAAACGTTCAAGGAGGACGATTCCTCAGCCCCATTTAGGGGGGTTTTTATACTTCCTAAACCCCCCCCCCCAGTGGATCAGTCCTCCCCCTTGAAATAATTTTCTATACACGCCTCTGCTTGGCCTGATCAATATTTCTGTCGCTGTGTATATAGTAATCAAACAAGCTAAGATTTACCTCGAGTTCACCCTGACATTTGCAAACAAAATTATGTTACTGCAATGTGGAATAACACATCCAATTAGATAAAACTCACTAATCGAATCATACAAAGTAAAAATAAACAACAAATAAACGCGTACAACCCCAAATTGTGCCAATTAATTCTAAATCTATCGCAAGGCATGTGGACTCAACTAATAAAGTTCAGGCAATACACTGTGCCCTAAAAGTCCCACGCCTCCTATTAACTTTCTCATGAATAGAAATGACAATTTACTTTGGGTCATGTTTATAATGAGGTTTATGATGCATGGACATTTTTTGATCCTCACATCAAAATGAAGGAACACACCCTAGCAAGTGACACATTATTTTAAAGGTAATATAAAAAAAAGAATAATGTCACAAGGCAGAGGTGTGTAATGTTAAGCAATCAAATTTGGTGGCAAATTAAAGTTTGGATTGTTTTATAAAACCCTATTTTTTGTGAAGACACCTGCCATCTCATCACACCTTGAACAAACTTACAAAATGTGAGACGCGGTTTTGAATCTACGTTTTAATTTTGTTAAGAAATACATTGAAAATGAGGTGAGATTTCAAGATTTTCACCACTTCATTTCGTTCTAAAACTATTCATAAGTAATCCGGTTTTATAGAACAATACCAATTTTAATTTGCTACCAAATTTGATACAGAAACATTAGTGAGACCTCCAGTTTTTTCCATTATTTTTCTTTTTAGAATGGACTACCTGTAAAATGATATGTCACTAGCTACTTATAAATTCTGACATCGCCAGACTACCTCATTTCGATAGGTGGGTGGGGGGGGGGAGTTAAACATTTTCACAAATCAAAACACTCTTCAGTTGGTGGTGTACACAGGTCCCAAGGTAAATCACTTCATCTCAATCCGGAAGAACGTTAATTTAGGGGAGGGAGGTGACTTTTAATACACGCTGTATAAACGAACGCAGGAATGCTTGTAGATTAGGGAACAACGTTGTAGGACTACACCAGACGTGCAAGTCTATGACTATCGGCCCGGGAAGGGTCGGATGATTTACAGCCAGTCGTGGCAGGAGGCCGTTATGGTTAATTTATACCTTGTGGTACATTCATCTAACCGCCTCCAACACTCTACTCGAGACAGTATGGATGTACAGATGTATATATATTATATAAATTTATTCCTTGAAACAATTAAAATCTGTCAAAAAGTGTAAATTTATAACCATAGTAATTTACTCTGATCTTTAAATTTTTTGTTCTATAGTTAATTTTGCCTGCGGTTGATGAAGCCTAAATCTGTCAAAAGACAGCTAAAATTGGTTTCATAACAAACTTTAAGTAGGCTATACGGGTTTATTAAAAGTCCCACTCCGTATTAACATTCTTATAAAGAAAAATGGAGTATTTTTCTTTGGGGGATGTTTATATGACCAACTAAGGAGTTTTTTTATACATGAACATTTTTGACTCGTCTCCTATATACCGTACTATATTTTGAGGGTAAGCCAACATTTTTTAAACACGAACCCCTAGCAAGTGGCGCCTAATTTTAAATATATTAAAAATGAAGAAGAATGGCAAAATTTACATACCTCTAATGTTACAATATCAAATTTTTGTGGCTAATTAAAGATTGGACATGTTTACTCTTATAAACCCCAATTGCTTGTGAATAATTTTGTATAGAAATTAAATGGTAAAAATCTTGAAATATCACCTCAATTTCTCTCGAATGAGATGCACGGAATTGACTACCATGTACTTCTTGACAAAACTAAAGCCTGGACTCAAAACTGCATCTTACATTTTGTAACATTTCAGGTGTGTAGTAGCAGGCATCTTCGATGATAGGGTATGCTTAAAATTCGCTAAAATGTACAGTTGAAAGTAAATTTTTATTGAAACTTAGTAGGATACTTCTTCATTGTACACGCCTATCAAACAAAATACCACTTACATAGGCCAAATATTCCCAGAAAGGTACTAACGCCATAGGCACTTATAGGTTGACATAGTATACTGTAGCTGGTGAGTTACTGTTGTTCAAAACTAGGGATTCATAGGATTCGGGATTTTTACCGAGATGTTTAAAATTTGCTTCGCAGACAGTGCGTGGCGTCCCGGGACGCGGCGCCAGCGGTGAAATCCAATCCCGGCACAAAAAGCATAAAACACGACAAGCAATGTAAACAGGGAAAACAACCGGTACCATGTCGGACACTACAGCTATAACTACCGCAGTGGTCTTTCATATTCCGGTCTTACCAGTCGTAATGCACATAGGATTGAGAGAAAAGGAGATATTATATCGAACAAACAGTATTCCCCAATTAGATCCACCTGATCTATTTGTAGAAGTCACTTCTCGCTAATGAACACTTGGTAACAGAAACAGCGCTTTTGTGTTTAGAACATTTCTAACAAGATTAGGAACTTTGGTAGTATCCAAAAGCCGATCTGTCCCTATCTATTATTTGTTCTTTGTTTGAAGGTTATTTTTGACGATGGAAGAACTGTGAAGAAAACTGGATTTTCCGGACATTTGCCATCGTTCAGTGGAACAAGAAATCAGTAACACACATTTTACAAATCAGGGTCTTACTGATTTCTTATTATTTGTTATTAGAATGCATAAGTACTTGTTATAAATAGAAAAGTTAATGTTAACATTTACGAGTGCTCACGTGATCTGAGCTTGAATTTAGCTGTTATCTTGAGTGATGTTTTTTTGTCCTGTTTATCGGAAGTGCAGGGCGAGAAGCCCGCACTGATGGCCAGGGGCATTTCCGATCGGTACCTTTACGTCCTCAGATCAGGTCCCGGATCGTCCAACCTTTCCAGCGTTAAATCACGTTGTCGCACTTACGGCGAAAGAAAAACATCCCTCGAGATAGTACCTAAATTCAAGTTCAGATCACATGAGCGCTCGTAAAGGTTAAAGTCAAAGTTTTTATTGCCGGTCAAAAGCAAAAGTCAATCTGTAGGGTAAAAGTATTGGCACTCATAACACATTCAAACACACAATTTTGTTTTCACTTCCAACACCAGTGTCAGTATTCAATAATGACGGTCTCCTAATTATCAGCCACAAGATAGTCGACATTACAAAATGCCTTTAACGTCACTAAACGTTTTAGAGGTATTTTTAACGCTTTGGGCGTTAGAGCATTGTTTATGGAATCTGGCAATCTGTTGATAAAGTTGATACCAGCCTGCGAGATAAACTACCGTTCTGGATCTCCCAGATCGGTACTTGTTTGTCTCTGCCTATTGTTCCATAACGGTGAATGTCTCGGCCCCGTGTAAGTGAAAATTTCGACATACAGAATAAAAATACTGTTTCCAAAATGTATATACTTGGCAAATTCAGCATGTTTTGAAAGCAGGTCGGGAAGACTCTCTAGAATTCATGTAAATTCGAACTGCTTTTTTTGAAGGTTGACTTTAATTTTGGCACGACATATTTATGGTGACCCAATTACCTACCTAGATCGCGTAATAACAAGTAGTAGGTAGGGACAGTTGTTCAGTGTCCATTTTGTAATACCAAAATACCCAAGATTATTATCGTATAAATTCATTAAATTATGAGATCAAGTTATGACGTGGGACGTGGATATTTACGAGGACAACCAAATTGACGTATATTTTTGTTTGAAGTTTATTTTTGACGATGAAAGAATTGAGAAGGAAACAGGATTTTTCCGGACATTTGCCATTGTTAAGTGAAACAAAAAATAAGTAACACTACGTTTCATCTGCTACGTTACGAATCATGATTTGTTTATTTTAACCTAGTTTGTAATTATGTGATAGGTTAGTTATATACCTGAAGAAGAGATCAGATTGCAGATCCCGAAACGTAGTGTTACTGATTTTTGTTTCACTGAACTATGGCAAATGATCAAAAAATCCTGTTTCCTTGACGTATATGTACGCGCAATTCTGTCCGTTTAAGTTAGCGCAACCGAATATACCGTTAAAGTGAATGTAGGTGATACTCCTGAAACGAAAACAAACAAAATTTGATATCAAAGATCCTACAAAAGCGTTTCGAATAGTGGCGGAGCTCGTCTACAAACAAGGCGACCACCAGAGTCGGCCCCCACTGGCAGCACGTTGTCAGTCATGTTGTGTCTTGCACGGACCTGCCTGTTCACTCGTCAGCTGAACTGGGTCGGCACGGCGGGTGCGGCTCGGCGGCCCAGGACAGGTTAATGGTCTATTCTTCACCGCCCGTAATAACCGGTCCACTCAGTGTTGATCTTTGGCCCGTTTGTTCCACAGACATAATGACATTCACCGGGTTACGTATGACGGGCACATGTTGTGGTCTTGAGCACAACGGTGGGTCATTTGGGTCGTAAAACACCGCTAGAAGTATTCAGAACACTGTTTCGGTCAGTTTATTGCTACAGGAGTTTCTCCATCACCGATCCTTCAATTCAGTAGTCTCTATCATGTCAAATTTAAATGAAGTGGTCGGTTTAAGTTTTGGCGCCCGGACAGGTCTTGAACTAATGACTGCCCTTCCAATAGTAATGTAAACAAAAGACTGTTTTAATACTAAAACTATTCAATTTTTATATTTCAAACCTTGTCGGTTGTATTAGATTATACAATATATCCTTGACATACGACAATGCCCATGAATAATAAATAGTTTTTATTAAAACTGAAGACAACATAGCGTAAACGAACGTTTATTAATTCAAGTATTAATACCCCTATCGAATTAGTTCTATTAAACAAAAGAGAGACCCATCTCCTTTTAAGTTATATTGTCTAATAGCCTACTAGGCTATACAAGTATTTCATCCAACACAATCAAAGAGAGAGTCGGTACAGTACTAATGCTAAAAAGTGCTATTGTCACATACAGAATATCAACCTGCGCTATCACTAGCTTAGATCCAAGTCCGACGTCTTAAGCCATTCGGCCCTTCCTATTATATTAGACACTCGCTTCGATATCTTGAGTTAATAATAAACAAAACATATTCGTGACTATACGAAGATTACAACTCTCGTAGGGACACGAACGTGCAAGAACTTGATCGATACTAATCGTACGTAACCGATTACTCGACCGTTTCGAAAAGACCGGATCTCATAATTTGCGTGCAGGCGAATCCCGATCATTGACCAAGATGGAAGTTGAAGGTAGGTAGATGCTTGAGGATTGGGGAAGGTGAAGTTGAAGATAACAAAAAAAACAAGCCCTACCAGTACCGACATTGCCCTTACTGCATACCGATGTGATCAAGAACGTAGCCAGGAAAACATTTTGGGAGGAAGGGGGATACAGATAACTAATATTCTCCCGTAGTGGTCAGAGAGTAAGGCCCCATTAGGTTCCTTAAAATGTTCTTGACCCTTTTCTTTGTCGAGTACGATCTCTCAGCAGTACATGTCGGTAATACTGAATTATTTAAATAATAATTATCATTTACTAAAAAATTAATTGAAAAAATTGAAAATTTGGATCCCCTCGCTGGTTACGATTTTCTGATGGATTTTTGTATGTATTATAAGTCTTGTAACTGATCGTCACCAATAAATCATAAATATCAATTCAAGTACTTGATACGCCAAAGAATACACTTGTTTATGAAAGAACATTAGTCTGGAAGCATAAAGGCGTAAAGAGAAGCGAGTTGAGACATATACGTAAATTTTCATTGCACACTAAAAATATAATTTTGTCAGAGAGCAAAAACCCCACTTTAAGCTCATATCCGGACAAACGGCTGCGGTAACGTGCTAAAGTCGTCAGACGACAGAATGAGGAACAGCGACAGCGCCAATGCAAGGCCCTGCGGCACTCCGATCTGGACCAAGGCCGAACTGCGGCCTCAGGCTTTCATTGAGACGTGATCCCGTGGCGGGCTCGTGCTCAAACATCTCAACACGAATTCATGCGTACAGTGAATGAGGTGATCTCAATATTCGCCCTTGTTATTACAAGCACCCAAAAAAATACAAAACAATCTCCTTACATTATTTTCGTTCTCGATTCCATCCGGCAGGTTGTTCAAGAAGACGCGTAATGCGGAAGACGCTCATAGCCAGCCATCCGATGCTAAGCTCCTCTGGGCAGATCGCGATGGCTTTGTCTCCTACCCATGAACGTCTCACTCTAACCAACCTGCTTTATACAGTACAAAATGGTTTGCACAACGTACAGGCAGGTCATCGTAAGGTTAAGACCGCAAGTCCCTGAAAGAATCGAATCTACCCCATGACTCTCTGAGTTAAATTTACAAATGGTCTTAAAACTTTTCTGGAAAAAAGACACTGAAAATCTACATTACTACAGCGGTTCCAAATGGTTATTCCATAACATAGGTCTGGGAAACTAATACTATAATAAGGCATCATGAGAATTTGTTTCGAACAGTGGTATATTGAAAGACTTTCCAGTAGAATAATGATGGGTAAAACTATTGCACATATACTGTCTACGTACATGGTTCCTCCAAGTCAACCCTCTACGTAAGCTAGAAAGACAATGGCATGGAAACCGAAGATCCTTTATGTTGGTGACCGAACCATATAGATCATAAAGGTTATAGCCTTAAAATATTAGGTACACCGCAATAAACATAAACTTAACACACTAAAGAGTGCGTTTGTATTATCCGAAGGCCTTTCAGTACTTTCCCGACCTTTGATCACGTCCCAGATCGTCCAACTTTTCCGACGTCAGATCACGTTGTTGTATAAAAAGCACCATTCAGATATACCCAGTGTCTGAAAACTTTTGCGAATTTGCCACCACCACACATTCAAGAAACAGTCATTATTCGACATCCGCGACTCGGCGTACATGTCACCAAGTGATAGAACAAACACAGACGGCGAACAGCTGTTCACACAGCTCCATACAACAATGACGTCACCAACAGATGTTACACTCGCTCTCGACTGCCGTCGTCAACTTATGGAAACGCTACCAGACGAAACGTTTCTTGCTCTTTCCGTGATACACGGATAGCGGGTGAATATATAATGGGGAATGTGGTCAGACGATCTGGTAGTCCGATTACTACGTATCTGGACCAACATCTGATCTGCATGGGACATTGTTTGGAGCTTGGTAAAGTACGGTTGGAGAGTCACCTCGGTGGATCTGCTGCTGTGTCCGTGGGACTTTTCTAAACAGCCGTACGCGACTGTGAGAGCTACGTGTTATATCCGTGGCTTCCAACATTCCAGCTTTTATGCTTGTCAGTTGGCAAAGCTCAAATATGTCGTAATCCTGGTCGTTACGGCAGTTCCGTTCTGAATGGGTCGAGGAGTGAATTGCTCGAGGTAGGAATGCCGGTACTTGTGATGGCGGATAGCGACTAATTACTACATAGACTACTATATGGAGCTCACGAGTGGTACCGAATATTCACTGCATACTGTATGAAACTCACGAGTGGTAGCGACTATTTACTACATACTGTATGAAACTCACGAGTGGTAGCGACTATTTACTACATACTGTATGAAGCTCACGAGTGGTAGCGACTATTTACTACATACTGTATGAAGCTCACGAGTGGTAGCGACTATTTACTACATACTGTATGGAGCTCACGAGTGGTAGCGACTATTTACTACATACTGTATGGAGCTCACGAGTGGTAGCGACTATTTACTACATACTGTATGGAGCTCACGAGTGGTAACGACTATTTACTACATACTGTATGGAGCTCACGAGTGGTAGCGACTATTTACTACATACTGTATGGAGCTCACGAGTGGTAGCGACTACTTACTTTACTACTACGTACGGGAGCTCACGAGTGGTAGCGACTACTTACTACATACTGTACGGAGCTCACGAGTGGTAGCGACTATTTACTACATACTGTACGGAGCTCACGAGTGGTAGCGACTATTTACTACATACTGTATGGAGCTCACGAGTGGTAGCGACTATTTACTAAATACTGTATGGAGCTCACGAGTGGTAGCGACTATTTACTACATACTGTATGGAGCTCACGAGTGGTAGCGACTATTTACTACATACTGTATGGAGCTCACGAGTAGTAGCACTACGGTAGAGGGGTGAGGAAACCTACATGTTTTTTGGTCGGCCAGTACGAGGGATTCTCTCGACTACCTCGCTTTCACGTACCCCGCCACATAACACCACTCGTGAGCTCGCTACAGTAATCTTGCGAGAAATGATAAACAGAGCCATTCAAAGTCCAACGCAGTAGTTTCGAACTGATGCCATTTCTTCAATGGCTTGGACTCGCTCATTTTCCCTAGAAATTTCGGATACCGTAGCAAAAATGTTCATCCACGCTCATAATTTTCCTTCCAACATACAATACTACTGTTCACAACTGACGGACTCTATTTAGATCGACGATGCTGAAACTTCTGCGACTGAACAGTCACATAATTCAGCATGGTGGCCACATAATGGGTCGTGGATACAGTAGCTGCTGCTTTAGCAGATACTTAGAATATAGAGCTGAAACAGTTCGAAGCACATAAGTCATTACTTATATGCTTCGAAATGTTTCAGTATGTGGTATATGTTTCGCGTGCTTACGTCATTACGTAAGTACACGAATATCGTTACTGGCACTGTTTAGCGAGTGAAATCCCCGCTTTAAGAGATTTGTACACCATGAAAGTCACATTCTCTGGGGCATCGCCCAATGATTTTGACCTTGCTCCAGAAGTATTGTCGAGTAAGGCTTTCGTAGCCAGATCGTCTCAGGTAGAATGACACTTTAATTTAGCACGTATAGCAACATCTACGTGGAGTAAGACGATTGTTCTAACAAGCCCAAATGTGGGAGATGGACGAATGAAAACCAATTGTAATCGTTGATAGCAGCGCCTTTCCTTTCGTTCATAGTTTTTTTGTTAATGGTCCAGTGATCAGGGATCAAGGTGCAGAGAGTATAAGTGACAATACTGTCTTTATTATCAATGCTGTCATTAGAGGCAATGTTGTGGAGGTGCTGGAGATAATTAGTCTGTGGTACAAAGTATATCCAACACTGACAGAAGACGCCGTCATCTTCATGAAGACACGATACAGAAGCACGTGCTTCTTTCACACCGAATGCTTGTGTTCAGTGGCGTGCACGCCGCGAATCCTGCCACAATACTGCCCTCTCTCTGGGTCACCTTGCACACCACGAGTAGCCATCGAGTGAATGACAATGACAGAAACGTGATGATGATGATCCCGACAGATTCCCACGTCACAGTTCGCGCGCCACCGGGCAGTGAGTGCCGGGGGGGGGGGCACAAAGTCCGCCGTCACGTATCCAGGACGGGTCATGTTTTATGCAAAACCCCGCTCGAACGAAATCCAAACCCACTAATGTTATGGTAATACTGTTGCGGGACATCTTTTATTTCTGTGTCACGCGAATCTGTCCGGAGAACGTTCAATTTTGCGCTCGCGGAGTAAGGAATTTAAAGGTGTGCTCTGTACCAAGATTTCGAAATGACTGTAGAAGCCAATGTCACAGACCTAATCAACCAAGTTGTATAATACCATCTAAGGTATATGGAACTTTTTCAATCATGGTGAGTCACACTAAGGCGCTAGACTACACTTCGCTTCCTAAATTCGATATACAACTTTTAGGTTTCCGAGTTATGAAAAGACTGCGTGGGGACGGGATTCCTAAAATTAAGTTATGTAAATAGGATTGATCTACGCAAGCTGGTTTTACCTACATTATGCCGCTTGGGCCGGCGAGTTAACTTTGTGTTTCAGATTGTACTGTGATTAATATGCTGATTTGTATACATCTTGAGTTGACTGTACTATATGCACTGAAGAAAACATTGGATTTTCTGGAATTATTTTCTAACATGAGGACGATATAATTAGAATCAAATGGATGGAGTTTCTACCAAGGTATATGGAGTTTATTCCTACTAATATTGTAAAGGCGAATGTAAGTTTGTTTGTTACGCCTTCACGTGAAAACTACTTAACCGATCATCATGAAACTTATACAAATGTTCTTGAAGGTATTAGAAGTAACATAAGATACTTTTTATTAATAAACAAAATTTATTTTGTACGAAAAATAAAAAAGTATGTAAAAAAATCCCAAAATCTAGCTACTTCAACGCCATCTAGTATTCCAGTAATGCAGTTCCAACCCTGAGAATACCGACTCACTGTATTATCGATGGTCACGTTAACATCTAATCCAATCCAATCCATCCATCCAATTGATTATAATTTCAGCTGTTTGGAATTCTGCTATAATTAATGTTATTTTCTTCTGTCATTATTACATGCAGTGTATAACTATTGAATGTTTGAAGTTAAGTGTCATTTTTGTGGTGGATGCCATTTCATTACTTTAGATCTTACTCACTGATTCCAATTCTTAATCCGTTCTTCTTTAAATATGCCTCGGAAGTGGAAATCTGGTCTATCCAAAAGTTGCACGGAATCAAGAATCTGCGGTTCACGCAGAGCTGAGAAGACAACAGCAATCACAGCCATAAAGTGTTTTGAGAGCAGCCGAAATGCCTCTTCAGACACAAGTTTATAGACGAAGCCGCGGGTAAAAACTTAGAGTATAAAACAACACAACATTTCGTGGCATATATGAGGTATATATACTAACTTAGCCTAGAAAATAGCAATGATTATCCATATCGCTTCTCAATTTATACAATACCTTCTGAACTAACTTCAATATTGTACATCGGTACGGTAGCTACCTATGAACTTACATTTTAGTTCGTAAGACATAATTACACAAGAACGTAGAATCCGTTCTGAATGTAAAACAATAATTTGCAATTCAACTGTAGAACAGAAGAAACGGGTTTCAAAGTTACGTTAAAAAAACAACTATCAGGAGACAGCGGGATTAGGAGACCAGGATGCTGCACGGCAGCCGCCCTTCTGCGCGTGCTATATTTACTCTCCGTGGTGTCGCTTCCTTGTTTATGCGTGCTTTGTTGCTACACTCCGCGGAAATAGCACGCATTGCTGCCATTCTGCCTCCCTGATACACTACCAAAGCGTCGTCCCGCGCGGCGGCCGGCCAATTGTTTGCCAATTCGCTTCTCGTTTGAACAATTCGCCCTGTGTAGTACAGAAGAAACATGTTTCAGAGTTACGTTAAAAAAACAATTATCAGGTGACAGCGGGATTAGGAGACCAGGATGCTGCACGGCTAATCACACTAGCAGTTACTCGCGGCTTCACACGCGATTTCGCAGGTTTTGCGCCTGTTTGAGCACCTCTGGTTCGAATGAATTTTATTTCCGACACCAATGTTTAGTCTGCCTGCTTCTCACAATCAAGAATACATGTTAAAATGTATATTTTGTTACATAGCAGACTGCCTCTTTCCCGATCAAGAGGATATATACAAACACAGCTATGAGAAACCTAGTTTTGTCAAAAGACAACTAATTTAGGTTTCATAACAGCCTTTAAATGTAAAGTAAACGTTAGACTATATTGTCTTTTATATATTCACTGCTAGCAGTTACCCAATGTTTCACAAGTAATTTAGTAGGTGTTGCACATGTATGACCACTGCTGGTTCGAGTGAATTATATTTCCGACGCCAATGTTGAGTTTTCCTTGTTAAGAAAATAAGTCAAACAGTTTATAGTTATGTTCAAACATTGAATTTTATTTGTTCTTAGTGTGATTTTGCCTTGTGTCCCGATCAAGAAAATATAATATATTATATATAATATAATATATTATATCACGGATTAGAGAAGCCTACTTCTGTGAAAAGTGAATTAAGCTGAATTAGCTTTATATCAGCAGTCTTAAAATGTATAGTTAGTTTAAAAATTAGATAGTAATTGGCTTTTAGATGTAATACTTAGTATTTGATAAACATGACCAGTTAAAACTACATTAACAATGACACTACCCGTTTGTTTATTTCTTTATAGACTGAAAAATATTGTTAATATTTTAGAACATTTAGAGTTCTAAATGCTACATTAGTTCAAAAGCACAGTCCGGCGAATTTTCATCTAGCACAGATCTTGCCGACTGCTTCAAAGGGAGTCTTCGGTGTCAAATTCTGACTATCTTATATTTTAGGACATGTTCTAAGGCAGGTGTGTGAGTACTTACCCAATCGCTGAAATCTGAAAGGGCTTTACAAATAATCGTTAATCCTACCATTATTAGAAATTACTTATATTAGAATGTACATATGCATATGTTGGGCGTAGTCCTGGGGGATTTTCGAAATAAAAACAAAGTAAATCACACAAACAAATGCATTTTCGCATTTCTAATGTTATTAGGATATCCCAACACCATTTATGAAGAAGGTCACATATCAATCTACAAAATCTACAACACTACACATTCGTTAAAACCCCCAAACACAATAGTAGGTGGACGAGATAATCCACGTACCGCGCTGGTAGCTCTGAATCTATGACTTGTCTTCCAGGAAATGTCGAACCCTTTTATGCCTTATTCTGCCCGTCCTCATGGGCCACTGGTCTGTGCGAGGATCTTATCAAACAGAATACGGTACAGGGAAAGATTCGACATAGTAGAGGGTCGATGGTACCAATAAACACTGGTACAATCACAGACAGGATTTGAACCTGCGCTATCTCAGACTCAGATCCAAAGTCCGATGTTTTAGACAGCTCAGCCATCGGCTCTCTCTCTAACTGCAAATAATCCTGTAATTGCGATCCCTGCAAGCAGTCAGATTGTACTCTAGTCTCGGTGACAACCAGATCCCAGCCCAAGTGATCGTGAAATACAGTTGTTGGTCTGCAATCTAATCTCACTAATAAATCAGCTAAGAAGGGGTTTCCTTTTACAGAAACGAATTGTGCGTGATATCTCGTAGAAGCACATGTAGAAATTCATTTAAAGAGCACAGCATTTTGACTTTCCCATCTTTGTATATCTACGAGACCATCATCTATGCCAGGTTTCGTTATACAAATGTAGTAGATGGAGCTGCTATAGATGACCACAACACGCGAGCCCGAGTAGACCTGCGACAAATCCAACATCGCTCGGCTCTGGCGGGTGGACTGTCTCTCAACACTCAGGGGCTAGGTTTTTTTTAACTCCCCAGTCATTTAAAAAATACAAGAGAAAAAACTGTTTTTAGAAAACAACTAAAAGAATATCTACTAAAGCATTTTGTACTCGGTTGGGGAGTTTCTAGCCTAAACCCTTTCGATTAATCGTTTGTATTGTTTTTATTATTATTTTATTTAAGTTTAATTCCTTATTGTTTTTTACTTCCACTCAAATATTGTATTTTTTTACTGCAAGTTACAATAATGTTCTAATGACGTTTGTCATACATGTAATGAAGGAAACAGGATTTCTTCGGGACATTTATTTGCCATCGTTCAGCGATACAAATTATCAGTTTGTAGTTATATGTTACGTTAGTTGTTTACCTGAAGAAGAGATCAGATATCAGCTCTAGAAACGTAGTGTAACTGATTCTTTGTATCGCTGAACGGTGGAACATGTGCGGCCAAATCCTGTTTCCTTCACAATCTTTCCGTCGCCGAAAACAAACTTCAGAAATACATGTCGATGACAATAAAAATATTGAAATTGAATTTTTATTTGCACGACGTTCAAACCACTTAACTCAAAAGTTCCATTTATCCGAATGCCAGTAATCCACAGAATACATCGTATCCAAGCCCACAAACAGGGTTTCACATTACAATTCACTATTGATTAGTATTTTGACTTGTTTGATCGTGTATTGGACCAGGCAAGTCAAAAGTGGGTTAAAACTGGAGAGGGGGTATAATTATCGCTGCCCCGGGCAACCGACCGAGCAGGCCCGCCCCTGCCTCGCTCCCCAGGACCCGGAACGGGAACCAATCTGTGTTTGGCCGTCTCGCAGTCACAACAATGGGCAATCACGGGGCCGAGCTGGGAGTAGAGGCATTTAAATGTCGGGGAACCGGTTCATGAGTCAGGGCCGGGATCAGCTGAGATCCGAGGGCTTGGAATGCAGAGTGGGCGGACAGGCGCGAGCGTACTGGTGCCACACAGCATATGGAGATTATCCGGGTAATAGACTCACCCAGTACATCCATCATGTGGACAAAACCTGACTGTTAGTAACCTGCCAATACACAAACAACGTACGACACGCCACAGGCTTCGCTTAGGTTCCCAAGTATCGCTACCCAAAGTATACATGTCACTGTACTCAGTTTGTTTGCAAAAATAAATTTACCCTGCGATTTTATTTGGTGGTATGAAGGCTTCCCAAAATAACAATTAAAAATGCTAATGATCGGCCAATTCCGTGGAGTTGCACGGACCATCGTTGAACTCGACGTTGGCTGGATGAACAAAAACGAAGCTACGTGCAAAAGTTCAACTCTATATGCCAGAAATGAAATTATTCGACCCCTCTAATGATAAGCTTTGCTAACGCTCAGCCAATGAATGGATTGCTGCAGATTATGCTGTTGCCGATTTGCGACCATCCGAATTACCCCAGTACTGGCATAAAGTTTACTTCTTCTAATTTAGTTATTTCCATTAACTTTTACAAAAAAATTAAACTATTTAATAAATTAATAAATAGAAATAAAATATTTCTTACATAGTGAAAATAAGCTATAGGACATTTTATAGAAAATAACAAAACATACTTAAAACACTTTGGGTTATAACGACCCCTTCTCTACGGTGTAATTGTAAATAAATGTATTTATCTACGGCTTTATTGTAATTTTATATGGATTAAATTAACAGTATTCTATTTACACCATCGTTTGATTAAATTTCAGGTATTTTACATGATATACCATTTAACAAAATCGAGTACAACTATAATATATATTAACGTTTAATTTATCTCAACTCGGTTCCAGATAAAAAAACCCTACACAAACAAACAAAACTACCAACACGATTTATTAAACTAACAGCGAGCGAGCAATGCTCAGCAATATTCCACAAAATTACTTGACGCATAGCAAATTGATAAAGATAAGGAACTAATTGGTTCCCTTGAGGGACGCCGCGATTTATTCCAGGCTTGGCAATGTTACTAACGGACTATGTCATTTAATACTTGAATGACATTAGGAATGTACATCTTATTATATACCACTCGATATTTGTAATGATAATGAAGTATCAAGGAGTAGAAACGGAGACTTTCTTTAATTTTCTTTTAGGCCTCAGCTTCAGATATGTAGGCTTCGATGTACACTGGTTTATAAGTACACACACAGTTTCGTGTCTATACATTACTGGTCGTCCTCCCCAGGATTTGAACCCGTGATCTCTCAGTTAGAGAGCCGAGACTAAAACTATTAGTCTACGGAGGAAGACAAGTGAAGTCTATAAATTTATTAGGAAAGAGAACAGCTGATACTGATTAGTGTACTCTGATCACTTAAAAATCTAAACACAATGATAAAGTTAAATACATGCAGTGTGTAAAGTTTCACAGTATATTGCTGCTGGGTTTTTGTCGTTTGCCGTAATTTAAGCACTCAAGTCAAGCACTTTCCTTTGTATAAAGCACCGTTGTAATGAGTATGTAGTCGAATAGCCCACATGCTCTACACAACTGTTGGGCTATATTGAGCTAATGTTAATCCTATTTATAATCGGGATATGAATCAAATGAATGTTCAAACTTTAAAATAAGAAATTTGTAATATTACAAGTGATATTTAAATGAAACTCACGGACGTTGTAGACAAATTATTACGTATATTTTAAACAGTCTAAAAACTAACAAATAAAAATAAATGTTATTTAGTAATTGGATATTGCAAAAAGTCACGATGAACTTAACTTGCGAGTATATAGTCCTTTGGGAAATCACAACGTCCAGGATTCTTGTGCTGGGAAAATGCATGCAGATACAATTATTATTCCTGTCATTAGCAAGGGTGCGGATCCCGTCTGATTAATTTCCCACCCATCAAAGAGAACTTGTTGTTAATGGTCCTGTTGAAGTTCTAAAGATTAAAAATGACGATAATTTTTTATCCAAAAAAGCAAAGAAAGAGTAAGATGACTGAGCATAATTGTAATTGCTGTTAATGGCTCTGTTGAAGATCTTAAGGTTCAAAATGACGATGAGCTTTCATAAAAGAGTATAGAAAGATTTGATAACGAGCATAATTGTAATTGCTGTTAATGACTCTGTTGAAGATCTAAAGGTTCAAAACGACGTTGAGCTTTCTTCAAAGAGTATAGAAAGATTTGATAACGAGCATAATTGTAATTGCTGTTAATGACTCTGTTGAAGATCTAAAGGTTCAAAATGACGTTGAGCTTTCTTCAAAGAGTATAGAAAGATTTGATAACGAGCATAATTGTAATTGCTGTTAATGACTCTGTTGAAGATCTAAAGGTTCAAAATGACGTTGAGGTTTCTTCAAAGAGTATAGAAAGATTTGATAACGAGCATGATTGTAATTGCTGTTAATGACTCTGTTGCAGATCTAAAGGTTCAAAATGACGTTGAGCTTTCTTCATAGAGTAAATAAGGGGTAAGAAGATGATAACGACCATATTACTGTTAATGGCCTATTTGAAGTTCTAAAGCTTAATAAATGACACTCCAAAAAGCAGAGAAGCAGTAAGAAGATGATGAGGAATCTAATTGTAATTACTGTTAATGGCTCTGTTGAAGATCAAAATGCTGTTTATCTTTCTTCATAGAGTAAAGAAGGGGTAAGAAGATGATAACGACCATATTACTGTTAATGGCCTAGTTGAAGTTCTAAAGATTAATAAATGACACTCCAAAAAGTAGAGAAGCAGTAAGAAGATGATAAGGAATCTAATTGTAATTACTGTTAATGGCTCTGTTAAAGATCTAAAGGTCCAAAATGACGATTAGTTTTCTTCCAAAGAGTAAAGAAGGATACATAAAGATCGATCAAACATAAGATTGATTGTATTTTTTAATAAAAAAAGTAAAATGTAATCATAAATAGTAGACAGCTGTTCTTTTTAGTCTAATTCACTCAATTTCCACCCGAGAAAACCTTCAAATTTGGAACGAAATATTGAAATAAACAAGAAACTTTTATAGCCATCCAGATAATCATAGACTACATAAGACCAATAGGCCTACTCTGTGCAGATAACACTGCTTAAATTTGACCATATCTGTTTCTTAAGGCCATTAACTAATACAGCGTTTTTCCAGCTGGGAAATTATTTCAGAAAACCATAATCAAACACCGAATCCAAGGTTCTTGTACTGATAATACTACAAAACAAGTGTTGTTCCAATGGGTTACTAGCAACTACTTTTTGATTATCTGCAAAATACTTCCTACTTCCAAGACCACACCAATACTCCATAATTAGAAACTCTGAATCCTAAATTAATTTTCTCGAGTTCGATCAACGGGGCAAATTAGTTCTTATTATTACAATTTTATCATTTCTAGGCAAATTCAGAGACAGTGTTTTCATCTTATAACAGAACGGACATACTCTCTAAGCGCCATGTTTGGACGTTGGTCTCTAAGTTCCTTCGATTGTAATAGCTGAGGTCCTGAGGACTATTTCAGTTAGTTCCGAGGTCCGACACTAGGGCTGCGCCACTTGGCTTTCATTGTTACCGGTCACTACCAGAGCCTCTTACTCCACATATGGCAGTCGGAGCGTTACATTTTTTTTCGTGCATCAAATTATAGCATCCTTAAGAGTTCGGAAGCGGCGGGAATTCGTGGTTATTGTTTCTCAAAAGCTGTTACTTGTTGTACTATCAATCCTGAAAACATCTATAAACAAAAACACGACCAACACAACAGACAGAAATGCGCGAAGTTTATTTTTAGACTGGCGAACGTAACCCAATCACCATGACAACGCCCGCCCGCCGACCGGCCTTCTCTCCACCGATCTCTTGGCGTCACCACAGTTATCGGTGTCGGTGACGTTGGCCAGTTGAAGGATGGTATGGAATTGTAGAAGTGTCTCTACCATGGCTTATGGAGGAACGCTTCGAGTTGGGTTTTTATCTACGACTAACCCGCACTAATGACCTAATGCCTACCAGCACGAAAGCCTGGACATTCCCCGCATTCCCCAGGACACTCGGCCAGCATGGTGAAATTTATACGATGTTTTTAAGATAAATTGGTTATTTTCGAAATTTTGTTACAAACACACGCAGTATAACATTTAACATTTTAAAATATTAACAGACTTCCCAGCAGCCCTTAAAGGGTAAAGTCGATTTGTTTGGGAATTTATTTTTAGATTACAAATCAAAAGCTTTGTCCCTAAAGACAGGAAAATACACATGTTTTACAACTCCACGGGGTGGTGTAGATATGTAAAGTAATAATTTCGCCATAACTAAATTAGATTGTTGAATAAAAGGATGTGACTCGTTAACAGTATGCAATCTATTAGTCAGGAAACAAAATTAATATAAAACCTAATACGATAATACGTTGAAAAACGTCGTTCCCCATTGTCATGTGTCTCATATACATACGGGAAAAATAACAACGTTGCTAAAAATAACTTTCTAATGGAGTGATTAACATTGTTTTGTATCACTATTTCCTAAGGGGAACGTATCTTAAAAGCAGTCCGAATATTAAAAAAAAAAAACTAAAAAATTCCGATTGTATCATATTTTATACAAACATTTGGAACGATACAGACCTTAAAAATGTTTTATTTCTGTATCAAATTTTGGAAAATGCATATACTTAACAAGATACACACGATTACGTTCGCATGCAGTAACTATTTTAATATACTATATTGCTTGACCTAGAATCCGATTGCTATTCAGAATATAGAAAATTAATAGACTGCCAAATTTGTGAGCAAAATTATACGACGAGAGTCGGCCCAGAAAACGAACTGCAGTTTTTGGAAGTGACCACGCAAACCACATATGCTTATGACTTAGAAATTTGGCGCATAACGTACATTTCTATTTAATGATTTAAAATCGAAATTGAACTATTGATGGCTATAAATCAGCAAAAGTAGGTCCAAGCACGCATCCTGCCCCAAGGGTGCCCCTCTCCCTTGCTCATCCTCCCCCTCGCGTTATTGTCCTAATCGGCCCAATTGAGTTGACCTTGGCTCGGCCGACACAATTCGTGGAGGTCAAACCTTTAAAATGGGTTCATCAGCCACATTCAATGTAAAAGAGGCCGCTAAAGCGATAGTGCAACGATTATTTACCGTGAAGCGTGTATTGTCAAAGCAATTACGATCGCCTTGTTTATTCTCTTTTAATTCGAGAATTACTAACTATTCATTCCTAGGTAAACAATGAAGATTACATTTTACTTCCTAGGTTTTGCGGTTCAAATTGGGTTAAAACATTTCTGATATGATTACAATCTTAAGATTGTTCGGCCCCGGTGCGAAAATCCATGTTTCAGTCAATACCAGTCAACATGGCTCTCCCACCATAAATCTAAAAAATATATTATAAGTATAACGATCTCCATTGCCGAATACAATCAAATTTGGATAATTCGAACAATCTTATTTCAAAATTTTCGTAGTCCAAACTTCCTCGTGATCCCTTGACACCCATATCAATGTCAGCATGATTGGAAGGGTCCCGAGTTCGAATCTCGGTCGGAGCACGGCATTTTTGCGCGCTAAAAATGATCATGCAAGCTTAATTTGGAGTATTATGATAAGCGCTTCCGGACTAGAGAGTTTGAACATCATAAAACAACTCCATCCGTCTACCCAGAATGTTTGGAAAAAAGTATGAAAATAATCAATAAACAAAAAAATACAATACAAGAAATAAAGTTTCTTTCTTTCTTTTTAAATTATGCTCTTCTTATGTTCCACAAGAAATTTTTCCTGGTAGAAATCAGTTAAATTTTAAAATGATAAAATTTACTGCTTAAACACAGAAATGAACGTAATACGGCACTACGATTTCCACGTGCAAATTACGTGTGTGACGTGATTCCGTCAAAACGTACGACGAAATTTGTCTTCCACAAGGAAACGACCTTGCAATCAGTTTCGGTCTGTCCGGCAATTACAATTGCCGCAAATTAATTCACCCACGGGCGAGGAACAAAAAAATTCTCACAATTATTGTTGTTGTAGGCCTGCAGTGACAATGCAAGGTCGAGCGTGTAGTTCGCACACCGCTACATTCTTTACGTAATCCGGCCTCCACACCACAGCCTGCTGCACAGCCTTCAGGAGATCTGTTTCCCATTTCATAAGCGGTTAGGCGGCGGTGATTGTGCATTTCCGGTTGCGATTATAATCGTTAGCAGCTGTCGAGATTACATCTTCCTTCTGCTCCACGTCTCGTCTGGGTAACGTTAATGGCGGTATACACTCACAACTGGATGGACTGTTACGACAAACTAGCAGAGCTGCTTGAGTACGCAGCCAATTTGTCATATCAATCGTTAAAAAACTATGTATAACGAAATAAGGAAAAGTGCCTTCTTATTGCTTCCAAACCATTCCGAATAAAGATCATTACTTTCTTGTTGCTTCCAAACCATTCCGAAATATAGTACAGTACATTCTTATTGCTTCGAAACCATCCAAAAACAAGGCACAGTACCGTCTTGTTGCTTCTAAACCATTCCGCAAATATAGTACAGTGCATTCTTGTTGCTTCGAAACCATCCAAAAACAAGGCACAGTACCGTCTTGTTGCTTCTAAACAATTCCGAAATATAGTACAGTACATTCTTATTGCTTCGAAACCATCCAAAAACAAGGCACAGTACCGTCTTGTTGCTTCCAAACCACTCTGAAATATAGTACAGTACATTCTTATTGCTTCGAAACCATCCAAAAACAAGGCACAGTACCGTCTTGTTGCTTCTAAACAATTCCGAAATATAGTACAGTACATTCTTATTGCTTCGAAACCATCCAAAAACAAGGCACAGTACCGTCTTGTTGCTTCCAAACCACTCTGAAATATAGTACAGTACATTCTTATTGCTTCGAAACCATCCAAAAACAAGGCACAGTACCGTCTTGTTGCTTCCAAACCACTCTGAAATATAGTACAGTACATTCTTATTGCTTCGAAACCATCCAAAAACAAGGCACACTACCGTCTTGTTGCTTCTAAACCATTACGACATAAGGTTCGTTCATTCTTGTTGCTTCTTCGTCATCCTGAAATAACGTACAGCACGTCACAAAGTCAATCGGTTATGCCTGACGCCATGATCGTGAAAAGTCAGTCACCCATACTTGTCGACGTGATCGTCACACACTTGTCTATTCACATTGCTTGTTAGACGAGTTTAAAAATCTAAATTGTTCCTTCGTTAGAAATACAGTGTAACATTTACATTCCCTCCAAACATAAAACACACGTTTTTCACCCATAACTGGTAACGTGATCGTTCACAAAGTCAGTCAACCATACCTGTCCACGTGATCGTCACAAAGTCAATGGATCATACCTGTCAACGTGGTCGTTCACAAAGTCAGTCAGCCATACCTGTCGACGTGATCGTCACAAACTCAATGGATCATACCTGTCAACGTGGTCGTTCCCAAAGTCAGTCAGCCCATACCTGTCGACGTGATCGTCACAAACTCAATGGATCATACCTGTCAACGTGGTCGTTCACAAAGTCAGTCACCCATACCTGTCGACGTGATCGTCACAAAGTCAATGGATCATACCTGTCAACGTGGTCGTTCACAAAGTCAGTCAGCCATACATGTCAACGTGGTCGTTCACAAAGTCAGTCAGCCATACCTGTCAACTTGATAGTTCACAAAGTCAGTCAGCCATACCTGTCGACGTGATCGTCACAAAGTCAATCGATCATGCAAGTCGACGTTATGTTCAAAAGTATGTCAGTCAGATCAGTCATATTTATTATAATCGAGACAAAATCATCAAATGCCAAATTTTTTTAAAGTAACAAAATGGATGAGATCTAGTTCCGCACAGTCAAAGGCATCGGACTTTGGATCTGAGGTAGAGATAGCGCAGGTTCAAATCCTGTCTGTGGCCGCAGCACTTTTTATCAGTACCGACCTTGTACAGTACATTGGGCTATCGATTTGTAAAATTTCGTAGAGGATACAATAAATTATATAAATGTAAAACATGATTATCAGTGTATATAGCATCAAAATCTACTTAAATTATGAATGAAACAATTGTAGTAATATCAACAGCCCCGGTACAGCCAACTCCGTGTATATACTGTAAGATCGTCGTGAAGAGCGAAGCGAGCGCATGAGTCAGACAGCGGCTCCGACCACGACAGGACATTGACGGATTGACGTCTAGCCGCCATCTTGATGTGGTTGAAACACTTCCGGTTCTGTTTTACTGCTTAGCACGTCATCGCCATCAACGGATTTATTCAGTGGTCATGAAACCGCGCGGATTCTGTAGCCCACAACTCCATGATAGCATCTCGGAACCTGAGCCCATTGCACTCTAATTTCATTTATCCACCCTTCCTCCTAATTTGTACTCTTCACTTGCAGAAACAGAACTGGGGTCTTTTGCGTTAAACGACCTAATTTCTTTAAACGTTTTCTACGTTTAAAGAAGGCTAGGTTAGGTGCAACAAGACACTGAGACTGGATAGGTAGACCGGGAACTGCGCCAATACCAGATAAAACCGGATTTTGCGATAAGGAACAATGATTACTGGTCGTCGCTTACTGATTACTACTTACCTACTTTCATGTATTGATGTGATACAGGTCTAAAAATGTGTCCATAGCATTAATGCATCAGAGAAACACTCTTATTAAACGTAGGGAACGTTTAAAGAAATTGTCGTATAACGCAAAAGACCCCGGAACTGCAACTGCAACTTCCCATCACGTTGGAAGAGCGGCCAGTGAACTTGCCAGTTGCTGAGTCGGACGCGGCGTCAGCAGTCAGCACAGGTGTTGGTTGCCTGTACACAATATTGTAGCGTCGTTGCCGTTCACGTTACAGGTGCATTGAATATTGCCATGTGCTACGAATCGCATCGATGGGAAGTTGCCTCCCAAACGTGATACACTGATGTGTTGGAGTTTTTGGAACATATATTTCATCAAAACCTCTTACAGTTTGACTTTGTAACTGTAGGCTGAGCGTTTGTGAAGGCTATCAATCAGGAGGGTGGAAAATATTTTCTTCCTCTGCTCGTTTATCTATGATAAATAGAGAACGAATTGAGTTATAGACTTGAAATTTTGGACAACTTGCTTTCACTCAAGGAAGCTGGTTATGTCTCTTTGACTGTCTGCTTATTTAAGTGTGTGTGTTTGTATGTCTGTCTTTATGTCCATCAAAGGATATCTTGAGAACACATTGAACTGTAGACCTCAAACGTTGCATGGCACTTTATTTCTTTGTAGGCCAGATAAAAGATGGATGATAATGCATAAATCTCCATGCGATTTTGCTCAGCGTCAGCGAAGTTTAACTATCCACAGGATGTTTTCAGACCTAAGGACGTAGCCAGCGAGGGGGTTCAAGGGGTCCAAACCCCCCCCCAATTTTAAATGGTTTCATACATTTTTATAACTTAAATGATTATTATTGGGTCAATCCATTTCAAATCACCCATTCATGGTGCTCAACATTTTTAATTTTGCCTAATTTTTTTATTAAGAGTTCCCTATGGGTAGACAATCACAAAACACTATTTGAAAAAATTTTAGAAGCCATATTTCTTTCCTGGCGGCCAGTTTTAAAAATGAGGTTTTGTGCAGATTTTAGTAAAATATACGCGGTTTGCAAAAAGTTTAATTCTGCCAAGCTATTTTTAAAGATAGCAGAATAATCCAAAACCATGTGTTCAGCATCTACAACCAAACACACACACACACACACTCAATAACGTCGCGCCGCTCGCGAACACACACACACACCACACACACAATAATCTTTTCACACACTGTGCAATTCTATACTCTCTCTCTAGTTCCACTCTCCAAGCGCCGACCACCCCGCCACCCTAACTCTCACTGAGTCACACAAAATCACCTAGTCATGGGCACACCACACAAAACATCCACGTACCACACATCTCATTCTCACTCATCATCCACTTTGATAACGAAAGATACCCCCCCCGGTGCCTAAGTGTAAGAAGGTGTAAAGACCAAGAGGAGTAAGCATTAAGAAATGAAAGAAAGGGGAAACGGTGTTGGGGGGGGGGGGGGGGGGGGGGGGGCCCCCGACGTTTCTGGGGGGGTGGTAGACTAAAACCACGGTGAGAAGGGGGGGGCGAATAAAGCCGGTGAATCGTCACGGGGGGGGAGGGGGGGGGGGCTGGGGTGCGCTTGGGGGGGCGGGGGTGGGGGTGGGGGGGGGGGGGGGGGGGACTAGAGAACGTGGGGGGAGTTGGGTGCGGAGGGGGGCGGCGGTGGTGTAATGTTGAGTTGAAGTGGGGGGGGGGGGGGGGGGGGGTGGCGGGGGGGGGGGGGGGGGGTGTGGGGGGGCTGGGGCGGGGGGGTGGGGGTTAAGAAAAGAAGAAGAAAACTCTCCAGCTGTGGGACGTATGGAGCTCCCCCACCCAGATAAAGAAGGAAAAGAGACTCCACACCTAAAAATAAATTTGCCTTTGTAGTGCTGTCCGGCGAGCCGGGGGAGGCACGGGGGCGGCAGCGAGCCACCGCTGAACTTAAAAAGTTAATAGGAGGCACAGGCCGTGTGTTCCTGGGGGCGTACATTCTCGAGCCAATATTTTTCGAGAGCAAAAGGCAAAAATGGCCGAAAGCCTAATAAAGTCAATTTTTCAAAGTGGTGAATAACAAAAAGGGACTGAATGAAAATAAAATGAAAATTTTACAGAATGTTCTTTATACAAATAGGAAATACTCATAAAAAAATATGACTGAGACTTAACTACAATTAAGAGAATATACCAGCATTGAATATCAGTTAAAAGCGCTAACCCTTTTCTCGCTTGTGCGGTACCCAGTTAGCAAACAAGGTTTGTTATAAATATCTAAGTATTAACAATAAAACTTATATTTAAATGCTCAAAAAATATATTCCTTATTCTAACCTACTTAGGATATACAATAAAAATTATTTCGAAACCAGAAAATAATTGTATAACTAAACAATTCTCATAACACACAAAATACCACTCTTGCGGCAACATTAGTAAAAATAAGATTGCTTGAATCTATTATACATGTCAAAATGTATATTCATATTCAATTTATGTTCAAAAATATAATATTATTAAATACATTTTATAAAATACATAGTAAAAATATATGTTAGAACCTGAGGAATATTTATAAAATAAGTAACTCCACCTAATCTTACACAGTAAGAACAATAGGTAAGAATTATAATCTTCAACTTAAACTTTACCGATACAATTTTTGTACTACACTTGCATACTGTATCCACAAAAATAATGTTCTTCTGTGCATTTAGATTTTAAAACATTGGTTTCAATTACTTATTGGTACTGCAATTATTCATCACTGAATTAAATAAAGATGATAATTCATTACATAGTTTCTCATTTATTCCAAACAACCATCTTTTTTTCCCATAAATGTGGTTGTATTTGTCCCCTAACATATATTTTTTACATCATGTATTTTATAAAATGTATTTAATAATATTTATATTTTTAGAACATAAATTGAAATGCATATACATTTGACAGTATAATAGAACCAAGCAAATTATTTTTCCTAAAGTGCGCAAGTGGAATTTTGTGGTTATGAGTATTGTTTATTTTTCCCATTATTTTTCCTGGTTTTAAAATAATTTTTAATTGTAAATCCTAAGTAGGTTAGAATAAGGAATATAATTTTTTTTGAGCATTAAATTAAGTTTTATGTTTAACATAATGATTTAAACAAAACCCTTGTTTGCTAACTTGTACCTGAGCACAAGCGAGAAAAAATGTAGCGCTTTTAACAGAAATTCAATGCCTGTATATCTCTAAATGTAGTTAAGTCTCAGTCATAATTTTTTTATGAGAGATTTCCTATTTGTATAAAGAACATTCTGTAAAATTTTCATTTATTATCATCATCCCTTTTTAGTTATTCACCCTAGAAAATTGACATTATTAGCGCTTTCACGGCATTTTTGAAAAGCTCTAGAAAAAAAAAGGAGAGCATTCTCAGGGCTAAAACTTTTTTCAGTATAGTTATATTAGTTTTCACACTAGAGGAAATAAAATATTAGTAGTGAGTCTCTTTTCCCTTCTTAAACTTTTATGGTCTTAAAAGTAACATTATTGATGAATTTCTCCGAGATTTTAGCAGAACAACTTTGACTGTTTTCTCTTGCACAAAAGAAAACAATTATTATAATGTCAAAATTGAAGATCAGAGATTTATGCTGAACACACGAGTTTTTGGATTATTCTGATATCATTAAAAATAGCTTGGCAATTAAACTTTTCGCAAACCGTGTATTTTACTAAAATCTGCAAAACCTCCATTTTAAACATGGCGCCAGGAAAAAACTATGGCTTGTAAAATTTTTCAATAGTGTTTTGTGATTGTCTACCCATAGGGAACTCACTAATAAAAAATTAGGCAAATTAAAAATGTTGAGGCAACAAAATTTTTATTTTTATTGGGGTGATTTTGAAATGGATTGACCCTATTATTTATATAATTCAGTATTACTGACATGTAATGCTGAAAGATCGTTCTCAACATAGAAACGGGTCAAGAACTTTTTAAGGAACAAAATGGGGGCCTTACTTTCTGTCCACTACAGGAAAATAGAAAATATCGTTTGTCTTGACCCCCCTCCCCAAGATTTTTCCTGGTTACGTTCTTGTTCAGACGTACCCTCATCTTGGTAAATCTAGAGACAACAACCGGAAGAGCAATGCATGCAGCACTTCTGAGTGGTTTAGTTCCACGTTAACCTATGCGTGATCTGTTAAAGTGGTTTTCGTCAGTTCACGTCATTCTGCTGCAGTGAAAAGAGGGCTCGAAACTCCCTTAGGTGTGAACTTCTCTATGTAAAGTTAATTATCATAATAAAGTGATTTTCGTGATTCATTTGCTGTTTTCCTTAGGTTTACAGTTTTGATAATGGATTCAGAGGAGAAGATGTTAGGACAGAATTGGGCAATATCACTGAAGATATGGAGTGAAGTTGATCTCTTTCTTATCGAGCCGGAATCAATCATGATGGAGAAGACCATAGTACTTCTTACCACGAAACTAATTCTATTACAGATGACAATGAGGAAGGAAATCGGTTTTGTAATGGTAAAACCGTAGCTGTGAGGCAATCTGTTATTGCTCATATTCTGAAATATATCCAGCAGTCTGCAAAGATTGCACAAGTTCCATTGGAGGAAGGAGACACCAACAGAGCAAACGTGAGAAGACGGGAATTTTAATGCATAGTGTGTCCAAGGGACAGGGACACATAAACAAAAAAGTGCTTCCAGTCCAAAATGTGGTAAACCAATGACGATAAAGCACATTAAAACTGTTTTTCAAAAGTGCTTGAAACCTGAAGCTGAATCAGAGAAGGACTAATTGTAAAAATTTTCTAATTCAGTAATTCATTAATTTTCCCCTGGTAATTATACTTTATCTTTTTGCCTCAAGTATAAGCAGTATATTAGGTTAATTAAACAAATGCATACAAAATGTGTGTTATGTTTCTGTAAACAACAAAGGCATATTTTAAGTTTCAACAAAGTTAGGTAATTTAAAGTGAGCAAAATAAGAAAATTTATCATTATAAACCTAGAGTAAAACACATTTCAAATGTTACTTCAAATTTTTATAATATTAAAAATCTTGTATGGTATCATCTTCATTTTATAAACCAACATATTAAAAACTGTTACTTTTGCACCAACTTTTGTAGGATTGGAAAGAACGCGGGTAATAAAATACATTAAAAATCTAGAAAAAATTCTTCTAACAGTTATGCAAGAATTATACAACCTACATTATGATTAAATCACTTCAATATTTAAGAAAGTATTTTGGTACGTTTATTGAAGGTTTACTAAAATAGGGGTCTGTTAGAAAGATCCCATTCCAATGAAACTGTCACAAATAAGCACGCCAGTACTTAAGGTTTAAAGGGAACTTTTTAATTTATAATGTATTAGAATAATTGCAAGATAGTTTATATGAATAACACCACTATCGACAAGATAATCTATTGAAAGATATGTTCCCCAACAAGTGCGATATGCATTATTTCCTTCCATCTTTCAAGCTTATTTTCCATTTAACGGCAAACCCTACTCTTGAATATCAATCAGATTTTAAATAGTTTACTGGCTAAAGTGCAGTTGTAAATCTAAAACCAAACCTAAAACAGAGAAACGGTGCATTTCTATACAAACCTAAAACAGAGAGAGATACGGTGCATTTCTATACAAACCTAAAACAGAGAAACGGTGCATTTCTATACAAACCTAAAACAGAGAAACGGTGCATTTCTATACAAACCTAAAATAGACACAGTGCATTTCTATACAAACCTAAAACAGAGAAACGGTGCATTTCTATACAAACCTAAAACAGAGAAACGGTGCATTTCTATACAAACCTAAAACAGAGATACGGTGCATCTCTATACAAACTTAAAACAGAGATACGGTGCATTTCTATACAAACCTAAAACAGTACGGTGCATTTCTATACAAACCTAAAAAAGAGATACGGTGCATTTCTATACAAACCTAAAAGAGATACAGTGCATTTCTATACAAACCTAAAACAGAGATACTGTACATTTCTATACAATGTTCACTAAACAATTTTAGGTAGCGGCAAAATAAAACAAATGTGTACATAGCAATATCGGATGTAAAAAAGCATTTATTTGTTCGACAAACAGAACATCCTCTGCCCCTAATCACGCCGGTAATTTGGCTGTTGAAATTCGACCCACAAACAACAATTTGCACCGAAGGGTCCCCAAATAGCGTAAACAAGCACGCGCCCCTCTATCACATAATGTGAATCGTAGTCATTATGATTGTGTTCATAGATATTCGCTCCCCTCGCCCTTTCACCTACGCCATCCTGCGGTGCGCGGAACATCTGCCCCCCCCCCCCCCCACCACTTCCACCACATTAACCCAGACGGTCTGTCTGTCCGCCCGTCTGTCTGTCTGTCAATCGGCGATACTCGATATCCTTTACGTACCGAACAGCTGTCGGTTAGCACCTCTACAATATCTTGATTCGCCCGCTGCACTTCAATATTAACCCCACAACTGGCAATCGACATTATAATGTCGATCTGACACGCACGTGTTTCGACAGTTCATATAGTACATACATCAACACTACCGCCACTATTTACCGTTTCAAATTGAAAGAATTGCTGATTTCGATGGTCAATTTTGGCAAAACATTGACGTCATAAAACTTGCCAAAAAGATCGTCTTCATCTAGCCGTTTTCAAAATTAGTTATGTTGGTTTTTAGTATATTTTGAAAAATATTAGTGTAAAAATTATATATTTTTTTAATTTTTGAAAATAATCGTAGCCATAGTAACAAAACTTTAGGTAACTCTGGCCACTTCTTAAAATTAACAAATTTTAGAAATTTGTAATTAATTAATTTATTGTTTTGTAGTGTATACAATTGTCTAAATACTCATTTATTTTGGAAACATTTAGTGTAAGAATTCTATTTTTTGTTAATTTTTGAAAATAATCTATCCATAGTAACAAATTTAGCTTTTTATGTACTATTTGTAGTTTTCACAATGTATACAATTTTCCTAAAGAGAACATCGACACCATTGTATATTTCCTGAACAACTAGATAAAAATGAGGAATAAATTGGCTATCTCAGATTCTAATATTTATAATATTATCACAATTTACCAGGGGTAGTCCCACCACGTAAAAAAATTAGTATAGTAATTTTTTATGGGTTATGTATAATGTCTTAATGCCATAATTGTCTCCACATTTACGTGGAAACAAAAAATCTATGTATGACGCATATGTAAGTAATGGTACAAAACACTCAAAAATGGCTAGCCATCTGAGGAAAAATTATGTAAAGAATGAGAATTTGGGTGGATGAAAAACTGTAAGTCTGAATGAGAGCCACTGTAATGAAGAATGCAACATTTTAGATTTTAAATTTTATGACGATTGCGATGCAATTTATATTGTTTTTTATGCAATAAAATATTGAATTGAATTGAGTTCCTTACTTGGTCCAACCGTGAGATTTGGCGATATGCTTCAATGGAGGCTATCACTAGAGAATAAATGAGCTATGGATTTGAAATTAATTGAGCATGCCACCTCAGTGAAGAACGTTATATTTGGAACATAAATCTTATTAATATGCAGTAATTAAATCTTTACAAGATTCCACACGCAATAACCTGAGTTTTATTACAAGCTGTAACGACTCAAATGGTAAACAACAAAAACTGAATTGAAGCCGATTGAATATTTGAAGTATGCAAAAGATTGTGCTTTTATATGCGTGTCAAATTTTATACCCTGTACCTAATGTCTTTTATTAAAATCATGCTGTACCGTCTGCCCTCATTTCAATCACGTAAGAAGAACGTTAAATTCCATTCACTTTTACGACCTTATTTATAGTCTCCGAGTTAAAGAAGTTGTTTCTTTTCAAGGACACCGTTTATATGAATAGAAACTCTTTTGGATTTTCACCGATAATTTATTAGCTATTGAGAAAACAAAAAGAACGGGTATTCATACAGGGTGAATAAAAAGTCAGACCAACCCTAATGTTTTACTAAAATTTATATAAGGAGATATCCTTTGAGTAGTGGAAAGGAATTTTCATTTGATGAGTTTCAATACATTCTGTGGCCTCCCAAAATGCGGAATTTGGGGGGGGGGGTGTGTAACTCAAAAATTTCAAATATAACCTCTCTTATTTTGAAGAGCATAAAGAAACTTGAAGAACTGTGAAATCAGATATCGCTCGCTATCTTTGTTACATTCCAAATAATAGATCATGAAGATTTTAATGAAGTTTTTACACTTACATTTACAAAACACAAGTAGAACATTTTTAAGATTTAAGAAACAGTATTGTTGAGGCCTGCAACAAAATACCACTCAAGACTTTTCAAAACGTGAGAGAGGAGTTCACCCTACGCTTGTCTCACTGCCAAACAGTAGGAAAGTTTAAGTTTGAAAATTTGATGCCAACGCGGTGACTCCTTCAAAATATTGTTCTGTTAACACTGGAAATTATTTAGGATTGGGAAGAGTTAACGATCTATGGTCCCACCATTCTTTAAGGTTGTGCACGCTCTTTAAACTGAGGGATCACTTGAGAGGGGTTTATAATTGAAATTTTTGAGTTGCCCATTTTGGGGGGTACAACAAATTTTCAAACTCAAATAAAACTTCCTTTCCACGTTGCACTACTACCCAAAGGACACCTTCTAATGTAGATTTTAGAAAAAAAGGAGGGATCTTAACTTTTTACTCACCCTGTATATTTAAAATTATACATATCGTGTACCTCTACGCCAAAAATCAGGGCGTACAAGTTTGCGAGGTTTAATTTTTTTCTTGTGGGGCCAATTCAAGGTAATTTAACTACAGTAAACTCTTAATAATGGAAGACACTTAGAAAAAAAAAACAATAAGATGAATAAATTGAATTTCTCCATTCATTATAATTCCTAGCAATCGGAAGTGTATAGTAATAGGCAATATCTACTACCACAAAGAAACCCCAGCGAACTGAATAAATACAATTTATAAACTAGCCACAGTACGAGGTTTGCGACCAGAAAATACAAAGTAAGATTCGTAGACAGAGATGTACATGTGGAGGCGGAGAACGATTCAATCGAAAAAAAACATCGGCCCTTACGTGGTCGTAGTAATTATATAACACAGTTTGAAAAAAATATATAACCAACCAAAATTATATTACTTTATTTGATGATTTAAAAACAAATTAATACACCTCTGATCATCCAAAATTCTAAATCTACGTTTGGCGTTTGTTTATATTGGTAAAATTAAAATTATTTTAGCCTTAGAACACCTAGAACAGCTCTGTCTTTCGAGCACTAACTTCTGACCTAGAAAATTCCTCGTCCAGACTTTTTGAAATTTGGCCCCTAGAATAACAGGCCCAGAGAACTGAACAAATACGTCATACGATATAATCTAGTAGTAATGGTCAAGTCTATCTTTGAATGATGCGAGTGTAGTGAAATAGTAATGAAGCATTTAATCAGATTCAACAGATGAATATAGAGATAACAAACACTGACCTTAGGGATTGGCTGAGAGCCATTGTACATTAGTTCCAACAGCGTGTAACATCCACTCACTAAATTTATATTTGAAATTATTTAATAAAAATGTTCAAGGAGAAGGAGGTTTTTTATATCCTTACAAAATATAATACTTAGACTAACAAAAATAGTTGAACTTAAACGGATTAAATAAATTTAACTGAGATACATACCATTGTATTACATTTTTTAAACTATTAATGCCTCTTATTACACAACAATTTTAAATTGTATAAAGAAATGTGTGTACTAGCCTAAAACAATTCGATTGTAGGCTACATGTTCAGTCATGCCATAACAAGATTGCACATAATTTGCATTAAAAGAGTTAGAAATTCGTAATTAAAATTGTAACAAAATATTAGCGTCCGTCCATTAATGAATAAAAAAACTAATTAACAAGTTGTATTGCGCTATAAATTTTAACAATACTACAAAGATAGTTTCTTTATGAGCGCTGGAAGTTGAAATAAAAATATAAAAAGTGATTTTGAACTCATGCAGTTTGAAATTACAACAAACTGAAACAAAAATATTTAAATACATGTATACAGTGTATTATATTTAATTTAAATTGTATATTTAAACAATGCAAATGGTGTCAACAACAAGGAGTCTAGTAACACGAATTAAATTCAAATAAATATAACGCAAAACGTCATAATAAGTAGCTACCTATAAAATCAATAACAACTCGTGCAAACAAATTTATGAAAGTTATAAAAATTTGGATGGTTAAAATTTGTATTACTACTAAACAAACAAAATTCAAATTTATTAAAACATTTTGATTTTTTTATAATTTTAGAAAAAATGACAAAATCGCGATATGCCTGTAATTGACAGTACCATTTTAATTGCCGAGTTATAACCGAACGCGTGTATGTCTGTGCGACCACGCCCCAATTACATCAACTAAACAACCACTTCCCACCCCTGCACAAACACACGAATGTTGACCCTTCTCTATCCTTTCTGATTGTTAACTGCACATTATTTTTTATTTACTTAGCAATCAGAAAATATGTTCAGTCATCCATTGTGAATAATAAACGTTTGAGTTTGGGTCATATCATGTCGAATCAACCTTCACCTCTCAGATGTTTATGATTTTTTTGTATGGGAGTACCATCTTAAGACGACAAGAGTGCACCTAATTGATTGCGGAACACAGCACCTTACTTTTAATGTATACATCAATGGCTGGTCACACCACAAAATTGTGTACTCCACTAGCAAAATGTTATTATATAAGAACCAATTTACGTCCCATTTCGAGTTTTTGCATGAATGTGTGGCCAGTTACAGTGTAAATGACATATATTTTTGGAACAAAATTGAAGGGGACGTATTTTCAAAAACTGTTTTTGGGAGGATTAATAATAATTACACAAATTAAAAATGGAAAGAAAAGCCACAAATATAAGCACAAATACGAGCACGTTGTTTATAAAATACTGAGACATGTCAAAAGACAGTCTTTTTGTAGATTTAAAAAACCAAAGGCCAAAAAAATTAATAGTTTGCACTTTAACTGGTTTGCACAACTGCCTTTAAAACAATTCATCAAATTCTGAAAGGTCAAGGTCCAAAATTATTTTTTCAGCGTTTGATTTCAAATGAAATAACTCATTTGCCAGCGTTTAGTAATACCAATGACGAACACTAGGTATAGTGAAATCAACAGTAATAGTGTAGTATAAACTGGCGATTTCCCTCCGAAATGACGTCCTGGATACGCCCCTGGCACCAGGATCACGCCCAGGGACATCGCGGCCACCGCAACAATGGCGGGAAACGACCAGTGATGCAAACCGGGGTAAGAACAATGACGACAATTTGGGGGAAAATTAGCGATAATAGCGGCCCACCTTTGATCGGCTACACCTTCCATTACGTAGTCTATTATACTTGTACTGCAGTAGCAAGTCGCATTTTACCAGGCGCTATTGGCTTCAACCACAAAGCTTCCGGAAATCTACTGACATATAGGTAATCATTAACTGGTAATCTATAGTAGGGACCACCAAAGAGTGTAGTTGGGGGAGGAGCCTATTTGGCGCGTGACCTTGGAGCAGCCAATGAGGCGTGAGCGACGTTGCCAAATTTATTACCCACTGTAATAGAAGCGTGCCGTGCCGGCGGCAGTTGACGTGTTGTGTGGCAACGTCGCACGAACCTGTCCATTCTATTGGTCGCCGCCACTGCACACTTTCGTGACCCCTACTGTAGTCACATTAAAACTTGTGTATATTCCTACCGTGTATATGTTCTACTATCTCCGGTGCGAAACCAGTATATACAGACATAAACAACGGCTAGAGGCAAGTCATGGTATCAATAAAATAATAGTTCTCAAATTTCATTCGTTAAACTAATTCAATATCAATTCACGCAGATTTAGAAGCCACATTTGATATCATTAGCTGCTTTGTTGGTACAACAGTTCATGTTACAACGATTACCTGGTTGATAGTGAAAGAAAATTATTCAAAAAACAACAAAAGAGCTTCGTTCGTTCAAACCCCGGTAGCAAAGGTGTAGCCAGAAATATTTTTTTTGAGGGGGGGGGGCGAGAACAAAAATGGAACCTCCCCGGAAACGTTCAAAATTTTGAAACTTTTAAATTTAAGATGTAAAACATGAATCTTGCACAGATTTGTACGTCTATGAATATGATGTATTTACGATCGACATTCATAATTGTGGGGGCTGTGTAGGATTAATAATTGAAATTTATTGGACTTGATATTCAGGATGGGTAAGGTTAGGGAGTAGGGGCCGCCTCCTATCGAGATCCATGAGGAAGAATTAGGGCACTACATCTCAAAGTCATCCCGGAAGAAGGGAGGCCAGCTGTGAACCAGCCTCTCCAGTCAAAGTAGGCAGGGGGTGGCACACCCTTGTTGAGGTTAACAAGAGCCTCTGAGGTAAGGGAACAAACCCCACCAACTCCAACAGCCATCCTCCACAGTAAGCTAGACCTATCGAATTGCCCATGAATCCCAGAATCTCAACATTTGCGGTTAGTGATGTGCCGCTACTGGACATCCATAAGGTTGCCCAGATTGAAGTGGCAAATCGGTTTTTGCTGTGCCCAGTGGTGGGTTCATTTATTAGACTTATGTAGTAATGTAATTACAAAAAAGATGCTTTTATCGAGTTTACAAATTCACAGTGAGAAATTATTTAAAAAAAATACTTTTACTAATACAAAAGTACCTTTTTTTTACTTCTGAGCCATGGTATCTAGTACTTGCTCTGGAGAAACTGATATTTTCCCGTAGTGGACAGACAGTAAGGCAAGTCTGGTCAACCGCTTATTCCCCACTTTTTCCTTAAAAAGCTCTTGACCCGTTTCAATGTTGAGAACGATCTTTAAACAGCACATGTCGACAGAAGCAGTGTCCCTGACACTCTCAACAAACGAAACATATGTGAGAAAAACTGACTGTTACACCTGTCGAGACACTCGGTATAATATAGAGCTCGTAAAAACAGCCATAATAAACCGAAGTCGGGGTTTAAGAGGCTGCATACGAAAACGGAGTTTAAGGGGAGTCCGACTCCCATAAGAACGCAATGTTAACTATATGTTGCATAACTTGAAAACTATTTAAGATAACTGACTGCTTTTGGTTTTATTTTGAAGATCATGTATTTTTCTAGTGCCCTAGGAGAGGTTTTTAGTTTTTTCTTTTAATAAATAAATTATGAATTTATAAAATTGTTGTGTTTAAAAATTTAAAATTTAAATATAATATAAATATTTTTAAATCAAATCAGGATAATTATATCTCAAAACCCTCCCATAGGGCACTAGTATTTTAGCCAAGGAATATGTGTTAAAAATTTCATTAAGATATCTCAATCGGTGTAGGTTTTATACACTTACAGTTTAAAAAAATTTAAGTTTCGGTAAACAGCAAAAAACAAAAAAATATATGTAATAAATAAATTTTCTTACTTTTAATAATGTCCAGCACAGTAACATGGATTGTCTGGATCATCTTCTGCCTCATACAAGTACTCTAACTTCCTTTTGGCAACATTTCTTGACTGTCTAATTTTTTTTCCATATCGGAAACAGCTTTTTCAGCTTTGGAAACACGGTCGAAATCGAGACGTCTTGCAATTTGAAGTAAATTCCTTCCAATTTGTAGGCCTAAGTGTTCCATTAATTTTACTTTAGCTAAGTGTCCACTGTTGAATGTCAAAACAGCTTCAAATACACCAAATTTCAGGGTTTCAAGATTTACAAATGTTCTTTTAGGTATTTTACTCCAGATAACATTGTTAAAAGATTCATTGGGGTTTTGGGATTTACCTCTGAGACATTTTTGCAACAGTTCTGGCTTGGCAAGATCCCTGAATATAGGTTTGATCTCTTGAAGTATCACCTCAGGGAAATGGAAGTGCTTGGTGTGGTCATAGGTATCATTTTCACGGGTTGCTTTTATGAGTCTGACTATAAAAGCAAAGCGGGGCTGGATCGACTTTTTGGTGTGCAAGGTTATTTTAAATATTTTTTTTTCACTTATTTAGAATTTTCTGTACCATATGTGTTATAAATCGTTAGAAAGAGGAGATTCCAAAGAAAAATAAAGTGTTATAAACTAAAAATCACACAAAAATAAAATGTCTTCGGTCAGACTGCCCTTAAACTGGTTTGGTAATAAACTTAGAGTAAGAACCGTCAGAGTAATACTGAATTATTTAAATAATAATAATCGTTTCTAAAAAAATGCTTGAAAAACAAAACTGAAAATTGGGGTGGGGTCCAAACCCCCTTGGACAACCTCGCTGGCTACGTCCCTGCCCAGCAGAAAAGGGATTAAAAGTAACAAACTGCCCCATGATGTGTGGTCCGACGCTAAACCCCTCCCCCCCCGTGCAGCCCCACAAATGCATATAAACTGTCAAGTGTCGCCATTAGTTACTGTAGTTTTTTGTGCACCCCCCCCCCCCCGCTTTCACCCTTGGGTCAAGCAAGAATGGAACATATTTTTACGAGTGAAGGGTCGGTCGACAACTGAAGGTACTTTGATGGGCCGGCGACACCGTGGCGTCTCGCCCTTCCTTTCACGGGTAATTCTGATACTTGTTACTAGCGGACAAATTACTACAAAGTTACTTAGTTTACTTACAGTCTATTGGTCTATACCCAATGCCGATTTAGGTGCCTCAGACCTGGCCTCAAACGGTCTTCAGGACAGAGAAGGAAAAGTGGAGATTTATTCATAAACCAAATAAATAAAAAATATTTCTTATTACAGAAATACACAGATACTGTAACACCTAAATACTTTAAAATGCCTGTGACAGCATAAATTGTGAATCAGGGGCGTACCCTGGAGAAGTATATGGGGGAATGTACCCTCTACGAAATTTTGAATATTTTTTTATATTGATTGATTCTCAATTTATATTCCACCATATATATGTGTATTATACAGTGTGAGTTAAAAGTATGGAAACGCTCTGTTTAGTTTTTGACGGATAACGATGGAGGAATGGAACTCGGGACACCTTTGTAGGAAATAGAAGTTAACTTTTTAGTCATTGCTACAACTTTGGCCATTTCCACAAAGAGGGATTTGGGAGGGGCGGTTCAAAATTTTTAAATGTAAAGACCGATTAAATGACATCTCAGAATCAGTGGGCAACCCAGAGAACAGTGGAAACTAGAGCTTCCATCTCAACCCATCGCTCCCTTCAATGGACAAAGGTTGAAAAAAGCGTAACATTTCCCCAAAATGGGATTTTTGGGGGACAGTTAAAAATTGTTTAAACGTAAAGTTACAGTAGCACTAGTAATTACAATAACGTTAGTCGATGAAACGGCTAAAACTTACAAACCTGTTTTTTTTTATATCAGGTGTTCAAACTGCTGACCCAGGACAGTTTGACAATGTCCAAACCTGTCGTAGAAACTTGAAACGGCACGCTGTATGGATTCACGCGAGTTTTTTTTTTATTTCCGCTACTATTCTGTCCCTAAGGTCATTAATGCACTGGGAGTTCGTTTTATAGAAATTGTTTTTAATGTGACCCCCCCTTTAAATTTAAAAACTTTTAGCCTCCCCTCCTCCCCAAATCCCATTTTGGGGAAATGGGCAAAGTTGTAACAATGACTAAAGATTTAACTTCTATATCCTAGAGAGGTGTCCCGAGTTCCATCCCTCCATTTTTATCCACCAAAATCTAAACAGTGTCTATCCATACTTTTAACTCACACTGGTGATGCCAATGTTTTACTTAGGTTAGTGTTGATGACAGTTTAGATTTATACTATTATCATCCACTAATTGAAAGCCAGGGTACGCTTCCGATTGGGGTGATATTTTGAGTTATTGGCACCAGAAACAATACATAAACTTAATTCATATGTACAACAGTATGAGACGAAAATGAAAAGCATTATTTTTTGAGCCGATGGCAACACGGCATGACGTCATATCTGACTAGATAGCGCAGGTTCACATCCTATCTGTGACCGCAGAAAATTTTATCAGTATCATCGATCTCCTTGTGTTATCTAACCTCAGCCTTATCATGTTTGATAAGATTACACAGATCAGAAACTCGCGAGGACGATCAGAATAAGGCTTTGTAAGGAACTCGGGCTTTATAAAGATTCCTTTCTTTTTGTGAAATACACAGTGTATGCAAGTAGGCACTTGACAGCTTGAGTGGATAGGAACTGCTTGGCGAAATGATCATAATATAGATTATCCATTCATTCTCCAGCCACCCTATGACTACTGAAGAACTGTACAAACACTAGAATCCACAAATTGTATCTTTAGTGTACCGCATTACACGGTTAAACTCAGGCTCAAACTTTCCTTCGCACGAGGCAGAAGTTTACAAATTTATTTCTCTTTACGATTTTCTCGTTTCCACCACGGCGTTGGCCAATGTAAAAGTATGCGTAAAAAGGATTTCAAACGCCTCGTTCTAACTGAAAAAAATGTGTAGCAGATATTCGAGGTGAGGTGGAAACCTGTTCCTTAGCGTACCACCTATCAACAGCTTAAACGGCTGCACATGATTAATAATACCATGTGTTGTCAAAAGTCATGTTTGCCTTTGCGCTGACGGTCCCGATAAATCGGACGTATACGAAATAATGTTTTGGGGTTATATGCGTCCAATCGACATGAAACTACATCAAATTTTGCAGAATAACACTGGACTCGTAGAACTGTTTACATATCTGGAATTATAAAACCGGCTCAAGTTTGTAGGAAATCGAAAAGATCGGTGAACTAACCATGTGAAATGTTCAGAGAACACCTTCCGCAAACTGGTTATTTTTTAAAAGATAAGACAAGTTCATAGGAATAATACCAACAAGTTTGCATTTGTAATGCATAGTTTGAAAGCGTACACTTGTACACCACTTATGGAAATACAAACTAAAACGTTTTAAAATATAATTTTTAAATTATTGAGATTGACAAAAATATCCTTGGCAGTATGTACTGTCATGTTCTCAAAGGAGGTCAAAAAACCGTATGATTTGTATTTTTATCCCTTTATACAGTTTACCTCTTCATTTTTTATTTGTTTCTGAATCGGTTATTTCGATGGTGAGTACCACAGTAAATTGTCCCGTACCGAAAGGGTTAAACGAAGGAGAGCCAAACCTCGTTGGAAACCTTTATCGTTTGACGCTACACATTCTCAGAGTTCGCTAGCAGTGGATGGAACCGACTTTTTACCCAAGCGATTACCCAATTACTTATCATCCGTCGAGATGTCAGCTCTCGAGGACCGCGTCTATTTTCACACTCCCGTTGGTGGTGGAACGCCACCGTTGTAGTCGGAGTGGCAAAAACGTCCTCAGTGCATCACGACGGCACTGGCGCAAAAACAGCACAAGCATGGCCCCCATGCCACGTGGGAGTGTCTTACAGGCTGCAGATGCGGTCCTCGCAGCCGGATATGCTGTACGCTCTGTCACACGCACACGCACACGCGCGCGTATATAGCGTGACGTGTGTGCGCGGTCACTGGTAAATGTCAGCTTGACATTTCACCGCTGGGTGGATAGGCGACGCCGCGGCGCCCTGGGTTGGGGGCGCAACCATTTCCCATTTCATCCACGGACGCCTTGTCTTTACGACTTACGTAGAATGAGTGTGAATTAGCGCAAAGTGAATAGCACAGGCAACACGATTATCCTTATTACACTCACTTTATCCTTACTCTCCTCGTCCCCGTAGAACACACCGTCTTATCTTATTAGACCAAGAGGCAGAATCTGCACAGCACGAAATGGACTTATAGCCAAAGACAAGATATGAAGATGCACAATCTCTAAGACATATTTTTTCGACCAAAAAGAAGACTCTCTATCTTGTTATCCTTAATCTCCTCGTCCCCATATAACACAGACTGCCTTATCTTATCAGACTACAGACAAAATCGGCACAGCACAAAATGGACCCCTGGCCACAACCAAGATAAAAAATGCACAATCTCTTAGATATTTTGTTTCTAGCCAGAAAGAAGACTATCTAATCTCTTTATCCTTCTTCTCATCGTCCCCATAGAACACGCCGTCTTATCTTATCAACTAAAGGCAGAAGCTAGCACGAAATGGACTTGCAGCCGCAGACAAGATAGGAAAATGCACAATCTCTTAGACATTTTGTTTCCCACCAGAAACAAGACCATGTACTCACTTTATCCTTATTCTCCTCGTCCCCACAGTGTTATCTTATCAGACTAAAAGCCAGAATCAATAGAGTACAAAATAGACTTTTGGCCACAGACAAGATAAGAATATACACATTCTCTACTGGAGACTAAACAAGCAAAGCTTCAGAACGTAGTCCAGCTATTTGTTTTTGTTTTGCATTCATTTGGGCAGCGGTCTCTACATCTGCACGAGTCCCGATCTGTAATTGAGTTGTCGACGGTGTTGTGGTATGATGTGACGGCCGGACAACTGACTGCCTCGCGGCGTTGCCACATCGTGAGTGCCAGGCTCAACGACAGACTTCCGCTTGTTGACGGCCGGCCATTAGACTCGTGCCGCTGTCCTCACCCTGGATCGACCATTGGCCGGTCCACGAGAAGAGAATCGAAAAACTAATATATGGCAGTAGCAGCTCCACGAAGACCGAAGAGAAGCTCGGCAATTCCAACTGTTTTCGTTGAACGTCCCCGTCAAAGCGAACTTCTAGTCTTAAAAGACCACGAATTCTTGAAATTATAAGCATGCAAAATCTCTTTTTTCCTGTGCTGGTAGGCCTATTTTAGCTGATTGAGATACATCTAAATTCTAATGTTCTTCTTACTTGACATTTTTTTTTCTTCAAAAATTGTACTGCAATCATAAATAACTAGGTACTGATGAATACAACCAGTAATAATATAAAATAAATACAGTAATATTATATATACATTTCAAAATAAAAGGGCGTAGTCTACTTAGTGAAAGCATTTATGATGTAATTTGGTGGAGTCCCTACAACATTTCTCAAACAGAAGTAGACATATTTCAGGTACACATTATTTCAGTATCCATGGTTGAGAGACTGAATATGTTTCCTGGGTGCCATATGAAAAATATATAGGCTACAAGTCTCAAAAACCTAATTTGATCAAAAAGTTTCAACTTTTGCCTTTTTGGATTCACTTTCTGTCTAAGGTATTTCCAGTGCCATAGTTGAGTTTGTCTTGAGATACATACCAACAAAAACAAACTTTGATAAAAAAAGCGTCTACTTTTGGCTCTTTTAATTGTCTTAACCTCAAGTAATGCAATAAGACTTTCAAAAAATGTTTTGTGACAGTTAATAGATCTTTGTATTTTTCAATAGTTCATAGCAGGTTGGTTGATATGGCACAGTATGTTGGGGAGGTACATATATATCATCTAATTTGAAAACAATACTCACAGCTCAAAAACATTTTATGATAAATATAACTAAAAGGTATTGTTATGACCATTTATTTCCAATTTTTTGCTCATTAAAAGTACTTCCATTAAGATATATTTATGTATACAAGGTGCTCAAGATCTTTTATGTAAGAAGTAGGAATTGAAGAGAAAATAATGTTTATATTGACTAGTTACATAGTAGTAGGAATGAGTTTGTACCGAAGCCAACAAAAACTTATTTTACAAAGACTTAATTTTCTAGTGCCTTCTCTATATATACAAATACCAAACTTTATAAAGGATTTAAATAATATAAACATATTTCTAAAAAGGTTGTCAGTGACTTTTTGCTGTATTAATATTGAGGATCTTCTGTTTCATATTAGTGTTTAATCTATATTTATAATTATATATCTTCTCTACATTTTTCTCACACCTGTTTAAAATATAATTTGTTTCATAAGCGGTCTTAAAGTGTTTTTATGTTTGAATTGTCTTCTATTGTTTATTGTCTTTTGTTTGTATTTTAAATGGTTTGGTAGATAAAAAAATTATGTTGAATATTCAGCGATATAGTATATATAAAATATATTTAGTCATATTATTTGTAAATATAATTGTCATTTGAAAAAATAATTGTCAAATATCAACAAAGCCTCAAAACAGGTTGGGCCTTGGAGGAATCAAAATGTATCTCAATTGCATATTGATCACGGGTTTATGCATATTGATCACGGGTTTATGCATATTGATCATGGGTTTATGCATATTGTTCACAAGATCCATAAAAGTATGTATTGGTTTTCAATAATAACTGTTGTATTAGTTGTATTGTATGTTTTTGAGAAATAAATTTCTTTCTTTCTATTTTACTTTCTGTTTTAAATATTTCAAGTGCCATAGTTATAGTTTGCTTTTTTTGTACAACTGAAAAAAAGAATATATATATATTCTGGACATTTAAATTAACTTCCAGTATAATTTATTTACGGTGCCACAGTTGAGTTTATGTTGGTTGTTACACTAAGCAGTAAAATAAACACATGTGGGTTTTGGAATACAACTGGATTATAAGACATCTATTCCAAGTCTACGATGTTGATTTTGATTTTTTTACCCCGATCAAGAAAATATGTTCATACATAAGCTTATGAAGCCTACTTTGGTAAAATGTATCTAATTCCGTCACTTGTATTCTGCTTCTATTGTAATGGAAGAGTGTTCCATCCCTTTGCTTTTGCCTTTACTGTAGTAAACATGCCATACACAATGCCAATGGAGGGAACCTTATGTGTGAACATTCACAGCTTTGTTCATTAATGTGGATTATAAAACAATGTTTAAATAGTACTTCCATTGCATTAGACAGTTTATCCATCACTGGTGCAATTTAAAGTAAAAATTAGATAGTAACTTTGTCTTCTGAAATATTCATTACACTACTGATTAAGCTCTATATAATATTTAATTTTCTAAAATGTAAATGTAAACAAATGTTTCTGCCTCTTTGATGAACTTCAGCTGAAATTGTCAACAGCTCTTATGTGTCAATTCACTTTGGATTACTTTTCGGTATTGGAAGCATTTCAATTATTTTTCCAGAAATTTTAAGTATTAAATGGGAAAATGTACTTTCCTATGTACTTTTCTCTTCATTAAAACCTTCCTCTGGGACTTCCAACAGATAAAGAAAAGAATTTCTTGAATCGGTCCAATCTTTCTCGCTTACCAACACATTTCGTGATTCATCTTTATATATAAGATACCACCTATTTAAAAATCTAAAGAGTAGGGTTATAAGGTAGAGATAAGTTATTGTAAAAATGGTTGAAATTGTTAATATTTATACAAGTGAGCGAGTGAAAACACTTGCAGTGTCATAGAATTTTGTATTTGCATGAACAAATACCAGCTGTTGTAGTGTACTGCAAATAGTGATGTCAGTGATATTAACCACGGCACGGAGAGAATATTATTATTCTATTCTTAAATATATCTAATCTATCTAACTTACAGCAGCTATGACACAACCAGACTACAAAATATAATGTACTGTAAGTCAAGAGGAGTTATCATTTGTCAATTGTGCATCTGATGAGATCCATCCCAACATAGCTATGTTACGTGTAGAAAACTTGGTTGCTCCAACGTGCTTTGGGATCATGTCTAACACATCGAAGTGCACTCAGTTGTCCACCTGATGAGACGGGGAGTTTTGGGATTAGACAATTTCTTATATTTATTATCAACTAGATTACTCTACACTACTCTAAAAAGCAGATCAACCAAAATCTCATAAGTCGTTTTCTAACCAAGTGCGGTTGCGTATAATAGCTGTCTGTAAATAATAAAAAATTGAAATTGATCAGTAAGTTGTAGAGAATTACTATGATATTATTCCCTAAACTGGTTTACAAGGTAGATATCAATGTAGCCTACCTACAGTTCATCTAAGGTACCTAACTTATTTTATATGAAAGAAGGCAAAGATTTTCTTCCGAGTAAGTATCATTCCAGAAATAAGTTGTAAATTTTCCGTACATAATATATTAATGTATTGAGGAAATTTTTAAAAACTTATCTAATCTTGTGTCATATATTTGCTTAGACTTACTTACTTGTCATTATGATAATTGGTTTTCTTTTTCTGCCTCCCAAAAGAAAACAATGTAGGCAAGAAGGAGGCTACCTTGTCCCTTTTGACTACTTGTATTACGCGATATAAGTAGGTTTAGATTAGGCCATCATAAATGTTACTAGTAGTACCCAAATTAAAGATAACCTTTACAAGCACTCATTGATCTGAGCTTGAATTTAAGTTCTATCATAAGGGGTGATTTTCTTTTTCCATTAGATGTGCAGGATGACACACTGAAGTCAGCACTAATCCAATATTATTGATCATATTTTCTAGACTTCAGATTACTTCATAGTTTATCCAACTTTTCCGATGTTGGATCACGTTGGACGATCTGGCTGTGAGCGATGGCTTGCGAGGCTTGAGAAGTGCAGAGAGTGAGAATGCAATATAATAAGCGGCCACCACCACAATTGAATCAACAATATTCGTAAGTATTGAATCCTCAATATTCATGACTATCTAAAAATATTACTGATGACAAAATTTCAAACCAAATTGCTTAAAACTTGTTTTAAATAATCATATAGTTAAAACTAATATATTTACGATGAATAATATAAAACATCTAGTCTATGTATAGGCCTATTAATAAAATGTTACAAACAAAACTATGTAACATTTACTTTTTAAGGATATATATTTTTATATGTAAAATAAAAGTATGCATTTAAGATTACACAAAATACCTAAAATTTAGTTATACTATGTTTGAGCAGTGTAGTACTTATGATTACTTTATAGGGTAAACATGTCTCACAGCATTTAAAAAATGCTCAAATGAGCGATCAAGGTCATTATTTTGTAACCATATGAAAAATTGTTCAATGTTTAAAAAAACATTTTTGACAAAAATCCCATTTTCATCACCATTGTTCTTGCCGATGTCACCAGCATACTCAGCAAGTAAATTATTTTACTTTATTGATTTAAATTAATTTTCAACAATATTAATATTCTGATAAATAAAAAAAGCTAGCAATGATTTTAATTATGAATATCTATAGGTCAAATGTTTTTGCATACAATAGTTTAGATAATGTTATCAAATACAATATTTGTAATCAATAACTTGTTAATTCAATTGCTGTGGTGGTTATTTATTATACTACAGCCCTTGCCCCACTCCTGAACCTACCAGAGGGCTCATCATCATGCTTGAGAGCCAACCTTGTTTTTTTAATATTTTTGGAGGGATTTTTTTTTGGTTCTTTTGGCCTTGTCCTCACTTTAATGAAATAAAATTTTTGTTCCATCCACTTGAGCAGATTTTATTGGAAAATTAACAAAAATGTCAATGTGTGGAACTTGTAAACAATAACCAAAACTTAATACTGAGGTAGGCTAGGTTAGTCAAAACAATTCTCCATAGACGTTAATGTATGGTAAATGTCTAAAATTCATTCACATTTTGTTTATTTCATTTATATATAAATCCTATTTCTTGAAAAGATAACATAAATGTTGTTGTGAGAGCTGAAATATTAGTAATTCAATTGCCCATGTTTCAGGTAATATTTTTTAAATTTAAATTTAATCCACAATTTTTATTATTAACTCACCAGAACTTTGGTAAACCTTCTTTCAAGTTCATTCTGGTCAGGCATAGGTACTTTGGAGCGGATGCTAGCTCGCACATTGTGAGCTCTTGGAAGATCTACAGGAGGCGGCGGAGGATCAACTTTTGAACTCTGTGTGGTTCCCATGTTTACACTATAACCGCACAATTCAACACTGTCACCCACATCACCCATGCATTTATTCACACAATAAATCACTTTGTAAATTCACAATCTCCACTACATATCCGATCCACTGAAACAAGTCGACTACATTCGCCAACGGCCACACGGTTGATACCAACAACACCGACGTCCGGGATGATAAACCAAAACAAAACATGAACTTTTCAGAATCTGACTGGAAGATGGACCGACTCAAGGCGCATGCGCACGAAACATGCTGGATTCCATTTTGCGAATCCTCGTGGCGGTTCCGCGTAACAGTTGTTCCCACAAACGCCTATAGAGGCCAGCACAGACAACGATAACAACACAGCTGACCACAAAAAGATCCGGCAACAACGGCCAACAAGTTAAAGATTAACTACTAACGTAGTACCTTTGATTATGTATTAGTCTATGAGTAGATATTGTATCCAATTTATTCTAAAATCAGTTTGGTAATTGATATATCAAACCTCTACTAATGATATCAATCGAAATTCCAATCCTCATTATTAATGAACAGCCCATTTATAAGGAATTATTAGAGAAATGTTATATAGAATATTCTTTCAAACTATTAGCCGTGAAGATTGCCGTAAAATTACAAATAAGTATATTTATGTGAAAATAGTTTGGGATTATATTATAGATAATATTGATTTATTGTGTGATTATAGTTAGACGTTTATATCAGGAGCCATGTCAGGAAAATATGGAGGCTGGGGCATCGTTACAGTACTGTTGTAGCAAAATATTTACGAAGCAATGAAGCGTCAGCAGGTACAAAAGCCATGAATTGATTTTCCACAAATCCGAGCGTTTTTACAGATTGCTTCGCACAAACAGCGTTGAACTTGCAGGTAGTACTCGATTAACCGTTTAATATTGTGGCTAAAATTTATGATACATTATGCCATTAACCTGTTGAGGAAGATTGTAGCTAAAATGGTTTCAAACAGTACTGGCGGTTATAGCCGTTTTATCCCAAAAGAGTAATGACTATTTTAACTGTTCATCATGAGCTTTTTCAAATAATATACTAGGACTGTTTACGTTCTCTAATGGCGTTCTTCAGCACTATTTTAACTGTGAAATGTTTAAAGTAATTTTTGCTGTAATGACGTGCTGGCTCCTAGTTCGACATATCTTAAATCACAGCTTTACCGCCAATTTCCTGTAATTTGCTCGAGCCAAGTCCATTTATGTGCTATTCTCAGTTCTTGTAATAATTCATGACCATTGATGTAGGGTACTGACTCCCAATGAATGATTATTTAAAAAAATATTAATCAAAACGCTACTTTGTGTGCTCAAATACAACATGGAGTGATAGTAAGCCAAAGTATAAGGTGATTAGAATAAAACCAAAAAGTAATAATGATAAAGATTTATTGTAGCAACAGTTTTCACAATTTCATTCAAACATCAGTATTTTGTGTTTCTGTATACAGATGTCATCGCATACCATTTTTACAAATAACTGCCATTTACTCACTCACACAGACACAATTTCTTTAATTCACTCAAAAGTCTTTCACTCTTGTCAGCCGTTCTTGATACACTTTATATCAGAACCAGATGATTGATCATATTAGTTTTGGATTGCATCCCAGCGGCTCATTACAAACTTTTCTACTGAGTAGAACATCCTAGAAACCAATACGTGTCAACCGAGTTTTGAATTGCTTAGGGTCATTCAATTTGTGTTAATTCCTCAGATACACTAATTGTTTTATAGTAACAATTGTTTTATTTTATTGATCAGCCTGACACCAACCTCGGATGGCAAACGCTCAAATGTTGCGGAAGTCGTTCCTGTCTCTAGTCCTGTATTGGTGAACGTTCCCGCCTTGGACCAAGTCATACTTGAATCGGCAGTACAGAGCCACTTCAGGATATATAGGCAGGGCAAAGACAGCAATCTAAGCTACCTGAAGGCATCCTTACAAGAATCTCTGAAATTCAATTTTGAATTGATTCGGACAGCTTTATTTTGATTTATAAATACCCTTTCGAATTTTTATTTAGAACAGCTGCCCCATAACCTCAAGCCATATGTCAGATGGGGATACACAAGGCCAAAGTAGGCTGCTTAGTATATCCACAGAGCAGAATTTGGTAAGGTTTCTTAACACATAAATGCCTAAAGAAACCTTAGAACAGATGCTTTCAATGTGATTATTCCAGCTCAGCCCTCGATCTAGATGCATCCCTGGGAATTTGGTGGAATCAGTTTCCTCTAGGAGGACATCGACTGCCATCACGGCTACGAGTTTCCCGGGGACAAAAGTTAAATGCATTTGATTTGGAATTGTTAACCCTCAGGTTTAATTAAAAACAATGCGCACAGAGTTGTATCATCAGCATATTGAACTATTTTCCCTGTCAGGATTGATGAGTTCAAGCTCTTGACGTACACAAGGAATAGGACTGGTCCAAGGATATATTCCTGTGGGACACCGTAGGTCATTTGAACCTTCTTTGAAAGTGCATTCGCAATCTGCATACACTGGCTTCTACTCCTGAGGTAAAAGAGCCATTCATGAGGCAGGCCTCAAACACCATATGTTAACTGGTACAGCAGTGTTTCATGGTGTACACAGTCAAATGCTTTAGATAAGTGGAGAAATTTACTTATCACGTAGTCTCTCTTTTCCAAGCCATCGACAATAGATCTGTATTGTATTGAAAAGATCTGTGACCACATCAATTGTAGATTTGTTTTTTCTGAAACCAAATTGTTTAGAACAAAAGATTTCAAAACGGTCAAGGAATTGTTCAATCTTGTCAGAGAAATCTTTTCAAAAAATTTGCTCATAGCTGGGAGTATTGAAATGCATAACATGAGAGTTGCTTGCGAGGCAAGGATCATCATTTTTGTAAATGGGCATAACTTTTTCTGTTTTCAAGAGGGAAGGAGAAGTGCCTTGCGAGAAAGACAGGTTGATAAAATTTGTAAGTGGAATCAAAATTTGCTTAAAGCAACATTTGAGCAGCTACACAGAGATACCGTTAATATCACGTGATTGTTTAGGTTTGAGTCCCTGTACTACGCGGACCACCTTGTCCTCATCTATAGGAGACAGCACCATGGATGAGACAGGTCCCATCGAAGTATAAGGGGATGAGAATAATAAGGTAATAAATTTTGATCTTCAGTAATTTTTAAATACATTTTGAATTTATATATATATTCAATGGTATTTGGTAGCACATTCACCCGGCAAGTGAGAGATCCGGGTTCGACTCCCGGTGGAGCAAGTACTTTTTGTGATTCAATGTTTATTGAAATTAAATAAGGCAATTGCCATTCATACAATTTAATGTATATATATATATATATATATATATATATATAATATATATATATATATATATATATTACAGGGTGATTCATGAAGTTCTCCCCCACTTCTACAGCACATTGCACTAGTTAAAAATAATGAAAAAAATGTTATATAAACATAGGTCCGAAAACGCTTCGTTTAGCGAGTTACAGCTAGCGAAAGATTTCGCCTGAATTCCTGGGTAAAGAGTAAAATAAAGCCATACTGAACTTTTGGAAAGGTTAATTAAGTAAGAAAATATCGTGGATTCTTATGTATTTTTACCTGATATAAAGCTAATAAAATAGGTTTTCAGAACTGTACCTGTAATAGTTTTTGAGAAATATTCAGGGGTTAAATGCAAAAAATTGGGGCGCGAAACAATGTTTTTTTTTTTTAAGTTTGATGTACAATAACTTTGTTAAATTGGTAATAAATACATAAAATTAACAAACATTAATTGTAAGAAAATTTAATTCTGGAGAAAATTGATATAATCAAAGTCTAAAATAAAACAGGATTAAGTACCAAAAAATCGATTTTTATTCAGTATAATACATTACTAGCTGTAAAGAAATACCGTACGGTATTTAGTTAAAATAAAACAAAAACAAAATGTTTGTTCTTTAATGATGAGATAAATTGAGAAAACAAGATTAACTGTTAAATAAATTTGTTTGTAAATAAAAATATCATGTTTTATTACGTTGTATTTTTTTTTAATAAAAATTTACATCAAATGTTCGAAAAATAAATGAAGCAAACATTTTCCCATTATTGTTTACTAATCATCGAAATGCAGTTTTTTGTTTTTATTAATTTCTAAGTTGGGTAACGCACGGAATAACAGCTGATCAACAATGGTATTCTGTACTGTTACGTTAGAACTGTGTATTAGTGGTGTTTTGCAAAGCTACAAGCAGGAGATCGGGTTCTGTGAATCGTGTTATTAAATGCAATTTTTCTGTGAATTATAATTCGATTGTTTATTCAGCGAAAAAAATGCCTTACTTATTTTTACATCAGAGGAATACGCTGATTATGGTTTTTATTTTGGGTTACTGTAATGGTTTAATGCTACTGTAGAAGACAAGATTATGAACTACGTTACCCTAATAGGAGGATTCCAGATACCAAAGCAATTTTCAGGAACTTTTCGTACTCTTCGGGAAACAGGATCACTACCAAGTACTAGAACCAATTATGAACGAGCTGTCCAACTTGATGATGATATTGTTAATGCTGTTTCATCGCAGTCCAGGTGTAAGTACACGACGTTATTTCTAGGCGGATAGGAAGTTTCGCAGTCAACGGTGTGGAGGTCACTTAATCGAAACAAATTTTATCCGTTTCATAAACAAAAGGTTCAACACCTACAGCTAGGGGATGGTCAACTTTCGCTTGGAGTTTTGCAACTTTTTGAATATTGATAATCAACTCTACAAGCGTATTTTGTTTACGGATGAGGCACAATTCACTCGGATGGTGTCAATAACTTGCTCAATGAACACTCATGGGCAGAAGAAAATCCACCATGAGGTAGTGGAACAGAACTTTCAACACCGATTTAGCGTCAATGTCTGGTGTGGCCTTTTGCACAATCGGGCTGCTGATTGGACCTTTTCATATTACCTGGACGCCTAAATGCTGAGTTCTATTTGCATTTCCTTTAAGAAGAGTTGCCGCATCTGTTAGAGAATGTTCCTTTACATCTCAGACAAAATTTGTACTTCCAGCATGACGGAGCACCTCCCCACTTTTCACGTGCCGTTTCTGCTTACTTAAATCATCAATTTCCTGGACACCGGATGGATTGGTCGTGGAGGGCCTCACCCTTGGCCACCAAGATCACCAGATCTATCTCCATTTGGATTATTGCATCTGGGGATGGATTGAAAGACATTGTATACAAGACAAAAGTGAATTCTCGTGATGAATTAATTGCCCGTATTATGGATTCGGCTGTGCAGATACAGGGAAGTCCTGAAAAAAATTAAGAAAACGCAACAAAAGCAATACACAAACGTGCTTGCAAAATGTATTTGAAAATGATGGCCTCATTTTCGAACATCTATTATAAAAGGTGCGTACGGTTGGCCCAACCTGATTAATTTTGCTTAAAACTAGTAATGTATTATACTGAATAAAAATCGATTTTTGGTACTTAATTCAGTTTAATTTAGACTTTGATTATATCAACTTTCTCATAATTAAATTCTCTACAATTAATGTTCTGTTGATTTTATGTATTTATTACCAATTTAACAAAGTTATTGTACATCAAACTTAAAAAAAACCATTGTTTCGTGCCCCAATTTTTTGCATTTAACCCTGAATTACTCAAAAAACTACTACAGGTACAGTTCTGAAACCTATTTTATTAGCTTTATCAGGTAAAATAATACATAAGAATCCACGATATTTCTTACTTAATTAACCTTTCCATAAGTTCAGTATGGCTTTATTTTACTCTTTACCCAGGAATTCAGGCGAAATCTTTCGCTAGCTGTAACTCGCTAACGAAGCGTTTTCGGACCTATGTTTATATAACATTTTTTCATTATTTTTACTAGTACAATGTGCTGTAGAAGTGGGGGGAGAACTTCATGAATCACCCTGTATATATATAAAAGTTGATTTGTGCTCCTTGGAGTCCATTAATGATACTTTTGTTAAATTTTCACACACTTTGTTTCACTTTTTCACACAAAATTTCATACAAATTCTTTTACTTACTTTTTAACAAACAAAAATCCCTGAGTTCATAAAACACGTCTAATCTTAGCAGCTGCCACTGAAAAAGTAAACAATGAATGCAGCTAAAATTGTATTACACTTCAGGAGCATTAGTACCAACACAATTTAAAAAAATTGCCAATCAGACTCTTCAAACCCGCAAAATTTCTTGTTGCTTTTTCAAAACCATAATTGAATTGTACCGATTGTATTAAATTGTAATTCTGGGGTAACTCGATTACCGGTGGAAGGAGTAGGCCCAGAAGAATGATAAGGACTGGACAGTACAAAAGAGGCTGCTGTCAGCGAGGCGCGTATCACAGATGGCAGTGTTTGATAACGAAATTGAGAGGTGGGGTGAGGTACCTCCCGTCTCAGTTGATCGGAAGTAATAGTAACGAGTAGACTTTGAAAGTGCTTAGAGTTATTATTTTTGCTAATCGTCATCGAACCTGCGGGTAAGTGAACTTTTTAACTGGAGTCCAGTCAATATTCATTCTTAATTATTTTAATTAATTTTGGAGAAAGAAATATTGTAAAAATTAAATTTAATGGGAATTTAGGAACTTGTCCTTTTGATCTGTGCAATATAAAACTTGTTGGTGCAGTGAGAACATGTATATAAAATTTTATGTAAAAATACTAAAAGAGTTTTGTGGTTGTTACAGATGCTTTCAGCAATATATAATAATTCTAACACTGAAAAGAAGTAATAGTTAAAGTAAAGTAAAGAAAACTAGTAACAAAATAAAATTGAATTTTGAAGATAAATTAAAGTGAAGAATTGCCAGATCAGATTAGAGTGTGAAAGTTTTGAATTTTGAAAATTGAATAAAAGACAAGCTGTAAGAACTTTGTACATTTTTTGGAGTAACGAATATATTACAAGTTTGAATTTAAAAGTTATCATGAAGTTTTTATTTTAATTTTAAATCCAGTAATTATTTTCAAGAAGAAGTTTTATTTTAGTTTGAACTTTATTTATTTCAGAAGATTTACGTTTTCCTTTTTTGAAAACCTTCATAAACATTTAAATTTCAAAGCTAACCCCTCATGTGCCAGTAAAACGGTACAGAATCAAATCTTTTTTATTGCTGTGACAATAATTACATTGTATGGCAAACGTTAATTAATAAGGATATCCTAAAATTTCTGTAATTTGTACTACAATACACACTCATACATACAATCCTTACAATCACACCTTTTCCATTCATTGCTAATGCAACCCACTTCGAACAGCATGGTCAGTCTTCTAATTAGGCGGCCTCCCAGTTGAAAGCCAAAAACTCACCTGCATTATAAAATGCCTGAGACACCAAGAAGCATTTCAGGGGAGTCTTTAACGCCTTAGGCGTTGGAGCATCTTTGATTGAATAGGGCAGTCTGTTGAGGAATTGAACGCTTGTGAGGGCAGGCGTTCATACACCACCGTTCTGTCTCCCAGTTCGGTAGTTTGCTCTGCCAAGTGTTTCATACATGCGTATGTCTTGGCCTCTGGTTAAGGCCCATTTACTTATACAAAAGAAAGTTCTTTCCAATATGTAGGGACATAGCAGAGTCAAGAGCTGCAATTTCTTGAAAGCTTGCCTGAAGGATTCTCGGAATTTGATTTTTGCGATGATTCGAATAGCTTTTTTTTGGAGTCTGAATGCTCTTTGGAACAGAGTATTTGTGCAAGCTCCCAAAACGGATCACTTCATAGGCCAGATGGGGGTATATCAAGCCATAATATACCATAATCAGTATCTGACTTGGGCAAAAATTATACTAAAGACCTCAGCCATCAAGGGCAGGTCCACACTGGTTGTCCGCAGTGTGCAAATAAAAATTCAAATCTTTGGTTTTTGAAAAGTTTACTGTGAGGTTGAGGCTGTTGAAGTATTGGACACCGTTGTTGATATCAACAAAAGCCTGTTGTTTTCAAACTTCGCTTGATTTTGCATTTAAAAAGAGTCGTATTATCTAGAAACTGCACTTTTCTTCCATACATAAGAGATGATTCTATGTCATTGACATAAAGCAGAAAAAGCACAGGACTGAGGATAGACCCCTGGGGGACTCTATAGCTAAGTTCTATTGGCTTGGATGATTTATTTTTGATATCTGAAGAACTTGGGATCTGTGGCTTAGAAATGAGCTAAGCCATTTAAAAGTTACGCCTCGAATGCTGTGGAACTCAAGTTTATCGAGCAGTATATTGTGGACAAATGCATTGGACAAGTCTAGGAACACACTAATTATGTGGTTCCGACATTCAATCCCCTCTACATCATGTTGACAAGACTACTGAGTCGATTTGCCCTTTCTAAACCCAAACTATTCATTTGAAGCTGATTGTATTGTCCAAAAGCATTCTTATAAGAAAAAGATTTTAAAACTTTTGCTGAATACTGAAAAAATTGTTGAGCACTCATATAATTAAAATTATATAATGAATGAATGAATTTAATATTTATCATTAAATATTTATTAAATTAGTGTAATTACTAGAGAATACAGATTTTAATCTCTTAAAACACATTTTAAAATACTAGAAACTGTTATAAACTCTTTTTATCTAGTCTTTGTGATAAAATTACTAATTATTTACTTAGGTCAATAAAACACGTAATAACGGCTCCTTGCAAATACAGGGTGAACAAACTCCACACCTAGTGGCAACCATGACAACTGTTTATGCTATGGTTCTAGTGGCTGAAGACTGAACTAACAATTAACTATATTCAAAGTCCTGACATTTTGATTTTTGAACTATAAAAGATCATTGTGTTAATAATTCCAGAAATGCTTTGAGAAATATTTGTTGGCTTCAGAACCATTATTGTACTATACTGTAACTTGGCATTTCTAAAATTTAATTTATAATAAAAAAAATTTTTAACGTTTAACAGTCTTTATTCAGTACTGTTTCAGGTAAATAAAAAATACTCAAAATTAGTGCAACATTTTTAGAATTCTGGAAAACAACAAGGGAAATGCTTATATTAGATGAGAATATTCTGAAAATATACTAAAGTACAAAGTGTTGAAATGGAACTTCTAAATCTGTAGTAAAGAAAATAAAATAACAAAAAAGATAAAGCTTTATTGTTATCTGATTATCATTGTTAACTAAGCATAGTAATGTAACTTTGGTTAAAAAAAACATTCTGCTTGTTTTTTTTTTTTGAATAATTGGATGGTCTGATGCCAAACTGAACCAACTCCAATTTCAATGTTTTTCCGGTATTGTCATTTCTTACTTTATAAAATACAATACATTCACATGCCAGAGAGAACCATATTAAACAGCTGAGTTTGTGAGGGAAATTTTATTTTTCTGTTTTACCATACGGGGAATTTTGATTTTGTTTGTGTGGCAGACTGAACTAACTCCTGAAAAACATGGCTGACGCATTAGAGTTGGTTCATGGTGCATCCTCTTCTTTAATAAATAGTGAGTTAAACTCCAGTTTATCCGACTTATTTGAAGATTCTGGCGACGAGTACATCCCACCTCAACATGCTGAAGATAGTAGTGAAGGTAATATTTCACATTTACTAATTATCTAAGGTCATTTCAATTATATGCAATAGGTTAGTGTACATTAGCATTTCATCTTATGCCAAAGTGAACTAACTATTCCCTCCATAATATCAGCTGTTGTGGTTGTGTTTTTTGTAACATATTAATGTTGTAGCCTTTCAATAGTGTTGTTAACAGATATCTGCAATGCACGATATACTATCTGTTGTCATAACTGGGATTTTGGAGTTAGTTCACTCTGGCATACAGTGTTCAGATATTTAAATGATGTTAGTTCATTCTGGCAGACGAGATTGTAAAAATGCTGATTGTTTGTTTGCCCCTGGATTTTTATAAAGCTTATAGACAATGATAATAGATTAATTAATTCATTTTTTAATAAAACAAACCTTATTTTGTTTTTTGTGTGTGTATATATTGGTACATTATTACTACAGTAATCCTTTTACCACCATACTTTAATAAAATAGGACTATTTTATATTGTTGGCTTTGTACATGCTTTATATTGGCATTAATGTTGCAGATGATGTCCAATGTGGTTCTAAGCAAAAAAGGAAGAAGAAGAAGAAGAAGGATGGAAAAGATGTTGGGGCAGATGGATCAGAAATGAGACAGGAAACACTCGTAGCAACAGAAGAAAACCCACCCGAGAAGAAGAGAAGAAAGAGAAACTACGGAGATCCAGCTAAGTGGAAAAAAAATATTAGAAAGATAAATCGAAACTCAGGAAAAGCTTATGAGAGTACTAGTGGTAATCCTGTTGCAAGTAAAATATTTGAACCGTTTGACTGTAAATGTAGAATGAAATGCGCTGAAAAAGTTAATATTGATGAAAGGAAAAAGTTTTTTGATCTCTTTTGGAATTCAGGGTCATTTGATACACAGACTGCTATTATTGGTAGGTCTGTTAAAGTTCGAAATGCTTTTGAAAAAAAGGGTTCTGATGATTCAAAGAGAGAATTCTCTCGTTACTATTATTTGCCATGTCAAAATATTGATGTCAGGATTTGTAAAAGTATGTTTATAAAAAACACTTAAAATAGATAGCGCGAAGATTCATCGCTCACTGATGAAAGTTAGTCGTGGTGAGGTTGTAGACAAAAGAGGTAAACATACGCCTCATAACAAACTATCAGATGAACGAATTAACTCTGTTAAAAATCATATATCATCTTTTCCTGCCTACACTAGCCATTACAGTCGCAAAGATAATCCAAACAAAAAGTATTTAGGGGCTGAATTAAATTTAAGTCTAATGTATAGGTTATATGCCCAAAAAATGGAAGCTGATAATGTTAAAGATCAGACTGTGTCTCAGTCAATGTATGAAAAAATCTTTTACAAAGACTTCAATTTAGGTTTTAAGACACCTCATAAGGACACCTGTAAAGTGTGCGATTCATATAATGTCCAGAAGAAAGCGATTGAGAGTGAACTAGACTCTGCAGAAAAAAAATTGAAACTCAATCAAGTGTTGGCCAATACTGAGCTTCACCATAGAAAAGTAAATGCAGCAAGAGATGAAATGAAGCGGGACATGCAATTTGCTAAAAACGGCGAATGCACCGTTTTAACTTTTGATTTACAGAAGACATTCTCATTGCCAAAGGTTCCTACAGGAATAGCATATTATAAGAGGCAATTGTCCGTTTATAATTTAGGCGTTCATGACTGTGCCTCGTCAAAAGGAACAATGCACCTTTGGAATGAATGTCAAGGAGGAAGGGGACCAGATGAAATTGGATCCTGCCTTTTGAAATACATTTCTGACCATCCTACAAAAGAAAAGATTGTGTTGTGGTGCGACTCATGTGGTGGCCAGAATAGGAATTTCAAAATGGTATCCCTACTCATGCGACTAGTGCAAAACCCTTTAAACAACATTAAAGAAATTGAGCAAAAATTTCCCATACCAGGCCACAGTTTTTTGCCAAACGACACGGATTTTGGTCACATAGAAAAAAGCATGAGAAGACACGAATACATTTATGTCCCACAACAGCTTGCTGAAATAATAAAGGGATGTAGGTCAAAGAAGCAAGCATTTGAAGTCATTACTATAAAGGAAACAGATTTGATAACTACTGATCAAGTTTGCGCAGCTCTTACAAACAGAAAAGAGTGTGACGGAGAGAAAGTTGAATGGTTAAAGATCAGAAGTTTATGTGTAAGACAAAGTCATCCTTATGTCATGTATTATAAGTACACACACAATAGTGATGTTGAGTACCACTCAATCAGTCTCAGTAAACGGCTCCAAAAAAAGAAATCAAAAACCCTTGAAACCAAGAGGTCTGAACCCAGTAAGACTCAAGTTCCTCTTCACCATCTTCCTTTAGTCACAAAGAATCCTAACGGCAAACCTCTTTCTTCTGAAAAAAAGGCTGACTTAAAATCAATGTTAGAACTTGTGCCAACGATTCACCATGGATTTTATGAAGACTTGTTCCAGAAACAGGAAATAACTACCAGTGAAATCAACGATGAAGAATTGGTTGATAATCTATAAGTTTTATTAAATTTGACCTGTTTTTAATTTTGTAATACTGTGTTTGTTTGGTCTTCTCACTTTTTAAATAATAAAATCAGAATGAAAAATCAGTAATGAACTTATTATTCCTCCCTAATTTAGAAGTAAAATCCACCTTAGAACATTTTAGATACAATTCAGTAATTTTAAAGATGAAAGAAAAATATTTTAAGTAACTTATTTTACATATAAATATTGGTTCACTGAAGCACCCAGGGTGCAATGGTAAGTTTCATGAACCACACTGAACCATGTCAGTACAAAAAAATTTTGAAAAAATATTTTCATCCCTTGCTGAGTTTTATATTAATTTTTTTCAGTAATTATGAAGATACAATTAGTGTAACTTTTCAGATTATCACAAAACAACAATATGTTTTTCAATTTCAAAGTGCTATTTAGCATCAAACATTGAAAATCTATTATTGTTCGTACTGAAAAATTAAAAATATGGAGTTGGTTCACTTTGGTATCAGACCATCCAATTAATGAAGTATCTCAAAATAACCAATTTATTCATAATTGTTCTTGTAATTTTGTATTGTTTAGTGAGTTTTAGTATTAGTTGTAATTAAGTTTATTGATTTATGAATCCTTCAACACAGACAATGTCTTTAATACCAATCAACTACTGTTATTTGTTCAAAATCTTATCTATAACAATAAGATAAATATTATAGAAGACATTTTTGTTTATCGCCACACGTTGATTCTCCTTAAGTTGAAGTTCTCGTTCCAGCTAAGAGTTTACTCCATTTCAATTTTAGATGAAATTGTGAGGTAGTGAGAGAATTGCTGAAATTAGAAGATGATATTCTTGAACTACATTCAAGTTTCAAGCAATATTTAGAATTGGCACATCAAAACACTAAAAATATAATAGAAATAATGAAAAGATTAAACTTTTTTGAGTTTATTTTAGTTACAGTATGGGTTGGTTTTTAGTTTTTATAACATGGAAATAAAAAAATAACTTATTCCTTTACAAAATTTAAATGGTTTCTTATGGAATTATTGTAACTATGATTCATGAATTCGTTAAAACTGCCTCAAGTAAAAACATGTTCTTTAGTTTTCTTTTAAATGAATATTGACTGTTTCTTATGATGATTTAATTAGGTGAAATAGACTCCAATGTTTGCTTTGATTGAAATGTGTTCACAAATCAATCTAATTTAGGCTTATGTAGTTGTAGGTGGATTTGATATCTTGTAATACGTATAGTTGAGTGCTCTTGAATTAGAAGAAAACTCGGTTGCTCCACCGTGCTCAGAGATTGTGTCGAAAACATAGTAGTACCTATTTGTATTATATACCTCTTCATGTATGTTACACTAAATTTTGTAGTATAGGTGTCTCTGATCTTGAAATAATGAAAACCGTTCATTTTGAGCTTTTTCACCAACATTTTTTGGATCTCCTCACACAAATACGAGTCCAGATTCCAGGATCAAGTTGGTAACAGTGTCATATTCCAGATGCTGCACTAAGAGGAAAGTGAATTTGAGCTAAACTCAACATTCAAATGGTCAAATCAAGAAAGTTTGTCTTTTTTCTTGAATTTTTCAAAATTTATATGACTTATTAAAGAATTTTAAATATAAAGATTCAAGATCTTTATTGCCCATTAAATAACATTTTCAGTTACAATAGGCTTCGTCATGAAAAAGCATTTGACATGAAAACTAATTTATACGTCTAATTTAGTTATTTATTTATTTAACAGTTGTACTGTATTTTGTAACATGTTGCACTTCATGTACTCGTCAACAGAGTAAAAAGCTTTTGTCTTGAGACAAGTAGAAATCCTTAGTTTAAACTTATTAATCGGTTGTTCTCTTATAGCTAATGGTAGTTTGTTGAATAATCTAGTGGTTTGGGAATTGTAACTAGTATTATAGGTCTGAGTTTGTCTTACTTGAGGTGCTACAAGATTATATTGAAACCTAGCGTTGTAATCATGTACTAACTCATGAGAGATAAGATGTTAATATTTTCTCTAACATACATTAAATTCTGATATATGTAAATACAAGCAAGAGTAATTAATTTAAAATTACAAAAAGACTATTAGAAAGATCTGCCTTTAACCTGATTGCCTTTTTTGCCACACAAAAACCTTTTTGGAGGCACTAGAGTTGCCCCATAGACAGGTACCATAACAAAGGTATATATGGAACAGTCCAAAGTAGGTCATTAACAATACTTCAAAATTAACACAGCGCTTAAGTTTACGTAGGAGAAAGATTACTCTAGAAAGTATTTTACAGATACCTTCCACTTGTGGCCTCCAGCTAAGTTTCCTGTCAAGTACAATCCCCAAGAGCTTAACAGGTTTGATGTAGTTATCACCTAAATCAAAATTATTATTGCATGTAAAAATTATGTTTTGAGTCTTATTTTAGTTTATAATAAGGTTGTTGGCTAAATACCAATCTTTAGCTTGTTGAAGAGCATTAATTAACTGTACATTAAGTTGGCACACATTCACATTAAAATAAAGAAGAGTTGTATTGTCTGCATAAAGTACAGACATGGATGAAACATTAAGATTAAAATCATTAATAAAGACTAAAAACAAAAAGGACCAAGTACAGAACCTTGGGGAACACCTGCTTGTATCTTCTGATAATGTGACGAAACATTGTTTATAGTAAACATTTGCATTCTATTTGTTAGGTAACTTTGAATCAAATTTAATTCTTTGTTTCTAACACCATAGAAATTAAGTATTTCAAAGATAATAGAGTGAGTAACAACATCAAAAGCCTTTGTTAGATCTATAAAGGTAGAACCAATTACCTGTTTGCCTTCTAGACCCCTTAGAATTGAATTTACTAGACATTCTATAGCCTTAGCAGAAGAGTGATTTGGTCTAAATCCAAATTGGTTTTTGTACATTAAATTGTTTTCCATAAAATACTAACTTATACAATTGCTTAAACATATGGTTTTCTAATATTTCTTTAAGGGTTGGTGCATAGTAATAGGTCTATAGTTCTCGGGCATTTCTTTTTGGCCTTTTTTAAAAGTAGGTGTAACAGGCAGGTTAGGGGTGATAAATTTCATGAACTATATCCTTAAAGACAAAATTGGAAAGGCCATAAATATCTTCACTCCTCGATACACTTAAGTTAATTACTGCTGCTCTTACTTCACTAGTATTAAAAACTTCCCAACTAAAGTTACTTGTAAAACTGTTATGATGACGAGAAAAGTTATGCAACAAATTACAGTAAGATTAAGTATTGGTACCAAACTTCAAGCCAAGATTAATAGGAACATTTACAAAATGATTGTTTAAAACATCAGAAGTTGGTGTCATACCGTCTTTACTTTTGAAAATAAAATCCCCTGCTTCCTTTCTGATTATCTGCCTTGCCATTTTACATTTATTTTGGAAGTTTATGTTGAGTGAATCCTTTGCAGATTTTTTTGCTTTAGAGATAGCCCTTTGTACAGCTTCTTAAAATTCTTAAACCTAATCTTATCATTTACACTTAAACTATTTTTCCGTTTATCATAGAGAATCAACATATATGACCTCATAAGTTCAATTTCATGAGTATACCATGTCAATTTCAGTTTTTTGTTAGCTTTACTTTTAACATTAACAAGTGAACAATATATATTAAAATATGATGTTAAAATATTTAAGAGCATTAAACAGTTTACATTTACATCTAAATTATCATTTAAAAAATCTCAATCTTCACAAAAACTGAGAGCTTCCTTAAGATTACTTATTCTATCAGGTGAAATGAGATGCCTCATTTTTATTTTAGAACTATCCTTATCCCTGGACTTTTGATAACCCATTTTAATGTGAACAAAGATGCCAGCATGATCGGAAATAATATCTTGCTTCAATAAGGTAGAAGTGCATAGATTTTTATCAATATTTGTGTACATGGTGTCTAGACAGGCATTGTTTCTAGTTGGTAAACTATTTATGGAATATAATCCATTGATCTAAGCGTATTTACAAAAAACTGAACATCATCATCACTCTCCAACTTTAAAATATCCACATTCAGAACCCCTGTTAAAGTAAAATATTTACATTCCCCAATCATTAAGAAGACAATAACTTATCCAAATTATCAATAAAAGTATTAAAATAAGAGTTAGGAGTTCTATAAACATTTAAGATATTAAGATTAAAATCAAGCAGCTTAATTGCAGAGGCTTCACATAGAGAATTAATACAAAAAGAATATTGACGAGCCACCACACTTAAGGGGAGGTTTCCTACAATAATACAATGCTAGTACAAATCCATGAGGAACGAATATTGACATTTTGTTCTCATGTAGCTAATGTTCACTCAAACAAACCACATTAGTTTAAGTTTCTTCTAATATTATGTCTAGCTCATTAAGTTTATTTCTTAGAGACTGAATATTTAAGATTAGTACTCTAAGACTAGACCCCAGAGTATGTTTGTTTACTAAATTACACTTAGCTCTAGAGATCTAGAAATAGAATTATAATTTATTGTCATCATTGTTGTGGGTTAGAAATAAAGAATTCATTAATTTCATCTCAGTTTCCTTCAAATAAGCATACAAAAATCACTATATACCTGTTACCATTATATATATATAATTTCAAAAAACATTGAATCACAAAAAGTACTTGCTCCGCCGGGAGTCGAACCCGGATCTCTCACTTGCCGGGTGAATGTGCTACCATTACACCACAGAGCGCTTACTTTTTCCGATTCAATTATTTTGTATTTGGCCGTTTCTTTCACATATGTGTTTAAATAAGCAAACTAACATATGATCGGAAGACCAAATACCTGTCAAACGACTTTTTTTTATTTACGTTAAATTGTATAAATGGCAATAGCCTTATTTAACGTATTATATATATATATATATATATATATATACAGGGTGTACATAAAGTCCTGCACAGGTATAATATTTTCTGAACGATAACAGATAAATCAACAAGATTTGGTACATCAACACCAAGAGATTGTAATCCGGGTCAGAGATGCCTGAGACTGCACTCCTGCGGTGATCCTTACTCCGAGTCCTGCGGTTGTGGTATCGTTGGGTTGTGTGGACCAATACGACTATTTGGGAATAATTTTTGATAGTAAATTGAATTGTGTACCTCATATCCAGTACGTCAAGAAAAAAGTTAGAGAATTGTTGTCTGCATTTAATCAGCTTAGCGGCGTATTGAGTGGGGATCGTTTTAGGTCAGTTTATTTTACCTACATGCAGTCGGTTCTGATGGTATTCTCGCGTGGGGAGGAGTGTCGTCTGCTGTACTGGAACCACTTGTGGTCACACATAGAAGTATGATAAGGATCATTTTGAGGAAAAGCCCCAGATGTCCTTCTAATCTTTTATATAATGAGTTTCCTGTTTTAAGTGTAAGGCAATTATACATAAAATCTCTTTTACTGCATATACAAAAATACAAAGATTTTATCTTTATAGGGCTTCACCACAACTACACTACCAGAAATAGAATACAGTTTGGATATCAGATACCAAGACAAAAGTGTTCCATAGAAAAATTTAACTCTTTTTACATAGCTCATGTGCTTCATAAAAATCTACTAGAGCACACTAGTGGAAGTAGAGGGCGGAAGTGTAGCCGAGTACAAGCGTAGGGTGGGTCGGTGGTTGCTCAACCTGGGTGATGCTGCTGCAGAGGCACTGATTCGTTCGCGTTACCAATAAATTACGTAGAAGCCTATTGCCAGGAAATAATTTGGAATTAGTGTTTACATAAGAATTATTATTGTTGGGTGTTGCTATCAAATTGTTATCATCTACCTAATATAAATATGGTGGTTAAGCGGTGCGTACAATTGAATAGAGATAGATGGCTGTATGTGTATAATTTTTATAATAATGTATTTTGTACAATCTTAAACTAACCTTTGTAAATTTTAATGTAAAACTAAACTTTATAAATTTAAATCAAGAAAAAACTGATTTATGTACTCTTCCCCTTACACAGACCTATAGTCTGTATGGGGAATTTTTCATTTGAAATTATGGAAGTGTGCTGTATGTTATTGTTTTGTGTATGTGAATAAAAACATTTGAATTGAATTGAATTGAGATGTCTTTGCAGACGTAAAGTGAAACAACTGTCAGAATCCCAAGTTCTCTGAAAATCTGAAAAAATTAAAAAAAATTAGACATATGTTGATTGCTCCTTTAGCCAAGACAAAGGCAACACCAAACTATATCAAGATCAATTGAATTATGGTGAAATAGTGAATATAATAGATGATAATTCTGTATCCCTTTAATAATAAGAAATATCATTCTCATGCAACATTTTTAATACCTTACATTGCTGCTCGACTTGCGGAATCAAACTTCTGAGGATTTAATGATGAATGCCTCTGGCCATCAGTGTGGGCTGCAACGGAAATAATTGTTGTACACATCGGCTAAAATTGATGTACTTAAATAAATCATATAAAAAGATAAACAAATCTCAATACCTATATCATAATATGAGCTATTGATGAAATACATTTAACCTTTAAGTTGATCTTAATTAGGGGGTCATTGATTGTATAAGTGATATTTATTTTGTTTTGATCTTGCTTTTGCCTACTTTAATCCTTATCGTTTTTCTCAAATATTTAATTTTTCACTCGAGTTCGTAAATGTGTAAAAATTGCCTCACTTGGGTATAACCAAACATCAGTCTAATTATTATTATTGTTAATAAGTAATATATCAGACTTATTAATAATATTTATTAATTTACCATATATTCTATCTTTCTGCACAGTTTCATAACTATGGACTTTTATTCTTGTTATACACTAGACCGATTAATTGAAACCTGTTTGACCAAATTTTCCTAATCATATTCTTGAATGCATACAATTTGAATAAAGACCCATTATTTCCAACATCCTACAAGGGTACTGCATTGCTCTCAGGTTAAAAGTTCCATTATTGAATTCGTATGTTGGAAGTTTTATTAATATAAACAATGTTATTAAGTATTAATAATAACTTTAAATGATAAGAAATTAACTAATTTTTTTTTCAAAAAATTTTCCATGCAAAGTTTGTATTCATACCCCAGTATAAGTTAAACATAAAATCTCAATGACCACATTATTAAATTTTACTACCCTATCTAACTTATTATTTGAGCACTTTCTTATTTGTGACGTCAATTACTGTTATTTATAGTGAATTTAATAATAAAAGTTGAATATTTTTAAATTAACAGTTTAACAAATCTCACACTAATCTACCAACTTCACTATTTTCTGAAATGTAATAACTGAATATGTTTAGAGTGAGTGGGTACGAGATGTCGTTCAATAATATAACTTTAAAGCGTAACTTTAAATCGACTTTAATAGTCTTGCGCAAGGTGACAAACTTACTGTGAGAGAATTAATGGGTAATACATATTTATAGAACAAACAATCTCTGAAACTTGATTAAGACCATCATATTAAGGCAATATGTTTCTAATTTTCAATTTTAGATCCCATCCTAATATCCCTATCTTGTTTAAGTTAGATCTATCCTCTGAGATCCATTAACTCAAAATGGAACGAAGAAAACTTTATATTGTTGTAAAGGTCATATTCGTTAAGGAAATCTTCCTTCTAACTAATTGCAACCTATTTCTATATCGTTCGGCATCTTACGATATTCTAAAAAAAATGATAAAACTGGGGATTTATTTATATTATTTATACAGTTAATTGCACTAAATACCTCGCATTGAAGACATTTCCACGTGAAATCCTCACACTAAAATGTATTAAAACACTCAGAGAGCACAATATTAATGACTGGATGTTGACGAGAGCGGCGATGTGCTTACTGACTGCCAGGCTGCACTGATAGTCAGTCCTACAACTCTTGCACCAGCGCTTCTCTACTGTATCTAATAGACTGAAATGTTACAATAGTAATGAGCTGTAGTCAACATTTAGGTAAATATGTCTGACTACAGCTTCCAAACAATAGACTAAAGTATCGTAAAGAATAGGTAATGATTAAATAGCTTGTTACAATATAAATGTTTATTACTTAAATGTACGAGCGGGAGGGTAAAAATAAGGTTAATAATAACAATGACTTTGAGTTTTACATCGTACGAAGCACAAAAAATTCTTATAACAATTTAAAATAAATCAACTCATATTCAATGTATCTTATTACCATTTTGTATTTTTAATTTAGATAACAATAATCAGTTCCATTAGACGAAGAAACAACAACAACCGCGCATCTACACTAGTGTTACTACAAACTAACTCGGCCTGTAACCTGGTGGACAAGATCAGAAGTAGTGAGTTGTTCTCACACAATGTGATGACAACTGATATCTGCTGGTACAGTCGGGTTGACTAATACCATCGCCTAATTGCGCGGGAGAATTGATTGAGATCCGATCATCAATTAGCCTACAGAATAAGATCTATACAATCTAAGACAAGTTTTAAAACTCACATTTAGTTTGTTCGTAATTGTATAAAGAGCGTCTCGCTTAGCTCAAGATAGTATCCCTATCTTTTTTAATTTACCATGTTTATAGGTGGTCATAGTCAATAATACAGTTATGATTTTACAATATTGTTAGTCTAAATAGATACATAAAATGTACCTACAAATGTGTCAGTCATAATATAATACAAAAAACACATTATAAGTCCAAACTAGCTGCCAATCAGCATTCAGGTGAGAACAACTGATTACAGCTTCCAAATATTATCTCAACAAAGAAACGAAAACTAGAATTTAAGAGAATCTAAATATTTACAACTAACTCCCTGCAGTGAATTCTAGAAACGAGAGGTAATTGAAATGTGGTCCATTTTATTGCTTTGTTTGTATTTATACAGTAGTTTCTAGCATATATATTAAAAGAAATTTAAATTGTTATACAATCATGTCTGAGCTAATCCAAGATCTTTTTACAATTTAAATTTAAGATAAATAATTATTCAGTTTAAAAGAAAAGCACAACAACAAACGCGCATCCTACTGGATTCACTGGGAACTAACTTGACCTTGAATCTCGTAAAAAAAGTTGAACTAGCATTAGAGTCGATATCCAATATGATAAAATATGATAGAATTTTAAAAATAAGAATAATGTATGAAACAATATTTTCTATTATTTAGATAAATAAACGGGATAATTATTATGATAAACGAAACAATGTTTAATAATTTATTATATTAGTAATCTAGCATGTATGTCTTATTCATTTGTACTGCTGTATATTGGCTACTAATTAGATGTAGGCTATTATTAAATAATATTATTATATTCTACAAGCATAGTCCAAATGAAATCTTACTTACAATAGTAAAATTAACAATTCTCATTGTTTGACTTATTTCTCAACACGCATATCTAATTTATACTGAAGTACTTAAAAACAGCTTAATCAACCAACAAGTCGTTTATAGAGCATGTCTACGAATATAATTTAATTTTATTGTAACTTAAGACATCATATTGCCTAAACGATCAAGTTTGTAAGAATAATTCACTATATTTTAAATTACCACATTGAAACAATGGAACAAAATTAATTGCAATTCGTACACGCAAAAATGAAAGAAATTGCATTCCCGAAAGGTAATGTTCATATATTAACGTTAATCTTACTGAACTGTTGAGACAGATGAGTCTTAAACCTTGTTAACAGAAAGATGGAGATGAAAATAGCTTTTCGTACCATCGCAAATTTGATCTTCAGAGAGTCGAGCAGGAGAGTGTTCAAAAATTGGAAAATGTTGATTATGCCATATCTTAGAACTTATCTTATTTCGTTTGTCTAAATGTGCCATAACTAGATGACAAGTCATACATGAGTATTAAGCAAGAGGTAGAGATAACTATATATTAATCTAATTTTAAATTAAAAATCCCACCCTAATATCCCTGTCTTGTTCAATGTAGATCTGTCCTCTGAGATAAATTACTCATCGATAGTCGGTAACCCTGTACCGTCAATTTCCAAAGAGTTGTGTACATTTTGCTAACATAACTATTCCTACCACTCACTTAGCTATCAGTACCCAACCCAGTGCTGACAACCGTATATGTGTGTATATATTTACATGGTAACTCACTCAAATATATATTTATTCACAATTTATCACTTTTAATGACACAAAGTATGTCCAACATGCTCAAGCTTACAGGCAAGAAAAACGAGAGTTGCCTCTGAGACACGTATACCATTGTTTATCTCTTGAAGTGTTCACTATTCACACAAAACTGCAGTACGTAAAACTCATATTATGACTCTCGTTTTTTTTAAATATACACACAGAATATTATGATAATAAAATAAATAATAATAAAATATGATAATAATAAACAATAATAAAAAAAATAAATACTGTACAAAGTACAAAAATTAACCTTGTTTATAGGACCTGGTCACAGTCGATCATACAGTTATGCTTTTACATTATTGTTAGGCTAGATAGATAAACATAATTTACCTACAAATTTGAATATCGGAAATAAAGTACATTAGTTCAAGCAAGCTGCCAATCAGCATTCAGGTAAGAATGACTGATTACAACTCCCAAATAATATATTAGGTATTGAATTTGTTTACTCGTTCTCAACGTACAGAATGTATGGAACATATTATTATTTATAATATACCACAATTTCAACTGCAAACGAGAGTTAATGAAAATGTATTTACAATGTATTGCTTTGTTTGTAGTTGTATTGTAGTTTACACATTATATATTTTTAGGTCTCAACATATTTATATAATAATGTTTTAAACTATACAAGATATTATTAATATGTAAATTAAGAACCAATAATTACTCAGCTTAAAAGAAAATACAACAACAAGCGCGCATCCTACTGGACTCAGTTGGAACTAACTCGGCCACGAACCTGGTGGAGAAAAACTAAACTAGCATTACAGTCAATATCCAGCATAATAAATGTGACAGAATTTTGTCATGAAAATTTGTTATTACATTATTTTTTTTCCAATGATTTAAATACATAAAAAGAGTTAATTGTCACGATAAACTAAAAAAAGAGGTTTATTAATTCTATTATATTAATAATATAGCATTTATACTTTATTAATGTGTACTGTTGCATTTTGGCCATTAATAATTCAAATATATTATTATATTGTACAAGTATAGCGTAAATCATATATATATATATAAAATTATGTAAAATTATGAATTCACATTATATTAGCCTACTTATTTCTCAATACGAACATCTAACTTATATTAAAGTATTAAAAACAGCTTAACTAACCAACAATTCATTTATAAAGCATTTGATAAATGTCACAGAATTTTTACATGAAAATATGTCATTCGATTATTTTTTTCCAATTAAAAAAACAAAAAAAAAAAAACAGTTAGCAGTCGTGGGACTGCCGATAGAAGTGAAAACGGAACTATTAAGTTGAGAGTAATTAACAATACGTTATAGTAGCAGTACATCTGTAATTGTAAATGTGACGCGTTTTAAATTTCCAATTTTAAAAATCCACGAAACAATATTATCAAATAACTAGAAATCTATTTTACCACGCTAGTAAGATAAATCTTATACCGTAAATAATACTCATTTCATGATGAAGAGGTTAAATATTAAAAACATAATTAAAATGAATAATGCTAAATTTTAAATACAAATATTCGTACAAATATTAAAAATAATTAAAAATATATTCGTTGTTTTCATTATTCATTTATTTGTATAAAAATATGTTGTATTTGCTCAATATTAATAGTTAGTTAAACATAGAATACAAGTGAGTAAACACCGAGTGAACAACAGTGAGTTGAACACCGTTGTAAATAATACAGTTATTGCTACGGATAAAGTATATAATTGCAATAACAATTAAACCCACAATATTTTTAAAACTAATAAATTAGTTAAATTAACTTGGTTCTTTCGTAAAGGTATTTTTATTGCACAATAAACTAATTCATTGAGTTAATACGGTATCAGTGAGCCAATGCGCCAACTACAGTTCCGGCAGAAACGTTCACTCATCACTTCATACGCTACTACAGGCTAAACTAAACTTCCAATAAAAAAATTATAAATTACAAAAAAAATATTCATCTATTTTCACACAACTTTCTCGCTGACAAATTTTGTCTGACCAAAAATAAAAAAAAATCCTCGCTTACTACTTTTTTCTTGTAATTGTAAACGCTATGTAAAATGTAAACAATAATCAAAATTATTTCGAAATTTTTTTTAATATTTAAAAATGTAACCAATAGATTGCCAATAGTAAGAGCTTTAATTTGACGCATCTTACAGAATTGTACGACATTGGCTTCACTTTTAAATCGCGAGAGAAAGCCGTAAAGGTCACTGATTTTCGCAGTCTGTTTTCATACTCCGCCGGGACAGTTTTAACACAGCGAGACTGACTTTTTCATGCAGGTTAGTAGTCCGCGGCCAAGTCTACGGTTAAAAAACATAGCGAGACTGACTTTTTCATGCAGGTTAGTATCATTAGCATGTCGGTGACGCGAACCGAGGATTTTACCCTCTACCAAAACGCTCAACGCGCCTAAAGAAGTTTTCACTTCAAAAACACACACAAATAAAACACAAACATAAAAAATTAATTATTAGGATAAACTAAAAAAAGTGGTTTATTAATTCTATTATATTAGTAATCTAGCATTTATAATTTATTAATGTGTACTGTTGCATTTTAGCCATTAATAAGATAAATATATTATGATATTGTACAAATATAGCACAAATCATATATACTTACATATATACATAGCCTAATTATCATATACTTACAGTAGTAAAATTATGAATTCAAATTATATTACTTATTTCTCAATACGAACATTTAACTTATATTAAAGTATTAAAACAGCTTAACTAACCAACAATTAATTTATAGAGGATTTGTACAAATATAATTGTACTAATACTTAAAACATAAATTTTCCTAAACGATAAAATGTTAAGAATTACATTTTCAATTACCACACTGAAACAATGAAACGAAATTAATTGCTCTTCTTACACGCAAAAATGAAAAAATAGCATCTCCGTACGGTATTTATCTCTGTCTCTTGCTTAATATTCGTCCTCTCGTTATGGCACAATGACAAACGAAATGAGATGTTTCTAAGACGTAGAGACAGAGCATAGTCAACAGTGGACTCATTGATTGCACATCTGTTTAAAACACCATAAACTATATTAATATTTTATTAATGGTTATTACTAAAATGTCTTATATGACGTAACTTGATGTGTTCCAGTTTATTCGGACGTAGTAGCAAGTAAAATATCGCGTGCGCTGATAGGCTAGCAGTCATCGTGAATATTCCTTAACTTGCTGTGTTCCAGTTTATTCGGGCGTAGTAGCAGGTAAGATACCACGGGCGCTGATAGGCTAGCAGTGATCGTGGAATATTCCTTAACTTGCTGTGTTCCAGTTTATTCGGGACGTAGTAGCAGGTAAGATATCGCGGGCGCTGATAGGCTAGCAGTGATCGTGAATATTCCTTAACTTGCTGTGTTCTAGTTTATTCGGACGTAGTAGCAGGTAAGATATCACGGGCGCTGATAGGCTAGCAGTGATCGTGAATATTCCTTAACTTGCTGGTGTTCTAGTTTATTCGGACGTAGTAGCAGGTAAGATATCGCGGGCGCTGATAGGCTAGCAGTGATTCGTGAATATTCCTTAACTTGCTGTGTTCTAGTTTATTCGGACGTAGTAGCAGGTAAGATATCACGGGCGCTGATAGGCTAGCAGTGATCGTGAATATTCCTTAACTTGCTGTGTTCTAGTTTATTCGGACGTAGTAGCAGGTAAAGATATCACGGGAGCTGATAGGCTAGCAGTGATCGTGAATATTCCTTAACTTGCTGTGTTCTAGTTTATTCGGACGTAGTAGCAGGTAAGATATCACGGGAGCTGATAGGCTAGCAGTGATCGTGAATATTCCTTAACTTGCTGTGTTCCAGTTTATTCGGACGTAGTAGCAGGTAAGATATCGCGGGCGCTGATAGGCTAGCAGTGATCGTGAATATTCCTTAACTTGCTGTGTTCCAGTTTATTCGGACGTAGTAGCAGGTAAGATATCGCGGGCGCTGATAGGCTAGCAGTGATCGTGAATATTCCTTAACTTGCTGTGTTCCAGTTTATTCGGACGTAGTAGCAGGTAAGATATCGCGGCGCTGATAGGCTAGCAGTGATCGTGAATATTCCTTAACTTGCTGTGTTCTAGTTTATTCGGACGTAGTAGTAGGTAAGATATCACGGGCGCTGATAGGCTAGCAGTGATCGTGAATATTCCTTAACTTGCTTTGTTCCAGTTTATTCGGACGTAGTAGCAGGTAAGATATCGCGGGCGCTGATAGGCTAGCAGTGATCGTGAATATTCCTTAACTTGCTGTGTTCTAGTTTATTCGGACGTAGTAGCAGGTAAGATATCGCGGGCGCTGATAGGCTAGCAGTGATCGTGAATATTCCTTAACTTGCTGTGTTCTAGTTTATTCGGACGTAGTAGCAGGGTAAGATATCGCGGGCGCTGATAGGCTAGCAGTGATCGTGAATATTCCTTAACTTGCTGTGTTCCAGTTTATTCGGACGTAGTAGCAGGTAAGATATCGCGGGCGCTGATAGGCTAGCAGTGATCGTGAATATTCCTTAACTTGCTGTGTTCTAGTTTATTCGGGACGTAGTAGTAGGTAAGATATCGCGGGCGCTGATAGGCTAGCAGTGATCGTGAATATTCCTTAACTTGCTGTGTTCTAGTTTATTCGGACGTAGTAGCAGGTAAGATATCGCGGGCGCTGATAGGCTAGCAGTGATCGTGAATATTCCTTAAACTTGCTGTGTTCTAGTTTATTCGGACGTAGTAGCAGGTAAGATTATCGCGGGCGCTGATAGGCTAGCAGTGATCGTGAATATTCCTTAACTTGCTTTGTTCCAGTTTATTCGGACGTAGTAGCAGGTAAGATATCACGGGTGCTGATAGGCTAGCAGTGATCGTGAATATTCCTTAAATTGCTGTGTTCCAATTTATTCGGACGTAGTAGTAGGTAAGATATCGCGGGCGCTGATAGGCTAGCAGTGATCGTGAATATTCCTTAACTTGCTGTGTTCCAGTTTATTCGGACGTAGTAGTAGGTAAGATATCGCGGGCGCTGATAGGCTAGCAGTGATCGTGAATATTCCTTAACTTGCTGTGTTCCAGTTTATTCGGACGTAGTAGCAGGTAAGATATCAAGGGAGCTGATAGGCTAGCAGTGATCGTGAATATTCCTTAACTTGCTTTGTTCCAGTTTATTCGGACGTAGTAGCAGGTAAGATATCACGGGAGCTGATAGGCTAGCAGTGATCGTGAATATTCCTTAACTTGCTGTGTTCCAGTTTATTCGGACGTAGTAGTAGGTAAGATATCGCGGGCGCTGTTAGGCTAGCAGTGATCGTGAATATTCCTTAACTTGCTGTGTTCCAGTTTATTCGGACGTCGTAGCAGATAAGATATCACGGGAGGTGATAGGGTAGCAGCCTCCCTCTGAAAAACCGATAATAACTAGTTTAGCTCCTGATCACCAGGTTTAAGGCTGAGTTAGTTCGTATTAAATCCGCTAGGTTGGGCATATGTTGTTGCCTCTTTCTGTGACATTATTACTATAATTGGTACTTAAAATAAAATTTAAACACTTTTTTGAATTTAATAACATGTAATTATATTTACAATGTAGTAATTATACGAATATGTTTCAATAATCGAGTAAAAATTCAAGGACAACAGGATAAATTAACTTTATTTTCTTTAGTTTCCCAATTAATTTAAATTGTAGAAATAAGTTTAAGGTACCTCATCATGAAGTAATTGCTTTACGTTTTTCAAGTGTTATTAAGTTAATGTTTGGAAGCTGAATTGGCTGAATTCATTCGTTCTTACATGAATGTCGAATTGCAACTTATTAAGATAAAGAGTAAAAAAAACTTGTAATAAAATGTTACAATTGGCATGAAATGTGTAACATTGACGAATTTTTAGTACGTTTTTATTTATGGATAAAATAAAATATTTTAATAGCAATTGTCTAAACATACATTTTTAACAAAAACATGCAATTTTCATGTAACAAAATAAGTACTTCAGTAGTTGGCCACAAAGCGAAACAAAATTTCACGTCTATATCTTTCATTAGATCTATTTTATTAGAGTTTATTTTAGTGTATAATAAAGTTGCGTATATACTTGTAATGCTTGAAATGCTATGGGCATAACGAAATATTGGATTTATTTTGTCCACTATGTTGTTCAGAATGTGTAGATATTTAACAACTCTAAAATTATATTTGGCTGTATGTGTTTATAAATGTTAGCTCTCTTTGTAGTAAATTTAATGTTGTCTTTTGAAAACAAAAAGAAATCCCCATTGAAATATATTTTTTTTACTGCCCATTCACGTCTTAAAACTCCATTATTTAACGTTATAATAGATATTTAACATTATCTGGATCCTAAGAGTTAATGTTTGCAATCATTTACAAAAAAACTTGAATGTAGGGTCGTTAAAAAGGCTTAAAAAACATAAAAGTCACTCTATTGCAATTGAAAATTCGTAGGCCAACTTCGTACATGATTTTTTAACATGGTGGCTGTTTACTTTTAAAATTTCATATTTCTGTTATGTATGATCCTAGAGGAAAACGAAAAGTACTTTGGGATGCTTATAACATTTAGAATGCATGTTTTAGTATCTCGAGTGGTTTTGAGATATCAATTACGGCACCCGTTAAAATATACGAAAATACAAAGAAATATTTTTTTTACATCCAACACTTTTTGAGATACTGAGTAATAATTAAATCAATTGTCACAAAGTCCACCTACCTTTTCCGATTGAGCCGGAAGGAGTATTTTATGTTTGGATGTCAAGAGGGTTGTTTTCTTATCAGTTTTATCATCACATCTGCATTAGTCTCAGGCATGTGTTATTATCCTATAAAACGAATGATACTTATCATTGTAACAGATAACATTCAACTATTTATCAGGAATCCTTAACACGTAAGGCGATTCTTCATCAACAAATATTGTACACTCGCACACGTCCATGTAAAATACAAATTATTTGGTAGTTTAGGCAAATTGATGTTCTCAGTAATAATTTTCGATTTGAGAAATAAGTTATATAGTGTGAATTAATATTCTTCCTATTGTAAGTATATACGCGATTTGTGCTATACTTGTACAATATAATAATCTATTTACCTAATTAATGGCTATAATGCAACAGAATTCATTAATAAATGTTAGATTACTATAATAATAAACCTGTTTTTGTTTATCCTAATGACTAATTGCGTTTATGTATTTAAATAATTGAACAAAAATAGTCGAATAATTCTTTGTGATGTAAAGATTTTGTCATAGTTTTATATGGGATAGGCCTACTGACGCTAATGCTAGTTTAGTTTTTCTCCACCAGGTTCATGGCCGAGTTAGTTCTAACTTTACTAGGATGCGCCCTTGTTGTTCTGTTTTTCTCTAAAACTGAATAATTATTGATACTTAAATTAAAATTGTAAGTAAATATTGTATTGTTTTAAACATAATTATTTAATAATATTTAGCACTATAAATATATCTTGTGTTAACTACAATAGAAAACAAAAAAATCAATACATTGGAACACATTTTAAACTACTCCCGTTTGCAGATTTTACTGTAGTAGATTATTAGATTTCCTTAAAATTCCTTATGATTTATCACTTAAACAACTTCTCTCTATTATTAATTTTGGAAGTTGCAATCAGTCATTCTTACCTGAATGCTGATTGGCAGCTCGTTTGAACTAATATACATTGTCTACGATATTGTATACAAATTTATAGGTATAATCTATGTATCTATCTAGCCTAACAATATTGTAAAAATATAATTGTATTATAGGCCGTGATTACGTCCTATAAACATTATTAATTGATTTGTACTTTGTACAGTATTTAGTAATTTAATTATCATATAATACTGAGTGTCTATATTAATTTTGCTTTTCGCAATATTCCATCTCTCGAAAACTGAAACGATAGTCATAAATATGAGTTTTACGTACTGCAGTTTTGTGTGAATGGTGAACACATCAAGAGCTAAAAAATGGTATTCGAGTCATTTGCGAGGCAACTCTTGGTTTTCTTGCCGGTAAGCTTCGGCACGTTTGACATATTTTTGGCCATTAGAAGTGATAAATTGAGAATTAATATATAGCCTATATATTTCATTGAGTTGTCATGTAAATATATACACACAACTACGGTTGTCAGCACTGGTCCGGATACTGATAGCTAGGTGAGTGGTAGAAATATTTATGTTAGCAAAATGTGTAGTTTTTAAATTAACTGTCCAGGGTTGCCAACCTATAGATGGTTAATTTACCTCAGAGTATAGATCTACATTGAACAAGATAGGGATGTTAAGATGGGATTTAAAGATTAAAATTGGATTAATATTATATAAATGTGATTGGCTAAACAAAGTTTCAGACACCGTTTAGTTTAATAAATATGTATTTCCCATTACGTCGTTTTATTCTCTCACATAGTTTGTTTGCCATCCCTTGCATGTAAAAGTCACTTTAAAGTTTTATTATTATACGACATTACACCAGCTCACACTGAAAATGTTCAGTTATTACATGGAAGTAAATAGTTCAGATGGTAGAATAGTGTAATAATAGTGGCGAGAGTCTGTAAAAGCAACAGATTTCAGACGCTGCAGTAAGGGAAATAATTACTAAATCTAATTAATTATGTTAATTGATGTAGGCGTGATTTGCAATGAGAAATATTCCTGTTCCCGCATTCGACATGGATTTGTATTGACTACCTAGATTAGCCTAGCCTACGTGTCTAGAACCAACATGTTGCTGTGACATATCAATCAATTATTCATACATTTTATCCAATGGATTCTGTGGGGAAAGTTCCTCACCTAAGTTTTTATGTGCTGGGAATTCAGGGGTGTAATAACATGGCCTCCAGAATATTTAGTAATGTAAAGATTACTTTTTGGGTAACTGTACTCAACGAATATATAACTAAACCAGTAAAATATACATGTGATAGTATTTAACTATATACTTACAAACAACACATTAGTGTGCATAAAGTTTAAGAAATGGTGTGATATAATGGAACCCCACACTCAAAAAGTCGGACGCCAATATGTGAGAACAGTGCAAAACATATTGTGTGATTCCATCAGGTTGGCAGCTGTCAATTGATCTGATCGAACGTGAGTCTTAAAACATGTCTTCGAACAACAACTAAGTTATTATCCAGATGGTAAAGATATTTTTCTTTGAGGCTAAGTGATGATCGGCTCTCAATCAATTCTCCCGCGATGATATTAGTCAACCCGACTGTACCAGATATCAGTTGTCATCACACTGTGTGGGAACAACACACAGACACCAGCCTGCATGAGAATACTACCATTTGCTCAGTTGGCAATTCCAAATCTTTAGTGTAAAAACATTCAATGACTGATCTGTTAATTCAAGTTGAATATTTTTGTCTTACTTAATTGTCTCTCAAGTTCCCTTTTATGGTGTTGGCTAAAATAATAAGTTTTAAATCACACAAATAAAAATAATTTCAGCTTTAACGATAGGTGCTAAAGAGTTTTAAAGTAGAAATATTTATATTAAGCCGGTAAAATTTAAGAACGAATAATCTTTTATTTTTGTAGTCAAAGGAAGGATTGTCATCTCTTTTACACTCAAGCATAAAATGTATTATTATGATTTTAAAATCAAAAATATTACTTAAAATTTCAAGAACTATGCTGATTTATTGTGGAATACAGATGTCAAAATTCCCCAGAATCTGCAGCCTGTAGTCAATCACTGTCATCTTAATTTTAATTTTAAATTTCCTTAAAGTATTAAAGATGAGCAGATAGCAGGGCTATAAGCATAACAAGAGCACAAAGCATCTCTTATTTCTTAATTCATAAACTTACACTCACTGGAATACTACCTCTCCCATATTGCCTCGTAGTATCGCTGACATAAAGTAATTAAAGTACACAATCCTGATATTAATTAATTAATTCGAACACATATTTATGAGGAAGATAAAAACATACACCACAACTTGATAACCAATCTTACAATAATTATTCTCTAGTGTAAATAAGGGAATGTTTGACGGTAGTAGTCGTTCCACCGATAGCCACCAGAGGAACAGTAACACTAGTTCTGCTCTTGACCGCCAGGCTATAGGCTGATTTAGTTTGCACTAACTCCGGTAGATGCGTGGTTGTTCTCATTTCTTTGTCTGATGTAACCGATTATTGGTATATAAATTAAAAATGAGAAATGGTAATAAGTAACAGTGAACGTGAGTATATTTATTTTAAATAAGTATAAGAATACTATGGATGTCATACGATAATCACTAAAACTCTTTGTTGTTTTTCACTTTATTTTTTTCCCTCTCGCTCGTAGATTTAAGTGAGTATCTTTTATATTGGAACAAGCTTCCTCAACATGCGCAATTTGTTTTCATTTTCTATCCCTATTATTTGGAAGCTGTAGTCAGTCATTTTTAACTAAATGGTGACTGCAGCTCAATATTAGATACTACAATACTTTGCTCAGTTGATCACAGTTTCACCTCCGAATTCCTCCGCCAAAATTACTTGTTCAGGCCAAAGCGTTTGCGCTCCACCTAATACATGCCCGGAAAATCTGAGAATACTAAATTATTTACTAAATAAAGAGTCTTGGGAAACGGTGAAGGATCATTCAAATACCGGAGACAAATTTAGTAGCTTTATTAATATATTTAATTACTATTTTTCGATAGCTTGTCCCATTAAAACGAAACCAAACGTTAAAGGAAAAGGGAAAAATTCCTGGATTACTAAGGGGATAATAATATCTTCGAAAAAATTTAAAGAACTTGATTATAAGAAAAAACTAACAAGACTAAAATTTTGTTAGATTACTACCAAAATTATAGAAAAATTTACCGAAAGGTTATAAAGGTTGCTAAAGCGGCTTATTTGTACGAACGTCTACGCCATACCGATAATTTGGGTAAAGAAGCGTTTAAAATAATAGATCAAAACAGAAACAGAAAACCTGTTTTGTTACCAGCAGACATGCCGAACCCGGGAATTTTAAACAGCTATTTTGCTAATGTTGATAAACATGAGTTCGATTATAACGGAACAGACGTTACAGTCACAATATGATAAATCTTGTCCTAGTACGCTCATGCTAACTCCTACAGACCCCAGAGAAATTTATAACATAATAATGAAATTTAAAAACTCAAATGCTTTTGGATGCGATGGTATATCACATAAACTAGTTCGCCAACGTGCAAATGCCTTATCTATACCCCTTTCGAATGTTATAAACTCCTCTTTGATGGAAGGTTTCTTTCCGCAGGAAATGAAACAAGCTATCGTACGGCCTATATACAAGGACGGAGATACGGGTGTCCCGGAAAACTATCGACCAATTGCAAATGTTTCAACATTTTCCAAGATATTTGAGCATGTTTTTGCTAACAGACTGCTGAATTTTCTTTTCCATCATGTAAAGAAACTTATTATGTAAAGAACAATATAGATTCGTTAGAGGGAAAAATATAGTTTGTGCGATGACACAATTTGCAACACATGCGATCGACGCTTTAGATAAAAAATGTAAATCTGTGGGAGTATTTCTTGATCTTCAAAAGGCATTCGACTGCTTAGATCCTGAAGTGCTTTTTGAAAGACTAAGTCGCCTAGTAGTGCGTGGAGTAGCCCTCAACTGGATTAAATCTTTTTTACTAAATAGAACACAAAGTGTTCAGGTTAGAAATGTAAATTCTAATAAATTGGAGTTAAATTTTGGTATTCCCCAAGGCTTCGTTTTGGGGCCGATATTGTTTATCATATATACAAACAGTTTAACAATACATTTCCAGATTTACATATTAGGATGTAGGCGGACGATATCGCCTTAATGTTCCAAGCTAAATCATTAGAGCATATAGAAATAAACTGCTTCTTACAACCAACAAAGTTATATCAATACTTAAATCGAAATAATTTACATGTTAATACCTCAAAAACCAAAAGTATTTCTTTTTCAAATTATTTTAGCTTAGAAATCGATCCACTGATCGTTATGAATAAATTCGAATTGATTTTAGAATCAGATTATAAGTACTTGGGATTAAGTTTTGATAATAAATTTACTTGGGAAAAGCACATAGACATGCTATGCACATTATCATTACAATTGTTTTTACTAAGCAGATATTTTGATTTTTTTGATATTTGAATGTTTTTTATATTAATGTAATTTTTCAGCCAATTAGATACAGTTGGGAAGCGCTGGTACAAGAGTTGTTGGGCTGGAAAATATAAAGTTTTCTTCGTTCTATTTTGAACTGATTGAGTTCATAAATTAATTAAAAGAATTAAAACAAAATTAAAATAGACTGAAAATATTATTTACTATTATTATTTTAGAAGTTTACTATTATTAAAATAAAAAGTTAAAAATATGCCAGAGATTCAAAAAATGTTTAATTTATCTATGGACGAAATGTCACTAATGGAGGATTTATCATATAATCCTTATTACAATATAGTGTAGGATTCTAAACAATTAATATCTTGATGTTATAAGCAAGGGGGAGGAAATAGCCATAACGATAAAAATATGTGTTTCGATTTCGGATCTAAATTTGTACAGTAGAGAAAGCAATTTGGAATTACTCCAAAGAAAAATGAACTTTTTTATATTCACGAATCAAACGACTTCTGTATATTTTCAAAAGTGTACGTAATATACGTACTACGACACTGTAATACACACGGCACTGTGTTATTCTATTATTTGATAGCTGCAGTCAGTCATTCTTACCTGAATGTTTTAATACTTAGCTCATTATTATTGTAATACGATGCGTTGAAAGTGAGACATATTTCTATATATTGTAGTAGCTTCTAATATCTTACTAGTAATGTGCCACATGGACCGGTCGAATACTCATTAGGAAAGTAATATAAATTGAGTATAATTGACCCAATGGTATAATTGATATGTGTAAAGTTAAGGTATTTTTTAGTTCTTGAGCTTTATACGTATAACATTTCTTGATGTTTTGATAAGGGTTTGGTTGATCTAACGTGGATTTAAACACTGTTATTGGATGCCTTATATTGAAATTAAGCAGTTACATTTATTTATCAAAACTCAGAAAAATTTAATCAGGACACTTTAGGTATTTACAACTTTTTCCATTACTATTGTCTGTCGTTCTTCGTTCACACATGTATTTCAATGTCATTGCCTTAGATCAAAACAAATTTTTGGGAAAACCTTTAGTGTTGTTTTAATATAAGGTGATGTATTATAAACGGGCTGTTAATATTTCATTACAATATGTTGCACTTGTACATAGCAAAATACCGGACAAATTATTATAGGTAAACCGCTAACAACAAAGCCTTGGTTGATTTGAGTTCACGCAGGGTGGGGTAAATACCCCTCCAAGTATCCCCACCACTACTCGGCGCTCACTCTATTTGATCAGCTGACTAATCAGGCTCAGTCGGTATCGTTCACTGTTTCTACCCGTTCAGTTGAACCGGTCAGTACAGAGTTACTAAGTCTTCCCGCTAGAGCGTGTTTTACCGATCATCGTGTTCAACAAAATGAACGACTGAACTGAATGACCAAGTGAACGAAAGGATCCGCTTGCAAAAAATAGAGGAACTAAACAACATATCTTACAGTGAATGTATAGATATATAACAATAAATGTATTGTTTCAGGAATCTAGTAAATGTAAATATATATTATTATTACAACTGGTTAAAACAAATTAATTTTATGTTACTATATACATTACTAAATATTTTAAATGTTAATACTTATGAACAATGGACTTGGTTAATTGATATGCCTTTGATTTATCTTAGCCTAAGGTTATTTCACTACAAATGTTTCAATAATTTACTAAACATCAAACAGACACATTGCTCGTTTGAAAATAATTTATTTTTATAAATAACACATTTTATACATTTAACCTATTAAGTTCCCGCCACTTTTCATAATACCCAGGCTGACTATAAGTTTAACGATTCATTAAAATAATATTACGCACACTACTACACAGAACGCCTCCTCTCAGATCGACCCTGCACATCGCACCTATATCGACCATGTGTTACCACATGATAACCTTTTAAATGCTAATTGGCAATCAATTTTTAACAGCAGTAATGTACTCGTAAATGTTTTTACACTACAACTTCAGAATATTATTACAATTTCAATTGCCAGTCGAATAAATTTAAAACTAGGTCAAAAACCTAAAACCATGGATTACTTCAGATTTAGTCCAAGCTATAAGAAAAAGAAATAAATTAAGTAAATTGGTGAAAAAGCAACCCTTTAATGTGAAGCTTAAACCCCGCTATGTAAATTACAGGAACATTTTAAGCAGAAATTTAAAGCAACTAAATTAACTAAATATTATTTTTGTGATAAATTCAACCGAGCTAATGGGGGTTTAAAAATGTTTTGGGGGTTGTAAATAAATTGAGTGGTAGAGAGGTTAACAAAGTTTCTTTCCAGCTAAATAAATATTTGTCAAATACCAAATTATTCAATGACTAAATTAAGCTTGAAGTAGCCAACGAATTTAATAAATTCTTTACTAATGTGGGTAGGAACTTGGCGAACTCTAATGGCTCAAATATAATAATCTTTTCGAAGACCGATCTTATAGGCCTAAATCGACCTTCAACTTATGCACTGTTACAAAAGGTTATACGTAACGTATCCAGTTTGAGAGTAAATTTCGCTCCTGGACACGATTCAATACCTGCAAGTATATTAAAACAAATTCACATTATAGTCAAAACACATAAATTTTCTGAAAAATAAAATCCGCAAGTACATTTTTGCCTTCAGAGAATTACAAGAAGTATTCACAGATAAGGAAATTAAAGTGGCCTATTTTGCTTTCGTTCAATCCCAACTTTCATTTGGTATTATAGTCTATGGTGCTGCTTTCAAAACTATTCTTGAGCCATTAATTATTGAACAGAAAACAATACTAAAAATAATGTTCTTTAAGAGTACAACATATTCTTCAGAATTACTTTTCTTCGAGGCAAAACTAATGACTATAAGACATTTGATTATCAAAACAATTCTTATTTACTTAAACACTAATTTTCATACTCTTTTTGCGTGACAACTTATACTCATAACACACGATACTCGCAATAAGTCGGCATTACAGTTTCTATATTAAAAAAAAAATTCAGCGTAACAAATTTGTATTATATTTTGCGTATCATGTTTTGTACCGTAACGTGTATTTGAGTTACAACTTCGCTTATATGTTTCAATTACCTAATCTGTTACTGGTTTAAAAAACGCGGGATGGATTGGTTACTATCGTTAGATGGCGAAGAAGTATAAAGACTTGTTGTCCCTTATTATAGCTGAACTTCTAACCCTTCCTCACTATTTATTGTTATTCGGTTTGTCCTTCATTATAATTACCATAACTAATACTTCATACGACAGTGCAGCAAAATTAGATCTATACTCAGTTACGTATCATTATCAATGTGACTCACCAATTGCCTGCGTGGTCACTTTTGTCATTTCCATCCAGCCGGATTAAAAATAAATTCTATAACCGTTTAATAATCTAAAAAATGTGCATACGTTTGTTGCAATACGTGTATATGTAAATGTGTTTTATTGTACTATTTTTGGGGAAATAAGCCATTTTCATTTCATTTCATATACCTGATTTGAAAAAAGTGTCAAATTTATTCAGTTGCCAGGAAAAATTGAACAATACTTTCATAGTGAACGGGTCTTTTGAAACACTCTGACCGGATCACTCGTTCACCTGACTGACCCGTTCGAATTGAACGACACATCTCTACTGGCCACTACCACTGCACGGCTAACCTCAAAATAAAATGCAACCTTCCCGGATACATCTATGGCTACATTAATCTGTTTAATTAATATTTTACGCTAAGACTTCGACACTTTTATATGTATACTTTTTTATGCATACACAAAAAATATATAGTTATAGAACAGGTAAAGTAGCTGCAGTGTAAACAAAACTGTGAGAGCGAGACACGATCCACACAGCTGATAAACAGATACAAGAAGGTGCTGGTTAGCTGGTCCCACTCCCCACCCCAACTCCCCGCCGGAGGGGGCCCCTCCTGCGCGGTACTGCTCAGAAATTTGCTTCTGCACAGGTTTCTTTAATAGCGGTTGACCTATAAACGCGAAGTTAAATACAGACTAGTTTACTACAGTTGGCTTTTATTTAGGTCTACAATTTTAAACTTTCAAGTACGTTATAAAATATTTCTTATTAGGAATAAACAGTAAGAAAAATTTAGGAGCAGAGGGGATTTGCTACTTTCATACTAAGAACAGAACTTTCAATAATAATTTAAATATGTGTAGTGTAATAATTGAATAACTTAAAGTAAAACAGACTTTATAAAAAAATGTTAGTTGTTAACCAAAGATGACTAACTAAAAAGTTGTAGTTTTATTTTGTAATATAAAATTACATACTTGTATAAGGATAAGCTCTGAGTGACTAACTCCAAGACGGCAGAAGCATGAAATTCTGTACATGTATCTTGTGCATGGAGACATTATATTTTTATATTGGTTTTTATAGGAAATCGTGATGGCAATGAGAATATAGCACAAGTAATTAATTTTTATGTAAACTTAACATGATAATAACGTAATTGTTAATGTATCAAGTGGCAAGATATTTTGAGAAATGTTTCATTAGTAGACTTTACATTTTTCACGAAAGTCCATTTCTACGTAGACAGGAATAATGAGTTCAAGATGTTGCATGTCTAATTATGGAATTTGGTTGAGCGTCGTGAATGCACTCAGTAGGATGACAGAATTTCTCTTTTGTTTGCCTAATTCACGTAGGTTGGCAGGTGTCATCTTACTGCGTGTAAGAATAACCAGTTATTTTTGCGTTAGTCCGATCATCAACAAAATTATTTGTTCGGTGTCTTTCACGAATTTTAGTACTGGATCAATAATTGCCCAAGCGTAATTGATAATAACAATAATAACACACTCTCTTTTGTTTATATTGATAATTAATCCAGTTAATGCATGTAAATATTATAAAAAACGTTTATTATCATGCAACAATAATTGTCACATTATCTTTATTGGGTAACAAAAGTATTGCTACGCTAGTTCAATTCTTCTCCGCCAGGTTCATGGCCGTGTTAGTTTGGACCGACACTGATAGGAGCGCCCTTGTAGTTGTATATTCTTCTAAAATAAAAAAACTTCTCGCTTTAAAATTAAATTTATAAACGTTTTTAAAATTAAACCAATCCTGATTGTATTTAAATGTTTATTTCTATAAATATAAGTTGTGCACAAAACAATATAAATACAAACAAAGCAATACACGCAAGCATATTTGCAAACATTCTCGACCACAGATTTCACTGTAATATTTTTAAATACCTAGATGCCACAGAATGTATTGAAGAAATTAGTTCCGATTACGAAGTCTATTTTATGGAAGCTGCAATCAGTCGGTCTTACCTGATCGTTGATATGCAGCTCATCTTCTTGACTATTATTTTGTACGTTCTTCCAAGAGTGTCAAATTTATAGGTACATTTTATTCATAGAAATTCAGTGTAAGCACTATTTATAATAGACTATGACGAAATACTTCAAGCATGATTATTTTTTAGAAATCTAAAACATAAACCTTGACAAATCCAAAACCAAGGAAATTGTTATGACTGTGTACATGATTTAAAAAAGGCTTTCAGTAATTTTAATCCATCGATAATTGAAACAGGAGTCATAAGTATGAGTGTTCTGTAGTTCAGTTTTTATGTATAATGAACGTAACAAGGATCAAACAATGATGTACGTGTCAGTACCTCGCTCCCTGTTTTATAGTCGAATAGCCCTACTTTTGCCATCAGAAGAAATACATTTTATTGACTCCCCTTCCTTTTAACGAATTTCTTGCTAATCTTTTTCTGGTTTGTTAACACGCAATCTATCCAACTTTTCTAATAATTAAAAGGAGTTCTACAAAGTCTAAATCCTCCATTTCTTAACACTTAGAAAAATGCCCTTTGTTAAAGTATGTCACAGCACCAGAAGTACCCAGTTCCAACGTTTCTAAATCTACAAATATATTTTTAGGTGACATAAATATATGGACTATTAATCTACAACATTAATCTAACAGAATAGAAATAATAAATTTAATTGGTATCAATTGTCACGTTTGTTCTACAAACGCTTACTCGTTGAAATAACTAATGTGCATTTGTACAAAAATACATTCTTTGCATATCATCTAGGCATTATTTATGTCAGTTAACCCTCATTTTCATCAACAAATAGAGCGCAGCGTTAATAGTTACAATTATTGCCACCAGGTGACTGTGTAGAGTTAGTTACGTCTTTGTCCGTTAGAATCGCTGTAGTTCCTACCTATTTCGTTAGCTAAGAAGTTTTATACATTTTTTTAAACGGAAACAAGTAGTAAAATGTATAAATTACATACGGTAACATCTTTAAAAATTTTATTGATAACAGCATATCATTGTACTTTAGTATTGTAATGTACAAAGAATAAATATATTATATAACACTAAATTTAATCTCCTTTATACAAACAAAGAACTTAAGGTCATAAGATTAATTCATTAATGTAAAATCCCCTCCTTATAAACGTGTGTCATTTATAAACAATAATTGGAAGCTTTTTTTCAGTCAATCCCACCTAAGCTCATTGACCAGTTAGTTGGTAAACAGTAGTAATAGGCCTTATAGCTTATGATGCATACAGTAGTCTGCAATTAGTAGCTCTATCCATTTTGTGTAACTAAATTATAAAATTAAAATTAATCACTGAACCAATATATTACCAATACCGTAAACCGGGGCTACTTTGCACCTTGTGAGGTTACTTTGCACCAAAGTTGAAAAAAGATTCAACTCTATCTGTAGGAGAAACTATTAATCATTTCGACCTAGTTTCACAATTCTCCACTAGGCTGCACCACCGTCTACATGATTTGTGTGAATAGAAACTTTATCCCGCCATTTTGGATATTTGTGGGAAGAGTTGTATTTGTATCTTCAGTTTTATTTGAATTGTTACGTTAAAAAAGTGCCGTTTTTACGATATTAGACAACGTCAGAGAAAGGTAAGTGTGGTATATTTATGTGTAGAATTTTATTATCTTATAAATAACAACAGTAACTGAGAGTTTATATCAATACTCATTAGATGTTCATCCATTTTAAGTTTAAGGTTACTTTTAAGAGAAAGACGGGGTTACTTTGCACCAGCATAACATTGGTGCAAAGTAGCCCCTTAATATTTAAAAAAATGCTTTGTATTTTCTTTATCTTATTAGTCACATTTATAGTACCTATATGATCATTTATAATGTTGTCTACATAGGAATAGCGCATCATACAAAATTTCAAATTAACATTGAATCAACCCTTCCCACAATAGCTACGTTGTGTGTAGAAAACTTGGTTGCTCAATCAAGAATTGTTCTACATGTGCGAGTGTACATTTTTTGTCGATGAAGAATCGTTTTACGTATAATGATTAGTGTTTTGTATAGTTTTTTATTAAGTGCATGGTTATAGAGTTAGTGAAGTTGACAAACAACATGGTGGTTGTGATTCCTGACCTAGGCGTGCCACAACGCTTTGGTAAGATTTGTTTATTTTAACCTAGTTCGTAATTATGTATTAGGTTAGTTCTTTACCTGAAGAAGAGATCAGATTGCAGATCTCGAAACGTAGTGTTACTGATTTCTTGTTTCACTGAACAATGGCAAATGTCCGGAAAAATCCTGTTTCCTTCACGTTTTACGTGTTAAGAATTCTTGATAAATAGGTTAATATGAACTGTTACAATGATAAATGTTTTTCTTTTGTAGGACAATAACACATACCTAAGAATAATACGTATGTGATGATACAACTGATAAAGCTTTAACGCCCTCTACAACCTAAAATGAAATAATCCTTCCGGCTCAGTCGGAAAAAGTAAGTAGATTTTTTATCATTTGAAGTATTCTCATCAGATTTGCACGTAGGCCTACTCGTAGGCCATCTTGGAAACTGTTCACGTTACAAAAATTGTTTATGATTTTGTGTATTTTCTCACGTTTGAGCGGCCGCCATAATGGAACGAAATAACGAGCCAAGTTGGCCATCGAAATTAGTCGAGATATTTATAAGATTAATGTTTGTACAAAGTTTGGCCTTGTTTTGGTACTTCTACCTCCAGTACTTGACAATAGAAAAAATCTTAATTTACACGTAATTAATATGTCAAAAACCACTCTTGCACAAAAACATTTATTGAAATGTTTTGTTAAAAGTTATAAGCATTAAAACCCTTATCCCTCGCCTATGTCCATAAATAACAGAGTTATGAATTTTTTTTAGAGATAACGGTCGCTATATTGAAACAAAATGCTGTAGCCTACCTAGTTGCCAGCAAATTATCAAGTAATAATAAGCTTATTACAATAAGCTGATTTTAATAAGTCTCATGAGCCTTTTTCTTACAGGCCTACATTCAATTAGTGTTTGTAAAGACATGCTCACATAAGCCCTTGGAATCCATATAGTGTTAAATATTATTTATAATGTTAAATGATGCAGTTTTAAGAGGAATTGGCACTAAAATAAATACTTTAATATATCTTAATGTTTTGTAATAGAACATTAATTGTACTACTAGAAAGACTGCTGACGTTTATAAACACATACAGACAAATGTAACTTAAAAGTTATTCATATCTACACATTCTGAACGTTATAATGTACAAAACAAATCCAAAACTTCGTCAAGCGCATAATATTTCAAGCATTACAAGGATATATAGAACTTGATCATTCATTAAACTAAACTTGTACAATCGTACATCATAATCAATATCTTTGTACATAAAAGATGTCCTGACTGACTCGTCAATGACCGGCAAAAACCATGAAAGATAGAGACATGAAATTTGGTTTTCCTTTGTGGCCAACTACTGAAGTACTTATTTTGTTACATGAAAAGTGTTTTTGTTAAAAATGTATGTTTAGACAATTTATTATTATGAAGATATTTTATTTTATCCATAGATAAAAACGTAGGTACTAAAAATACGTCAATGTCACACATTTATGCCAATTGTAACATTATTTAATTTAATCTTTATCAGCTGCAATTCAACATTCAGGTAAGAACGATTAAATTCAGCTTCCAAATAATGACAAACTACATGTATAATTTATATATATATATAACCGTGTAATTACTGATGATGAGGTTCGTTAAACATATTTATAACATTTAAATAAGTAGGGGAACCATAGGAAATAAAGTTAGTTTATCTTGTAGTATTTGTATTTTTACTAAAATATTGAAACATATTCTTATAAGTACAAATTGTGAATATAATTACATGTTATTAAATTAAAGAAAGTGTTTTATTTTTATTTTAAATTCCAGTATAATAATAACAACCGAAAAAGAGGCAACAACATCTACGCAACCTAGCGGATTTAGAACGAACTAACCCTATCACAATTCAGTCGTTCTTGCATGAATGTTGAATTGCAGCTTATTAAGATAAAGAGTAAATTAATTAAATGGTACAATTGGCATAAATGTGTGACATTGACGTATTTTTAGTACGTTTTTATTTATGGATAAAAAAATATTTTAATGACAATTGTCTAAACATACATTTTTAACAAAAACATGCAATTTTCATGTAACAAAACAAGTAGCCTACTTCAGTAGTTGGCCACAAAGCGAAACAACAAAGTTTCACGTCTATATCTTTCATTAGATTTATTTTATTAGAGTTTATTTTAGTTTATAATAAAGTTGTGTATATACTTGTAATGCTTGAAATGCTATGGGCATAACGAAATATTAGATTTATTTTGTCCTCTATGTTGTTCAGAATGTGTAGATATTTAACAACACTAAAATTATATTTGGCTGTATGTGTTTATAAATGTTAGCTCTCTTTGTAGTAAATTTAATGTTGTCTTTTGAAAACAAAAAGAAATCCCCATTGAAATCTATTTTTTTTACTGCCCATTCACGCCTTAAAACTCCTTTATTTAACGTTATAATAGATATTTAACATTGTCTGGATCCTAAGAGTTAATGTTTGCAATCATTTACAAAAAAACTTGAATGTACGGTCGTTAAAAATGCTCACAAAACATAAAAGTCACTCTATTGCAATTGCAAATTCGTAGGCCAACTTCGTACATGATTTTTTAACATGGTGGCCGTTTACTTTTAAAATTTCATAGTTCTGTTATGTATGATCCTAGAGGAAAACGAAAAGTACTTTGGGGTGGTTATAACATTTAGAATGCATGTTTTTGTATCTCGAGTGGTCTTTGAGATATCAATTACGGCACCCGTTAAAATATACGAAAATACAAAGAAATCATTTTTTTTTACATCCAACACTTTTTGAGATACTGAGTAATAATTAAATCAATTGTCACAAAGTCCACCTACCTTTTCCGATTGAGCCGGAAGGAATATTGTATGTTAGGATGTCAAGAGGGTTGTTTTCTTATCAGTTTTATCATCACATCTGCATTAGTCTCAGGCATGTGTTATTATCCTATAAAATGAATGAAACTTATTATTCTAACAGATAACATTCAACTATTTATCAGGCATGTAAGGCGATTCTTCATCAACCAATATTGTACACGTCCATGTAAAATACAAATTATTTGGTAAGTCAAGGTAAACATAATAATCATTATTTTACTATTTGAAATCTAATCATCCAATCTGTAGATACGGTTACGAAAATCGTTACGCAAAATGTTTAGTCAAACAATTCTTATTGGCTTAATAATTGTAGCTAATGTGAGACGGGTTGATTCAATGTGAATATTGAGTTTGCACAAGGCAATGTCTGCAATCTGATGCTGTCACTGACTTTCATCACTATCCTCACGCTACTCTATCATCTTACTATTTATTTCAATCTTATCTCAACTATTACTACCACTCACCTAGCTATCAGTACCCGACCCAGTGCTGACAACCGTAGTTGTGTGTATATTTACATGGTAACTCACTGTTTCTACCACTAACCTAGCTATCAGTAGCCGACCCAGTGCCGACAACCGTAGTTGTGTGTATACTGTATATTTACATGGTAACTCACTGTTTCTACCACTCACCTAGCTATCAGTACCCGGCCCAGTGCTGACAACCGTAGTTGTGTGTATATATTTACATGGTAACTCACTGTTTCTACCACTAACCTAGCTATCAGTACCCGACCCAGTGCTGACAACCGTAGTTGTGTGTATATATTTACATGGTTACTCACTGTTTCTACCACTCACCTAGCTATCAGTACCCGGCCCAGTGCTGACAACCGTAGTTGTGTGTATATATATTTACATGGTAACTCACTGTTTCTACCACTAACCTAGCTCTCAGTACCCGGCCCAGTGCTGACAACCGTAGTTGTGTGTATATATTTACATGGTAACTCACTGTTTCTACCACTAACCTAGCTATCAGTACCCGGCCCAGTGCTGACAACCGTAGTTGTGTGTATATATTTACATGGTAACTCACTGTTTCTACCACTAACCTAGCAGTAGAACGGGCGCCACTTTGGCCGTAACATGGGCTCTTATGGAGTTATTCTGGACCAATGAGAAAGCAGCAATGGCGGCTAGGCCACGCCCCCTGCCCCCCTCCCCTCCCCCCTCCCACACCCCCCGCCCCCTCCTAGACCCCCTGCGACGACCCCCCAGCCAATGGGAGAGCAGCAAGCCCCCCACCTTACGAGAGCGATGGCGGACGAGCGATGGCGGACGAGCGATGGCGGACGGTGTCATGGCGGATGAACAAAAATTTGTGTCTCCGGCGGCCGGTATCCGAACCCGGACCCCTACGAATGCGAGACTGTCGCGCTGACCACTGGACCACGGAGACGAGTTGTGCGTGGCGGCGCGATATGGCTGTACGTGCGGCGCGGGGCGCCCGGCGTTATCGGCGATCAGCTGTAGTTTCTTAGCTTTGCGACTGTGGTGCTGCTATCTGGTAGAGACGGCTCACAACATGCTGATAGCGGCAAGTGAGGACGCAAAAAAAAAGTATGCCTACTGTAACACTATTGTTCTTAGCGTACGTGTGCGACTGCGGTGCTGCTATCTGGTAGAGACGGCTTACAACATAATGGTAACGGCAAGTGAGGCCGCAAAAAAAAAAAAAAAAAAGTATGCCAAGCCATCCAGGATTTGAACCCTGGTCCCGCGGAACGTAAGACGAGCGCTTAGACCACTCGGTTGGCATACCTTAAGAGCTCTCTCGTGTAGGCGAGCATAACCTCGTTACAGCACATGGTGACAGAGCGGATACAGCTGTGCATTCCAATGACTACAACTACGCATGTGTGTACCAGACCATCTTACTCTGTAACATTGTGACAAAGCGAATGAAGCTACACAACACACATGTAGACACTTACGTAAATCCCACCCGGACAGGGTTTGGGACTGTCCGGGTGCGTACACCCCCAGGTTTAAGGCATCATATGGTGCACAAAGTCGGTCCAGAGATACTGGTTGTTACACTGCGTACCACATAATGCCTCCCTCCCTTTTTAGGTGGGATTCACTTACCTGTATTGACGTCCATCGTCTGCTTGTATATGGCGAGCCACTGTAGACAGAAAGAACAAAAACACATTGCCGACCGCGATGTAAAAATAGCCGGGAGGCGGGGGCGTTGCAGAAATAACACACGTGTTGACGACCGTACTACATTTATTAAAAGCGTTCTGATTACATACATTTCCAAATCTTAACATCTACCAAAAGTCCGTTAACACCCGTACATCTAACTTTATACCTTTTAGACGACGTCATTTCTTGTAGATCACTGTCATCTAAAGTCTTTTCAAATCTCACCGGTTAGAAATGTGACGGCTGTTTTGGTGCTGTCCACTTCTACGAGTAACATCACTGCCTTCCGGTCAAATTTAGTGTCCACCTTCTTTGCCTCCAGGATCCTGTAGCCAGCTTTCCGTGTCAACTCTTTTATCGCCATCTTTGGTGTGGGTTCACCATGCTTCTCCAGGGACGAAAGCTTTGTAGAAAGTTCCATTTTTCAATCTGTAAAGGAAAACCGACAATCTGTATAGCGAATAATCTTAACAACGAGTTCAACGTAAAACTGTTAACTTGGCTAGCGGATTGAGAATAACTATGCGTGAGCAAACACACCGCAAATAGAGAGCGCAGTCGAATATCTTAAAGAAAACAGTTAAATGTGTAGTGTAGTCACTTACCTGTAATGAGAGCGTCGACACGTAGACGAAGAGTGACTGTGACGATCAGCTCGCCACAGGTAGTATATATACCTTGGAATGAAAGTGGAGGTAGTCGCGGCTGTGGTCGTGGCAAACTGCCAAGCTGAATATAGACAGGAATGCAGCGTAGTTGACCCACGTTTCCATCACCACGGTAGGCTTTGAGCCAGGCCGTAGGGGTCTCGGCGCGTTTTTTATTATAGTGAGTTTCCCCAGGAGGCCTAATCTCACTTAACAAAGAACACTGAACACGTTCAAGTTCTCAACTCAATGCCGAACCTCTCCGTGTCACCTCTCTTTGCGAGTGGGCCCAACCATCGCCCACTCTGTCGTGATGGCCACTCCATAACAAATTTGCCACCTCCGAAAAAGTAAACTTTTTTTTTTTTGGTGTCCTTGCGAGACCGTTTAGCGAGTCCGTTAAAGTTCTCAACTAAATGCCGAACCTTTCCGTCTCACTGTCAAGTACTCGCAAAAACTTTTATATTTTGCAAGTGTTTTTTCTGCCCCACGTGAGCTTTGAAGTTTTCAACTTAATGCCAAACTCCTTAGCTCTCGCAAAGCCATTTTTTCCAGGAGTAGTTCTCAACTCAATGCCGAACTCCTCCTCCTTCCGAGAAGGACATTTTTGTACTAATCTATATTATACTACTAGGCGGACGCGACAAGTCACTTTACTTGGTGAAGCCTTTTCAATATGACTTGTCTCATCCAGGTGAAGCTGAAGCATCTCTCAGTCGGTTTCATACAAGCCACTTTACTTGGAGAAGCCTTTCAATGTGACTCGTTGTAACTTACAGAGGATGAGCGAGATCCGATTCTCAGTAAGATTCCTACAAGTCACTTTACTCAGAGAGGCCTTTCAATGTGACTCGTGAAACACAAGCAGAGAATCGGTTGTTGACCACTTTACTCGGTGAAGCCTTTCAATGTGGCCTATCGTAAAACTGGAGTTTTTCTACGGGACACATTACGCTTCATCACTATAATAATTACAATGGTCCTGAAGAAACTTTCCACTAAGGTTTTTGGTACAATAGTATGTAATCCCAGTCCAGCTGTTCAGCAAAATCGTGTATAAACTGCTCCGATAGAACCTGGTGACGACTTATTACTATCCAACAGTAAGTGTCAAAGTTCGGCATCATTTCACGTAAAATGAATTCAGGAAGGCGAGCATTTTCCAAATCGTGGTCCAAATTACTTTATGCTGAAATATTCTCAACATGTCAAACGAAAAAGTATAATTTGCCGATAAAAGCTTCCAATTCAGAAAGCGACTAAATTTCAAAATGAACGCATCAGTGAGCACACCGACAGGCACTTTGGGCTCTCGAGAAATGAGGTCCCATACAGCAGCGGTAGCAGCAGCAGCTGTACTCGCCATGCTGACACGATGTAATCTCAACAGTGACCGTGAACAGAATGACTACTAAGCGGACTGGTGTTGAGTCTGTTTATTCAGGATTTCAAAACGACATCTAGCAGCGTGCATTGCACACCGTACATCTTCATCACGGCCGCTGTGTTGCGGTAGGGAGCAGGAAAACCGATGCGTTCCTTTACAACTGCATAATGTACTACTGTCATAACATGCCAGGTTGTCCAGCTCACAAACGTTAGAGTGAAACCGTCTTAAAAAAATTCGCTTTCTCATGACCACGTGTATAAATTATGGTAAACGGCTTGCACAGGTTGCGAATGACACTTCCACTGTAAGGGAAATCGCCTTCTTCCCACAAGATCTTGTGATAGTTCTTCTCTAACCACAGAGCTGTTGTACGCATTTTCTTGTTTAATCTCTCCCTAGGAAACGGAGGTTTGAAAACAATTTGACATTGAAATGAATTAGCCACAATGGCAAACTCTTTGATTATAAACGGTTTTTTTGTTACCTTGAAAAGCTTGAAATTCAACTACTGCCACATTCATCGCCGCTGGAATGTGGCCAACGTTTGTAGCACTGGACGTCATCAAAAAGTCTGTCGCAAAGGTGACGTGGTAAAGCCTCAGGCGGATCAACGTAACCCTCGTCCGGACTTCCGTTGTTAGGCAATGCTAACACATCACCGACGTAAGATCTCAATAGATCCTCCGTTAAAAACAACTCGTTGATTTGACGTGTTACGCAGGGCAGACAGTTGGTGAACTGAGTCCACTCGTCTACGGACAGAGTTAATGTATTCTTTCCGTCGTACAGTACAACGTACTGCTGACCAAATACTCTACGTACCACCATATTCTCTCCACTTTCGCTTTTAGAACTACTGAATCTATGCACGCCTGTCGATTCCAAGAGTCCGGTGATTTGGTTCGCGCACCCTAATAGAATGTTGAACATTTCAGGTTTCCAAAACGCAAACGTTCCCCTTTTACCTTTCATCAAGATACCGACACCATTGTCGTGATCAACAAACAATCCTACAATCAAGTATTTGGAACAATCAGGATTCAAAAAGTAAAGAGACTTTAGAAACACACCGGTAACTAGATTCGGGAGATTTCGTTTTGAGCTTTTACGGACTGATTTAACCTTGTCTATTTCCATTGGTTGACTCACCAGCTGGTCCTCCTCCTCCTCCTTGAACACAGCATCAGCGACTGTAGCCAGTATGTCTTCACTCTTTCGCTCCATGATCACGAATGACTCTGTACACCTTGAGCAAACCATTAAGTACCTGACGTATTAGTCACTGGCTTATACAATTACATACCTCCTCCTCCTCCTCCTCCCCTTCTTCCATAGAGGATAGCGTATAGTCACTATCATCTTCTATGACATCGTCGTCGTCGTTTTGCACAGTGTTATCGTAAATTTCATTTAACAGTCTGAATATTTCATCTTTCCGCCTGTCAATCATTACACATACACAAGTGTCTGGTACATCTTGACAATCCGGTGCGGTATACGCACATTCGCAATAATGCATGTAGCCATCACTCGTCCGTTTCATTGTTGTTAACTGGTGATTGCGGATTAATCTACGGATTTCACCGACCAAATCAAGGACAATATTTATCTTCCGTGAACCTTCCATCGTGGCGTCCAATTTGAAACTGAAAGATTCTGTCATTTGCATCGTGTTTTATTCACGTTACATCATCTTCTTTACCGTGCCCTTGAGCATTGTGTAAACGAAATACGAGTCATGAAGCAGTAGACAGTAGGCTGTGGTGTTGGCCTTGAACGCTTCCGTAGCCTCAAATTCTAGGCCGCACATCGACAGGTCCAGACTTGACCGAATCATTTTGGCGTGAACAATCAATCACATACAGAGGTGTTTTATTTTTAAACGTGTCCAGACTGACGTCAGGCCACCGACGACCGCCTAAATCGCCATAATAGGAGTTTTGAAATCTTACAAACATTTCATAGAATATAGCGGTGTCTCCGTGAATGTTGTCATAAGGGAAATATTGTGTGTATTTAAATACAGGCGGATGTTCGATAACTTACAACTGTCAAAACATGACATGTCTTTCTTTAAGTTGTTTTTCCTTTCTGTCTGGAAAGCTACAATCACGTATCGTGGTTTCTCCAATTGAGAAGAAGTTTTTTATAGTCCATGATTGACGTTCAGTTTGCGGCAGTACAGGGTATTCGTGCAACTCCCACGATCTAAACGGTATATGTATTGGAGTATCTTTTTCAACTAGACGTAGGATTTTAGCACGAAACAAGTCGGATACAGAGATGTGAGGCACCCGCCAGTACAGATTGGTGATCTTCAACGTGTGGGTCGCTGCGTCATCGCTAATAATAGCGTTGGCATCTGTCGCCGACCGCAGCAGTATCAACTCTTGTTTTACATTCACAATTATTCGTTTGTAATCCTCTGCGAATCCCAACAACAACCTTAAAGGCACAGAAAATGAGAATTTGTTCATTTCTTTCTTTCCACCGGGGCCGAACCAGCATGCAATTTTTCCAGATTATTTTCGTCTTCCGCACGAGCTGATAATATATTTTTTAACGAACTGGCTATACCTACATTCTTTGTGCGATCAATTTCCACACCGCCAATCTCGTATCGGATATCATCAAAGAGAAAAGCAATCGCGTTGTTAACCAGAGACACTTTAGCATCTGTTGTACCGTCAGCTTTCTTACCGCTTACTGTACCCACAACGTGTAGTGTGCTTTCAAAAGGAGCTGTTATTAAATCCTGATAACTGATTGGTATCCGTATTTCATCGTTATTATTAAACGTGGTTGAAGCATACGGATTATGTGTGTGATATTCCAGTCCGGTAATGATTTCATTGTACTCAGCGGGACTCTCTATATCGAGCATTTTCACGAATTGCGCCGGTGTTTAACTTTAAAGCCAAGAGAGCGCAAGAAATTTGCGTTAGCAGAAGTTACCACTATCAGGCGCGACGGTCTAATGACCTGAATTATGTTCACACCCTCCTTAAATACTAGACCCATGAGCAACCCACTTTCTTTATATGCAACCTCAAAGATAACGTTTCACCTCTGAGATTCACAGGATTGTTGTCTTGATCTTTAAGCTCGACAGTTTATGGTGTGCACCTTCTGAACGTTGAGCGGTAAATAAATCACTGTACCAGGTGTCTCGACTATTTTATACCCCGGCTCTACTTGTGGAAAGAACTCGTGAATAACGTGACTCTCTACACCGTTATCAAACGAGCCGCGAACAACGTTGCACTCAACTCTTATGCTGTTCACCTTGAGAATATTCACAGGCAGGTCTGAAGTGTGTACTTTATTAGCTTGCAGCACCTTTTTGCTGAAGCCCAATATCGATGCAATTGTGCCTTTCTTGCTGAAATCAATCTGCACGTTGCTTTTAATCTCGGTCTTAAGAGTATTGTTATTTGCATTCAAGCGGACTGTGATCCCCTCCGGTAGTCTCCCCTGTATATAATTCGCAATATCTTCTACTTCGTAAGAACCTTCCTCAAACGTTATCACTTCATCATGGTTTCCGTAATAAAATTTATCGTTTACATTCTTTTCAATATTGGGAATAGAATTGAACGTGCTCAGATCTATCAATCCAATTACGTAATCGCCATCACTGGTGTCGTATGGAGGAAATACGTCACAAGTTATTCTTGAACCTTTCCCGCTCAGGCAAAACATTATTTCCGCTGAGAAACTCTAAGCACAGATGTCCACATACAACTGAATCAAACCCCTGACGACTTTGATAATTATACTGTATGTCAGCGGTGGGTCCGAAATAGTATATGAGTTCCCAAGGAGGGCGAAGATTTCCGAAAACTGTCCAAAATAGCTCACATTATGCCGGCGTTTTCTGTAGCAAACCCAATGAGTACCGTCACCGTAACTTGAGTCCAGATTAACTATAGCTGACTCGTATTTTCTGGGCCCTGTTTGAGGTAACGTGTCACGCATAAACACCCCTCTAAAATTGGGAATGCTTAGTTGTTTAGCGTAGTGTATCAACTCGAAATTTGTCAACGGTCTTATCGGGATCGAGATTTTTTTTTTACAACAACTCCTCTTCTTCTTTCTAACACCAGCTCCCCTCTTTGGATAAGGTTTTAGGTAAAGGCCCCTACCTTTCGTCTTTCCGGTCTTCTTCTTAACAACTTTCCTTCGTCTCTTCCCACCACCACCACCGAAAGCCGTTTTAGCTTTCATCGCACCAGTTACCGCTAAAGCAGCTGCTCTTTCACCTATAGTCGCGTCTGACGCTTTTACTCTATCCCAAGCCCGCTTTGCCAACTCTTTGTCTGCTTGATTGCGATGCTCCGAGTCACTGTATTTATCGTAAGCTATATCGTGAATACGGCAGGCTTCATCCAATAAAATTCACCCCCTTCTCACCCCTAGCGATTCTTTTTTTCAAAAATGTGCCAGGTCCGCAGAAAGAATAGCCGGGGATGTGTGCTTCAAAAGGTAGAAGGTCAATCGCCTTGTTAATAACACTAGAGATAATACCTCCTGCTCCTCCGATGGTTCGCTTTCGTCTGACGGACGACCCTTTGCGCTTTGCCATTTTATCCGCGCCGTGGCCAAAACCAGACTGCAGTGTATGGCTTGCAATCACAGTTTATATAATTAGTCTTCCGATCTCATTATTTTCGTTTTGGCGTTTAAGAAAAAACGGAATTTCAACAACGTTTGAACGAATCCACTGGTCTTTAGCGACCGATCTAACACTATCACCAGGAGGAGCGAGACGTATATAGAAACTGTAAAACACTTCACTTAAGACACGAACGAGATAGTTCATTGTCACAGCATCCTGCATTTCGGTAGGGTCTGCAACTAACCCTAACTTTTTGTTTGCAAACTCCCAACCGTCTTGCTTCTTTGTAACTGTGTTTGCGTTGAAATAGTTGAGCGTCACAGCGTCACGAAGCTCGACAGGATCGGCCACTAGCTTTAGCCTTTTGTTTCCAAGCTCCCAACCATCCTGCCTTTTTTTTGATAGTGTTATTTTTGAAGTAACCGAGTGTTAACGCGTCATCGTTTTTGTTTAGGCTCCCCAATTTGATGTAATCTAAAGCGCTGGAACTTGTAAGATTTATCTTTAAAATCTTTTGACGGTATGTGTTCGGCCAGTTGAGCGAGTGGTAGAGCATCGTATGGTCTTGTAGCTTTACTTATATTGCTCAATCTCTGTTTCCGACAGTCAATTCCATCTTTCCCGATTATCACCGATTTACTGGTCAGCGTTTGTAGATTTACGGCGTCGAGATCATCTTCTGGACTTTTTACATGTCTTAGACGCTTCCCGTTAATGTCGTAGTCACCTTCGGCCGTCAGCTTGAATCCATCTCCTTTCGGTCCCCTTAACCCGCCTTTTCCAAACTGCCTGGATCGCCGTCCAAACTTGTCAACACTCATTGTGCAAGTGATGGCGAGTCACGAACTTTACTCTTTATAAATATCTTATCCCAGTCGATATATGTATGTGCATCAACGTTAAAGTGTGCTTGAAACCTACCAACAGCTACGGTACTGTGTACTCTATTGATCCAATGGAACAATTGAACCGCTAAAAGCTTCATAGAATTTTCTTGTGAATCTTTCAAGCTGTTTAACTTGTCGGTTAAAGTAATCATTTCGGTCTGCAGATCTCCTAACTTACTGATCAACGTCTGTAGATTAACAGCGTCTAGTTCATCTTCAGGGTTCCCTAGATTTCTCAGACGTTTTTCTCTCTGCACGTCATAGTCACCTTCGGCAGTCCCCCACATTGAATCCCTCGCCTTTCGGACCTTGTTTAGCCTTTGTACGCTTGAAGCGTCGTCCAAACTTGTCCACACTCATTTTACAAGTGATGAAGACTCCTCCTGTACATTGCTCTTTATAAATATCTTATCCCAGTCAATATATGAGTTTTCATCAGCATCTAAGACGGCGTGGAAGCGAGCTGGAGGTACGGTAGTGTGTATCTTGTTGATCCAGTGAAATAGTTGAACTGCTAGACGTCTTATAGCTTCTTCATTTGTATTTTGTAAGCTGTTTATTTGATCCTGCTGAATAAGCGCTTGATTCTGAAGGATTGCAATTTGAGAGTACAATCTTCTTACATCTTTCTTTAGCTTTTTGTTTTACAGTATTCATAACTCTCTGGATGTCTTGCTTCTTCAGAGATTGTGGCCTCTGACCAAACTTATTGACGGTCATCTCATCAATGATCTGAATCTCGCGTTACCATCACCTGATATAGTCTTTGATTCTTTCAATTCTTCAATGATATTTATAATCTCGTTCTTGTGGTTCGTGTTTCCAGCTTCAGCGGATGCCACCAACAGCCTAAGACGGTCGCACAACTCATTTGGATCGTTCCAGTAAACCGTATCGGGATCTGATAGTGATTTAGTCACACTATGAGCTTTCCTGTCAGCTCCAGAACCCTTAACTACTTTTGGAAATAAGTCTGAAATTACATACTTATACTTGAGCGACGTGTTGCGATTGATAACTCCATTTGGGTTATAGTTTCTTTTATGAGCGCTAGTTTTCTTCAGTATATCTTTGTAAGCGATTTTGTCTTCGTCATTGTAGATTTCATCATCCGGTATTCGCTTGAAAATCAACTCGTACAGACCCTCTTGTGGCTTATACGCCACATCATCTATTCGAATACTACCGTCCTCATCAAACTGCAATTCCTTATTGCCAACCATTAAAGTATTTTTTTCGTAACGAGGACCGTAAAGATGGTCAATTTTAGATGAACGCCCACCCAAATCCTTCATAAGCTCTTGCATGTACTTTCTGGTCAACGGATGAGCAAAGCTGTCGGCGATATATTGGGACGCCGTCTGTAGACCCGTAGGTGTTGAAAGCATTTTTGTAATTTTCGCTGTTTTCCACCATCACCTTGGTCGTCTGTCTCAAACACTTCTTCTGCTCCAGAATCAAGTCTAGTGGAGACCGATGGTTTTAAATGGGGAAGATTAGGCGAAGAAAATACATTTGGTAGAAACTCTGAGTTTTCATCATCGTCATCATCTGCATCATCTTCCTCTTTCTTGATTTCCTTCTTGACATCGGTGTGTAAAGTGCGGGTCTCCTTGGTGTCACGCAATTCCTTGATCAACGGCTGGTATTGCTTTTCAAACATCTCCTCGGACTCCAATTCACCCCGCTTAAACCGATTATACTTTTGTTTTATAGCTTTCTTTAATTTTGATATCTCCGTCATAAGCTGCTTCTTGTTTCGCGCCATGATTGACACTGAACCCACAGCCTGCTATCTGTTTATATTTATATAGGATTTCCTCATCTGTTCGAAAAATGATGAAGTATCGAATAATCTGCACTCGTCATACCGCGAAACTAGCCTTACCTCCACTCTATCGTCAAACCTTACCCTCTTCATGGCAGTTCTACTTGTCTAAAAAACAATGCCCGCTTCTTGTGTTTTCTAATGTAACGAATCACTTCTTTAAGTGAAACACCAGAGGTCAATGGTAGGCCGTAGTAATATCTGTCTGTCTCAGGATTGAATCTGGGTATGCGTTCTCGTAGCGTCATATCTCTAAAAATAAATGTTCTTTTAATACCGTGCCGCCACTGAGGGATCTCAGCGACCGTATACTGATCGTTTGACACTGTTCTGTCCATATATTCCTTCAAACGTTGAATAGGTCGATCAACGTTAGTGTTGTGCAACAGATATGAGTTTAGAAGAAGAAACTCATCCGAGTTTGCGCCGGTAAAATTCATGCCAGCTTCTAAACAGGTTTGGTTGTGTTATTTTATACTCACCGGTTTTCGTTACCAAAGAGATGCCAAATTTTTCGCACTGCAGTGGTACTGTGGGTAATGCAAGTTTCAAGAAATCTGCTGTGTACAGTCCTTGACATATGTTGTTCACTGCAGCAAACGGTTTACCCCGCCTTCCCATTACACTACTAGGCATTGGGCCGTAACTTACATTGTAACTTATGTTTAAGTAACACCGCGACCGCAGTGCACGTCTATAGAGTGTAACGGGGGATCTAACTGGTATACTGCGCTCAGTCAACACTATACACTTAGTGGCATAAGGTATATCACAAGCATACTTCAACATCCTTAAGTATATCTGAGTAAAGTTCAAACTACCGTGACTGTTACTGAGTTTCAATATCGGCTTGCCAAAGAGGTCGGGGAAACGGTCTAAACCGAGACAGTAGGTTCATGGGTTCACGCACCGTACCGTTTAGCATGTCCTCCATGGTAAATTACCAATTCAATAGGTACATTCTTCTCCTGACACTCGGCTATAAACGCTATCCACCTATCTCTGTTGTATATACGCTGGCTAGATGAAATCATCAACAGCACTATTGGCGGTAAGCTCCTGCTGTAGCAACCTGGTCTTCTATGACGCCAACAAAGTCTATTATACGCATGACCGTGTGCACCACGTCTACTGCAATAGTTACCGCAAAACCTTTTCTTATCTGCGTAATACCACGTGCAAAGATTAGAGCTTACCTTTGTAAGTCTCTTGATACCACCGCAACCGGCATCTGCATACCTTCTAACGTCGTTGTAGTAATAGATCCGCGTACTCATAGTGACTCAAGGAAAGTGTCAACCCCAACGCGGTATCTGCCCTTATAAAGGTCGCGATCCTTGTCTATGACAAGAAATCCATGCTTGTCATTCCACGCTAGAGTGCATAGTTTTTTCAAAGAGTCATACGGCATGTCTGTATTGATGTGATCAGCGTACACGTGTTTAAGATTCATGTCATCCTGTTTAAAGAGTATTAAAAAATTTGCATTGTCTCGTATCAGTTGTTTGGGGATCCTGCTGTACGTTTGGCCAAGATAGAAAACATCGATATTGTTGTGACGGCCCATAGTGAAATAAGCGCGGATGTTGTCATGCTTTTCACACGCTATGTCGTCGAAAACCATAATGGAATGCGGTTTGGCTTCGCTAGGACTTATAACGGTGTTATTGTCATCTGAAGGAAAGTAACCAATCTCTTTAGGCAATACCTTTGCAAGAAATTGGTATTTGGGTTGATAAAGTGATTTAGAAAAAACGTACACGTTCTCGTAAACAAGGCCGTTTGGATCAAACAAGAGGTTGAACAGCACGTTGGTTTTACCGCAATTAGAAGGCCCTGCAATAATACAGCGTATAGAGTTTGGTAGGAGAAGACCGTGCTTGCTTTTTTCCAAATCTCCCCCTCCACCCACATACCGGTCAAAATTAGACACGGGTAGCTCCAGAGACTGCTTCACGACACGCATTCCAGCTGTTACTGACTGCGCATCGTAAATATCTATGTTTAAATATAGCTTGCACCAGCAGTCGCTCTCTCTCTCTCTCTTGGACGGAACATTAAGTCCTCAGATAATATGCTTCTTGTCTATCCACGTATCACTTGTTTTATCGAAACCTGTCCATCTAACAAGTACTTTATCTTTTTTTCTTTTTAATACTTTTTCAATTAGATAAACGTCACCAGTTTTTGCTTTGGCTAGTTCCTCTTTGTAAAAACCACCTTTTAACACAGTCCCGCTAGAGTCCATCAGAATGTATGTCTTTGGATTGCTCGGTTTCACGGCGAACACTGTGAATATTTCATTCGTCCAGTTCGGCATGTAACCTTTTTTAAAAACACGCTTGTACTTGCTAATTCTTACTTTATCGTTCACGTTGAACTTTGACTCGATCTGTTTTTTCCCTTTATTTCTTCTCGATTTTTCGATACGCGTCAGAATAAGCTTTACGTGTTTTTCCCTCACATCCTTCGGTTTCATACCGATGCTCCTGTGAACGGACGCGTTGTACTCCTTAACTATTCTCGGTAACATGGAGAGCCACTCGTAATTACCTCTAGCAGTAAACAGTTTCCACATTTTTTCTTTTAGCGTCCGATTGAGCCGTTCTACTATACTTGCTTTAAGCTCTGAGTAAGTGTTATAGTGATTTATTTCGTACGCCGTCATCAGTTTGTTAACATGAATGTTGAACCATTCTTTACCCTGATCGGTCTGAAAGTTCTTCATCTTATGCTTCTTCAAAATTGGTTCTAACGCTCTCGCTACCTCTAATCCGGTTTTACTCTTTAGCGGTACAGCAAAAGCAAACTTTGTTAAGCAATTTATCATCGTAAGTATGTATTTCATACCTTTGTTTTCACCAGCGTACGGTAGCATCTCTACAAGATCCGCTTGGTACAAATCGTCTTTACCTTTCAAGGTGACGCCACGCCTCTTGAAATTGCGACGAGCCGGTCTGTGTAGCTCGTTAGCTATTGCTTGACGCTTGTCCATTACGCAAATGATGAATATCTAAGTAATCTTTTATATTTAACCCCCTAAATTCTACAGCCCCTCCACCGCTGTAGACCGTGGCATGCTCCAAAAGACGCTAGTTCATGCCTCCGTTATCCCCCTGGCATTACCGATGGTTGTCAACACTCTCTGATCGACTGTCAACACGCCGACCGGGAATACCCATACAGCCCCAACCAACGCTGTATGCTGTGATGGGACAACGAGTTCCCACCTCCCTTCCTTGTCCGTTGAACAAGGGTATTCTCTCGAGCAGCGATAAAGACCGAGAGTATGATACTATATTCCCTTTAGTAGTGGTAGTAGGATTGTGGAAAGAGTTTATATAATCTAGAGTCTGCAGAGGCATAAATCGGATTAGTGGCTGAAATTAGCCTTATTGCATACTTCATATCATTATACACCTGCTGACGTAAACACGGGTTTCCGAGCGCTTTAACAGGGTGGTGGACGCTAGAGGTGCCCGTCCAGTGAAGGTTTCACCCATCTACATGCGTGAGTCCTCGCACCTTACATGGTCACACCTCGTAACGACCGAAGGAAAAGTTTGTTTCTACGGTGTTTAGACCAACCTCCTCGTCACCCCGGCTCTGGAACCGCGAATACAACAGCGCAGGAAGTGCGTCACAACATGTGTTGACCACATGTGCTAGTAGAGGCGCCGTTCTGCCACGTATCCCGCTCTCAGTACTGAGTTCGGCTCCGTGCAGAGTGCTACCAATTATTCTTGGTGCGTATCACCTATACTCGTTTCTCGTTGATACGTTTTTAATAATACCACTATCACGATCATCCTCTGCGTCATCCGTGGTCTCCAGTGCTAGTGATTAGTAGTTTTTTGCGGAATTCGCAATCAGGATATTCGGGTGAGGAAGATGAAGAACCAGAATATTTCCGGTGTCGTGGTGATGGTGGATGGAGTACGACTAAAGGGAATACAGTACAGAGGTAAATTTATTCATTATTTTCTCATTTTCGCTCCAAACTCAATTCGACTGTGACAATAGACTCATTACTTGTTAACATAATTCTGTATTGTCAGCATAAGGTACCATCTAACTGGTTTTTGACATTTTACAATAACCATAAGGCAGGGTTCCATACTCACCTTCGCGTCTGCGTTTTGGACCTGTAATTTTGAAAACCTTTGTCTCTTTGACAGTAACTATTTGCCTGGACTTTGTTCTCCTAATTCTGTTTTCTTCAATATCGAGTGTTACCCAGGTTTCACTAAGAACCATTTCTTTAAGTTTTTCAAAATTTAGATTTTTTGAAGTTTTTAGGTTAAGAGTGAGACCCTTGATTTTGCAGACAGATACAAAATCGTTTTTGTTTGTGGAAAAAACGCGATAAGCATACGTCTTTGGACCACCGGAAACAAATTCTACAATATGAGATCCGGGACCGTAGTCTTTAGCCAGCTCGTCTGTCATCTGCCCTAGGTAGTCGCCGGTATTTACTCTGTACAAGCCATTTTTGTATACGTACACAACACTGTCTGTATCGTAGTACAATACTTGTTTACCCAGTGCCTCCAGATGATCATAAAGCTTTAAACGGGCTTGACTTGTAGTGTAGGCAGCTAGGAAAACGTTTACAGTGGCTAATGACTCGCCCACTTCTTCTAAATGTTGCCAGCTTACCAGGACAACGTCATCGTTGATTTCCTGTATTCTGTTTACGGCAACGCTAGAATCCATACACAGCTTAAACAGTTCCTCAGGGTCTCTGGTGATGAGC